>NC_056745.1:1209291058-1209616058 GCF_019279795.1 Protopterus annectens | reverse complement strand
AAGGCTAAAAGGAATGCCAAACCTGCCAGAAAATCAATGGGCAGAGGCTCAAAAACAAATTTCAGCCCTCATGGACATGAGAGCTATTCAAAAAGTACCACAGCAGGAACAAGGACAAGGATTTTACTCAAGACTCTTCCTGTTCCCCAGAAAGGACAAAGCCTGGAGACCCATACTAGACCTTTCAACTCTAAATACTTACCTGGATGTTCCAAAATTCAAAATGTTGACGCTTCAGCAGCTTCTTCCCATGCTGGGCAAGAAGGCTTGGCTTGTTACTTTGGACCTCAAAGAGGCATACCTGCATGTCCCTAACAGACAAGATTGCAGAAGATACCTCAGATTCAAAGCTGGTACAATGCACTACCAATTCTTTGCACTGCCCTTTGGCTTATCTACTGCGCCCAGGGTCTTTACAAAGTGCCTGGCACCAGTAATTGCATTTTGCAGACAAAAAGGAATTCAAATATATCCATACCTGGACGACTGCCTCATTCAAGCAGAGAGAAAGGACATTCTTCTAAAGCATCTGGCATTTGTATAAAGGTTGCTAATTTCTCTAGGGTACACAGTAAACGAAAATAAGTCAAAACTAGTGCCCTCACAACAGATAATATTCCTGGGTGCCAGCTTAAAGACAACAGCCCCAGATGGCTTATCTCACGTCAGACAAACAAGGACAACTGACTCAATAGTTTTAATTGCTGACAAAAAAGTCCCATCTCCCTGCAAGAAAAATTCTGCAGGCCCTGGGATTCATGGCATCCTGCATACTACTAATTCCATATGCCAGATTGCATATGAGGAAATTACAATGGTACCTAAAAAGTGTTTGGGCTCAACACTCTCACAGTTTAGAAACAGTAATACCAATAATTCCCTGCCTACAACAGGAGTTTCGATGGTGGGCACAGGCATGTCACCTCAACAAGGGTCAGCCTTTCACTCTACCCACAGCCAGGCAGACTCTAACAACAGATGCTTCGGATTACGCCTGGGGAGCACACCTGGCAGGAAAATGTAATCAGGGCAAGTGGACCACAGACCAAATGCATCTTCACATCAGTCAAAAAGAGATGTTGGCTGTTCAAAATGCCCTAACAGCTTTCAAGGACCTTCTGCATCCAGGACAGTTATTATTAAAGACAGACAACACCACAGTAATGTGGTACATAAACAAGCAAGAGGGCACTCATTCTTATCCCCTATGCAGGCAAGCCATGACCTTGTGGAACACAGCTCTAACTTACCAAGTTCATCTGCAAGCACAATTCTTGCCAGGAAAGAAAAATACTCTGTCAGACGATCTAAGCAGAAATATCATGGACCCTCACGAATGAAAATTGAATCCACAAATCTTCAGCATGGTAACTCAAAAATGGGGATGCCCAGACAGAGATCTTTTTGCCTCCCCACTGAATTGCCAACTACAAAAATTCTGCACAAGGACTTATCACACACAAGCATGGAAAGTGGATGCTCTTTCGTTCAGCTGGAAAAGACTAAAAGTTTATGCCTTCCCACCACTGCCTCTCCTTTCAGAGGTACTCCTAAAAGCCAGACAAGTAAAACCACAGATGATCCTGATTGCTCCAGACTGGCCATGCCAGCACTGGTACCCAATCTTAAAGAACTTAGCTCAAGGCCCACCATGGATTTTGCCTCAAATTTCACACCTTCTGACTCAACAAAACAATCAGATCCTGCACGGTCAGCTTAAAACCCTAAACCTGGCTGCATGGCAGATTCATTAGTCGAACAGGCAACAACTCTCTATAAAGCTGTTATGGATGTCATTTTGGAGGCCAGGAGGCCTAGCACCAGGAAATCTTACTCAGAAAAATGGAAGAGATTTTGTGCCTGGAACCAGGCTCAAAGCCTTGACCCTCTTGTCCCAAACATTCCTCAGATTTTACAATACTTAACTGAGATGCTGGACAAAGGCCTATCCTTCTCATCAATTAAGATCCACGCCTGTGCCATTTCAGCTCATTACAACATGGATCCTCCTTTATTCTCTCATCCCTTGCTAAAGCAGTACCTCAGAGGGGCTAAAAACATAAGACTGCCCCGGAGAGCACCAACTCTAACTTGGGACCTCAGTTTTGTTTTGGAAAAACTGACCTTGCCACCTTTTGAGCCAGCCACTACAGCCGATCTAAAATTTTTATCTTGGAAAACAGCTCTGCTCCTGGCATTAACTTCAGCACGAAGAGTCTCAAAGCTACAGGCATTAATGGCAGTGGAACCTTTTATATTTCATCAGGACAAGGTTTCTTTAGGGACAAACCCTACCTTTATGCCAAAGGTGGTATCTAGTGTGGCTCTTAACCAAACCATCCATTTGCCAACTTTTTATCCAAACCCCCAGAATAAAGGGGAGAAACTTCTGCACTCCTTGGACATACACAGGCAGCTATGCTTCTACTTGGACAAAACAAAAGCTTTCAGAAAAACTGAGCAACTTTTTGTATCATATGCTGCAGGATCACAGGGCAAGGCTATCGCAAAGCAGACTATTTCCAAATGGATAGGACACTGTATTCGTTACTGCTACACACAGCATGGAAAATCCGTCCCTAATAACATTAGGCCACATTCCACCAGAGCAACAGCCACTTCAACAGCCTTTCTCAGTGGAGTACCAACCAAGGAAATTTTGGAGGCTGCAACTTGGAGTTCAGTGCACACCTTTACCAAGCATTACCACTTGCCTCTTTACTCTAAATCCAGAGCAGGATTTGCCACTGCAGTTCTGCAGGGTCTCATAGCCAATCCAAACTCTTTATAAACCAGCCACCCAACCTTAGCTTTGGGATTCTACCCAAGTGTAATGACTGCAGCAGTGTAACATGATGAACATAATACAGTTTTGTACCTACCATAAATGTAGATGTTCGAGTGTTCACACTGCTGCAGTCCAGGTTACCCTCCCTCCATCCCCTCTGTCCTAGCTGGACTTATCTATACCTTTATATCCTATGCAACCTTTGTGGTATATTTGCTTGTAACTGAGGGTATTGTTTTTATTTTTTATATATGTTTTATTAGCAATATGTATTGCCTACCTACTTGGGGGCACCTGACATCTGGGGCAAGAAAAACTGAAGAAAATGGCGTTGGATGCATCTTATATACCCCTGGCGCACTGACATCAGGGAAGAAGCGACAGCAACTGACGCCGGACCAAGACTTTGGAACTCTGGCCGACTGCGGGACCGCTTGACGGCAGGATAACCCAAGTGTAATGACTGCAGCAGTGTGAACACTCGAACATGTTCATTTATGGTAGGTACAAAACTATACTGTCTCTGGAGCAGGTACTCGTTTATTTCCAGTGTGTGAATGGAATTTCTGAGGGAAGAAATCTATGGAGTTTTGGAGCCATTCATTTTACTCTGCATTTCTTATGTATACTAGTAGCTGTGATACATAGGAGCCTTAAAGCTTTAGAAGCTGTCTGGTTCGTCCAGTCCTTAACAGGGCATCCCATGTTGTTTAAGGCTACTACAGCAGTGATCCATTCCATCATCAACTAATCTTTTGTTATGGTAAGCTTGCACAACTGTGCTGTGTGCACTGTTTGACTTCTAGCACAAGACTGCTTGCTGTAAGACTTCCTGTGCTGCTGTGGACAAGGGTATGATAATCCCTCTTTCTTTAAGAGCACAGATGAATGTTTTCATTTATATTTATTTATTTTTATTAATTTGTTACCCAGGTTGCCTAGTTGGGTTAAGTCCCATTTTCAGTGGATGCCCAGGGGGCACAGTCTAGTTAAGTGTCAGAATTGCACAGTATGCAAATGGCAGCTGTAAAACTCAGACCTAAGACTACAGGATAAAGCTTGTTAGTACAGTAGAGAGTCGATTGTCCGAACTAATTGCGACCTAGGTAGTTGGGATAATCAAACTGTTTGTATAATCAAACATACATTGAACCGGATAAAAAAACTTCTAAAAGCCTGTTTTTTCACTTTTCAACCATTCAGCAATTCCAGTGGACAATAAAGAAGATTTTTCACACACAAGCGGTCTACAAGCCCAAAAAAGCATGCACAAGGGAATGTGTGTAACATTTACATATTCAGACTTTTGATTTTTCCTACCTGAAAACTTTGGAAAGCTGTGTTCGGATAATTGATGTTTGGCAGATCAACTCTCTGCAGTAGCTTATAGCCTTAATGCTGTTCCCTAAACTGCCACACTGTATTGAGCAGTATGCACAGTGGACTTGACAGGAGTCATCCTGTTCCTTGATTTTTGACACTTCATTACAGCCAGTCACTCATTCCTTAACCAAGTCAACAGTTTTAGTTGTGACCTGTTTTGCCCTTGGTTCAAGGGCAGCGTAGGTAATGCAGAAAACAAAGAAAGATGTAGGAGGTAGCACTTTCAATCTTGATCAGAATGAGAAGGGAGTCCCTCTGGGTTCAGGTGTTTGTTCTTTTTTCCCAACATTTGTTAGTAAATATGTATGTTTGTCAAAAATCAGGCAATTTTAATATGTATTTGCAACTACCCTTCTAAACAAGAAAGAGACTCTGTACTTAAGTGGACAACAGATCCAACATGAAAATAATGAACGTTGAAGGTTGGCTCATTGAGAGCAAACTCATCCCCAGCTGAACTAAAATTGCTGTATTTAGTCAAGCAGATTGGCTCAGTGGTTAAAATTTCCTCCTCACATCTCTGGGTCCAGAGTTAATTCTTAATCTATAGATCCAGTGTTATCTATTTTCATCTGATTCAATGTGTGGGCTGTCAAATTCGATCTCGGCACTATCTCTGAAGTTTCATGGATCCAGAGCTTGGACTCGTCCCCTACCCGTAATTCCCCGCACTTTACCTTAGTACTTCAGATCTTGTTTGTGATTGAAAAGTTTTTTTCGGACATGGGCACTTTATTTGTAAAATGCATTCTTTTTATATATCTGCAATTTTTGACCTCCTTTCCTACTTGAAGACTAGTCTCTCCAGATTCATTATTGTTTCTTTTTTTGGGTCTGAGTTGTAAACGAAAAAAACCCCAAAAGTTCTTCGTTATTGCTACAGAGTTAGGGTTAGGCCTTAGGATATGATTTCCTTTCTTCTGCTTAGATAGTTTGTCCTTTTAGGTATCTAGCTTCCTTCAGTTTTTATGTCTTTGCCTTTGCATACAATTACTTAGGATCTCTGTGGTGTTTTTTTGGACAAGATGTCAAATGGTTACGTGTTGAAGAAACGTGCAGAGTATGGGTGCAAAATCTCCTCTCAAGATCCGCATTCCTTATGTGTCTATGGTGCTGCCCATCTCAATACTGATTGTGATGCCTGTGCCTCTTTTGGTACTAGGGCCCTTCAAACTTGAAGGGAAAAGCTAATAGCCGAAGGTCTTTTAACTCCCTTATACAGGGTCTTCCTTTCCTGCTACATCATATATCATAGTGATCCACTGCAGCCAAGAAGCAGTACAACTCCAAAGGAAAGGAAAAAGACCAGTCCAGTGAGAAAGAGAGGTTAGAGAAGGAGAAGAGAGGAAAAGAAGAGGCCTGTGGATCCCATTCCTTCGGCTGTTCCTGATCCTAAATTTCCAAGGAGGATGGATCTGTCAGTACCTTAGACCCAACCTTCCTCTCCTTGGCTCCAGCTTTCACCTGAACCTGTAAGTCCGAGGTCGCATTCTCTTAATCTACAGTAGAAAAGATTTTTGAGACCATCCTCTGTGGAGTCTTCAGTTCGGTCATCGAAAAGCCTTGCAGAGTAAGATGTCAGTAGAATGAATGGAAGTTCTTGGGAATGTAAATTCAGCTTGGGGGTTCTTTTGGTGCTGTCACCTCTGAACAGACAGAGTACTAGTCGAACAACCCCTCCTCTTCTATCTCTGGTACTTGTCTGTCCATCAGACCCGGCTGCTCAGAGTGGCTCCTCCATAGCATCTCCAAAGGTGTCTGAAGCCTTTTTAATGGGAACATTCCTTATTATTTTGCTCCAAGCATTAACTCAAACACCATTTGAACCAGCAGCTTCAGCAAATTTGAAGTTCCTCTTTTGAAAGTCATTTTTTCTTGTGGCTGGTTACATTGTCCAGACGAATTTCAAAGTTATAGGCCCCTTCTTCCAAGCCCCCCTTACCTGGATTTCCACAAAGACAGAATTTCTTTAAGAACTAATGCATTTATTCTTTCTAAGGTGTCATCCGAAGCAATTTTAAACTAATCCTTCATCCTAGCAGTGTTCTCTGCCAGATTCTCCGACAAAGGTAAATGGATGATCTTACTTCATTTGGTCTTCATCCTGTGGGTATTCGGATGCGGATCAGATCTGAAATGGCCGCATCACTAGCATCTGATCCAAGCTCCAAGCTTCTCCCTTTACCCATAATGCACCTCTGTCTCCTTCCTTTCCTCAGATCTCGTTTACCGCTGAAAAGCTAAGCATCGTGGTCACTGAGCTCCAGGCATCGTTTGTGGGTAAGTGATACTTTTTTCCCCGTTTAGTGTTAGAATAGGATTCCCTATCTCCCTTTTCAACCTCCCCTACCTTGCTAAAAAAGACTTAAAAGTTTGTTATGTAGTGTTGTCCTTTGCTTGGCCTTCATTCACCCCTTTAGTTAGCGAGTGTGGGTTTGTGTGTGTTGGGCTTCTTTGTAGAGATGGCTGAGAACCCCAAGCTTGTCTTTAGAAAATGCACAAAGGGTGACCATAAGCTCTCTCCAGCGGATGGCCACACTCTGTGTGTAGTGTGTTTAGGAGTGGCCCACCTGGATACAGTCTGCTGTATTTGTGCGGTCTTCAATCATAGAGCCCTCAAGGATAGGAGGGCTAAACTTATAATGAAGGGACTTCTGCCTGCTTCGGGTATGGCTGTCCCCGCTACTACTGCTACAACTTCTTCCACTGTGTCTGCCCCTTCCCAGGCCTCTGGGACTCAACCTTCCATCTTGAAGCCTGCAGATGGGGAGAAGCGTCATAAGGACAGACCTAGGAAGCGGTCCCTGGACTGCACGGCTCCACTGGGGCCTCCTCCAAAATCTAGGACCCCTCTTAGGCCCAATACTCTCGGCTCCGTTTGACCAGGTTTTCCCCAGAGCCAGAGGTATCTAGACCATCATCCAGAACCTCCCCTCACCGGCACACCCAGCTGTTGTTTGTGTGGCCTCCTTGTCACGTTCCGCCCGTAGCTTGAGTGAGTCAGAGATGGACAGGATGATGCGGAAGTTCATCCACACCCAGATCTAGATGGGAGTTCTGCCAGCCCCCTCTCCCGCCAGAACGGGGAGCTCGCAGCCCTTCTTCACCTCCATAGCTCCTTGTCTGATCCAACCCTTGCTTTTGGAGTCTTTGGATCCGAGAGCTCTTGGAGTCATGGGGTTGGTGCCGACGGTACCCTTGTACCTTGACGCCGGCCATTGCCTTGAGCATGTCGGATCCGAATGAGTCGGTTCCGAGCTCTATGGGTTGTAGCCTCGGCACCAGATCCGAGGGGGTTCTGTCTGCTCCAAGTTTGTTGGAGAGCAGTCTCCCCCTTGGTATCTCGGCTCCTACCGGCTCGTCTCCAACTCTTCTGTTTGATCCGAGGGGAGTGGCTGGGTTACTTGTTTCCCAAGAAGTCCACTCTCCTTCGGCATTCGATGTGGTGGAGAGGGTCCTCTCGAGTAGATCGAGACCTCTGATCATTTCCTCTTTGGAATCCGCTCTGACTCACTCGGTTCTGAGTATGGCTCCAACTTTCTTGTCATCTCAGGGACAGCCCGTGCTTGCTTTGCCTCAGGGAGCACCTGCTAGGGAGCAGTTTGCAAATCCCCCCCAGAGAGTCCCACTGAGGAGGCTCCTCACAAATGAACGTGTAAAAGGAGGCACTTGGACTCCTCTCCAGAGTCCCTAAGTCCTTCTCAGATGACACTGATTTGGAGGAAGGGGAAGGTTCCCCTAGGTCACCCCCCCCCCCCGAGGATGTCTCCTTTGGAGACATCATGGAACTCCTACACCAAAGAGGGGGAGTTGTCCACCCAAAAACTCACCCCTGATGAGTCTGTTTCTAGAGGCATTCGTCACGGCCCCATCTACCTCCTGGCTGTCCCCCTGCAGATCCCCTGGTGGAGCTAATCACCTCTAGAGCATGGAAGGAACCGGACACTGTGGAGCCTATTCCAAAAAGACCAGACAAAATTCTTATCCCCCCACCGGATAGGACCAGCTGGAGTAAGGGGCAGTAGTGCATGGAAGCATTCGGACACCATGGAGCCTATTCCAAAAAGGCCAGACAAAATTCTTTGCCCCCCACCGGATAGGACCAGCTGGAGTAAGCGGTCCCCAGTAGACGCTATGGTGATGGCAGCTGCCACCAAGAAAGAGCTCATGCAGTAGAGCTCTATGGTCCATCCTCCTGACCATGCGTCGAGGACGATGGATCGTCTGGGCAAGCGAGTCTATGCTTAAGCAACCTTCACCATAAAGGCATTGAATTACATGGCGCACGTCATCCGGCTACATTCATTCCACGAGGTCTATGGCTACTTCAGTGGCCTTCTGGTCTAGAGTGTCGCTGGATGACATTTGCTCTGCAGCTACTTGGTCCTCATCCCATGTCTTCATATCCCATTACAAATTGGACATTGTATCAAGGAGTATGGCATCCTTTGGTTCTGCGGTGCTTTGAAATATCCTTCCATGGGAGGCACCCAGTTGTTGGTAGCTGGGAACTCTGTCCGACAGGTTGAAGACCAAATGAAGTAAACTACTTCAGATAAAGAAGTTATGTACTCACCATAACGTTTCATCTGAGTAGTTGTACTTTATTTGTCTTCAACCACCCCCCCTCCTTCCCCTGACCTTATCATTATTGTCCTATCCTGGTATATGGGAGAGATGCACACTGGTGGCTCTCCTGACTATGCTTGGCTAAGATTTGTGGGAGCCTTTAGTGGTAAGCTCCTTTTTGGGTCGGGCTTATGTTTTCTGATACAGCAAACTCGATCTGAGGGAAGGAAGGAGACAGGTGGGCATTGTGGGTAAGGGGAGGAGCTTGGAGCTCGGATCAGATACTAGTGATGCAGCCGTCTCCGATCTGGTCGGATCCGAATACCCACAGGTTGAAGACATATGAAGTACAACTACTCAGATGGAACATTATGGTGAGTACATAACTTCTTTTTCATTGCCAACTCAGATTTTTATGTCCATAGAACAAAACGCCTCAGGAAATCTGTATCAATTTTACATTGCATATTATATGTCCAAAGTTATGCAAAGCAGCCTCTAAGGTTACTCTTTCAAGATTGTTATCAGATTGAATTTCCTTTGTGTACACTAAAGAGGTCATATCCGTGCAATCAAAGCCCAAAGCTCATTTCAAAAGAGCAATAGCTACTTCAGTAGCCTTCATGAAAAGAATTTCCATTGATGATTTTTGTGCTTCTGCAACCTGGTTAATAGTACACACTTTTGTGTCTTATTATAAAATGGATGTACAGTCTAGATTGTGTTCCGCTTTGGTTCCACCATTTTCAGGAATGTCCTTCCTTGATGCCACCCAGGTAAAAACATCTTGGGACTTTGTCCCGTACATTGAATCTGACGAAAATAGACAACATCAGATGCGAAAGTTATGTACTTACCATAATTATAGATCTGTGTTGTCTGATTTTCAACCAGTTCAACCTCCCTCCCTCTTGCCCCCTTCCAGATTATCATCTGTTGGTTTCTGATAACCAAATGCACTTCACGTTGACTCTCTCTCTCTCTCTCTGAGCAGTAGTATCAGACTATAATCCCCTCCTGAATGTTTCCAGTTAAGTTAGTAATCATCCTTAAAAAAAGGTTTGCATATATCTCTAAATTTCTAACTGGTGGGGGCAAACTTGATCTGAAGTATTAAGGTAGAGTGGGAAGGTAGTATTTATCCATGCCAAGCATTTCTTACCACGAGGCTGAAGAGAATTTGTACCGTAAAGAATACCAGTTGATCACAGCATGCTCACTCACAAACACACATATACCACACTGTGAATATATGCCCAAAGGCAGTTTGGTGTAGTGTGTGTGTGTGTGTGTGTGTGTGTGTGTGTGTATATATATATATATATATATATATATATATATATATATATATATATATATATATATATGTCATCATCATCATCATCTTTCGGCTGTTCCTGTTGGGGGTCGCCACAGCAGATCACATGTTTCTATTTCTTCCTGTCCTCTGCATCTTGCTCTGTCACACCAACCACCTGCATGTCCTCTCTCACCACATCTATAAACCTTATCTTAGGCCTTCCTCTTTTCCTGTTACCTGGTAGCTTCATCCTTAGCATCTTTTTCCCAATATACTCAGCATCCCTCCTCAGCACATGTCCAAACCAACATAATCATGCCTCTCTGGCTTTGTCTCCAAACCTTCCAACCTGGGCTGACCCTCTAATATACTTATTCCTAATCCTGTCCACCCTCGTCACACCTAGTGCAAATCTTAACATCTTTAATTCTGCCACATCCAGCTCAAACTCCTGCCTTTTTGTCAATGCCACTGTCTCCAACCCATATAACATAGCTAGTCTAACTACCCTCATGTAGACCTTCCCTTTCACTATTACAGGTACTCGTCTGTCACAAATCACTCCTGACACACTTCTTCACCCACTCCATCCTGCCTGTATTCTTTTCTTCACCTCTCTTCCACACTCACCGTTACTCTAAACTATTGACCCTAAGTATTTAAACTCATCCACCTTCGCCACCTCTACTCCTTGCATCCTCACCATTCCTCTATCCTCCCTCTCATTCACACACATATATTCTGTCTTAGTCCTGCTTACCTTCATTCCTCTTCTCTCTAGAGCATATATCCATCTCTCCAGGGTCTCCTCCACCTGTTCCCTACTCTCACTAGAGTTCACAATGTCATCTGCAAACATCATAGTCCACGGGGACTCCTGTTTGATCTCGTCTGTCAACCTGTCCATCACCATTGCAAATAAGAAAGAGCTCAGAGCTGATCCTTGATGTAACCCCACCTCCACGTTAAACGCATCCGTCACTCCCACCCCAGACCTCAACACTGTCACACTACCCTTGTACATATCCTGTACCACTCTTACATACATTTCTGACACTCCTGACTTCCTCATACAATACCACAACTCCTCTCTAGGCACCCTGTCATATGCTTTCTCTAAGTCTACAAAAACACAATGCAACTCCTTCCGACATTCTCTGTACTTCTCCATCAACACTCTGAGCAAAGATAGCATCTGTAGTGCTTTTTCCTGGCATGAAACCATACTGCTGATCACTAATCATCACGTCCTTTCTTAACCTTGCTTCCACTACTCTTTCCCATAACTTCGTACTGTGACTGATCAATTTAATCCCTCTGTAGTTACTACAGCTCTGCACATCACCCTTATTCTTAAAAATCGGTACCAAAACACTTTTTCTTCATTCCTCAGGCATCCTCTCACTTTCCAAGATTTTATTAAACAATCTGGTTAAAAACTCCACTGCCATTTCACCTGAACACCTCCATGCTTCCACAGGTATGTCATCTGGGCCAGCAGCCTTTCCATTCTTCATTCTCTTCATAGCTATCCTTACTTCCTCCTTGCTAATCCATTGTACTTCATGATTCACTATCCCTACATCATCCAACCTTCTCTCCCTTTCATTCTCTTCATTCATCAACCCCTCAAAGTACTCTTTCCATCTCCTCAACACACTCTCCCCGCTTGTGAGTATGGTTCCCTCATTATCCTTTATCACCTTTACCTGCTGCACATCTTTCCTAGCTCGGTCCCTCTGTCTAGCCTAGGTCCTTTTCTCTCTCCTTAGTGTCCAACCTTTCAAACAACTCTTCATATGCCTTATCCTTAGCCTTCGCCACCTCTCTCTTTGCCATGCACCTCATCTCCTTATACTCCTGTCTACTTTCTATATCTCTCTGACAATCCCACTTCTTCTTTGCCATCCTCTTACTCTGTATACTCTCCTGTACTTCCTCATTCCACCACCATGTCTCCTTGTCGTCCTTCCTCTGTTCAGATGTGATACCAAGCACCTTTCTAGCCGTCTCCCTTACTAGCTCTGCTGTGTAGTTACCCAGCTATTTGGTAACTCTTCACTGCCACCCACTGCCTGCCTTAACTCATCCCTGAACTCCACCTCACAATTACCCTTTTTCAATTTCCACCATTTGATCCTTGGTGCTGCCCTCACACTCCTCCTCTTCTTGATAACCAACGTCATCCTACAAACCACTATCCTATGCTGCCTAACTACACTTTCTCCGGTCACCACTTTACAGTCTCCAATCTCCTTCAAACTGGCCCTCTTACATAAGATATAATCCACCTGTGTGCATCTTCCTCCAGTCTTGTACGTCACCCTATGCTCCTCCCTCTTGTTAAAATACGTATTCACTACAGCCATGTCCATCCTTTTTGCAAAATCCACTACCATCTGACCTTCTGCATTCCATTGTTTAACACCATACCTACCCATCACTTCCTCATCCCCTCTGTTCCCTTCACCAACATGCCCATTGAAATCTGCTCCAATCACCACTCTCTCACCCTTGGGTACAGTCATCACCACTTCATCCAATTCACTCCAAAATTTTTCTTTCTCATCCATTGCACACCGAACTTGTGGAGCATACACACTAACAACATTCATCATTGCACCATCAATTTCCAGCTTCATAAACATCACTCTATCTGACACTTTTCACCTCCAAAACACTCTCAGCATACTGTTCCGTCAGAGTAACTCCTACGCCATTTCTCCTCCCATCCACACCATGATAAAACAATTTGAACCCACCTCCGATACACCTAGCCTTACTCCCCTTCCATCTGGTTTCTTGCACACACAATATACCAACCTTCCTTCTGTCCATCATATCAGCTAGCTCTCTCCCTATACCAGTCATACTGCCAACATTCAAAGTTCCGACCCTCACTACGCAGTCCTAGCCTTTCTCCTCTCTTCCTGCCTTTGGCCATGTCTTCAGCCTCTTCTCCTCCTTCGACCAACAGTAGCCCAATTTCTGCCAGCACCCTGTAGGCTAACAGTACTGTTGGTGGTCGTTGTTAAACCGGGCCTCGACCGATCCGGTATAACATTTTTTCTTGGTATCTGCATGAAATGTTTTGGCAAAGTTTTATGCCGGATGCCCTTCCTGACGCAACCCTCACCATTTATCCGGGCTTGGGACCGGCACAAAGAAATGCACTGGCTTGTGCATCCCCAGTGGCTGGGTTATGTGTGTGTGTGTGTGTGTGTGTATATATATATATATATATATATATATATATATATATATATATATATATATATATATATATATATCTACTTCAGTAGATCGAACTTTTACAAGTTCGAACCACATATGGCCAAGACCATATGTTCGAACTCGTAAAAGTTTGAACACTGAAATAAAAACACATAAAACAAAAAAAAAAACACAAAACTAAACATCTGTAGCAGCGCAGCTATGCCCCCCTGCACCCCCCATACCCCCGTACTTAAATATACCAACTCCAAGATCACACTACATTGCGGAAATAGGAAATCTTCCCTTTCCGCTCTGTACAGAGATCTCCATTCAGTTCGATTGAACTTTTACAATTTCGAACATATGGTCTAGGCCATAGAACTTGTAAACATTCGATTGACTGAAGGGGACCCATAGACACACACACACACACACACACACACACACACACACACACACACACACACACACACACACACACACACACACACACACACACACACACACACGCACACACACCATGTGTGTCTGCTGACATTCAGCCCCCTGTGATGTATTGGTGCTTTGTGCAGCTAAGTGGAAAGTTTTGTATATCCTTCCTTTTCCTCCTCTCCCATTCTTATAGGGTTTTAGTTGGCCTTAAGGTTAGTATTGCTGCCTTACTGCTTTAAAATTTTGAGCATCTTTATTGTAGTTTTTGTAAGGGAGTGTTTCACCCTTAGTGCTGCTGCTGCCATTTCTATTTGGCGGGCCTTGTCTCCTTGCTAAAAAAAAATTCATTTAGTTTGAGCATTAACACTTTAATCTAGTACTTGGTTTTCTTCTTTCCCTTTTCTTCCCATTTAGTGTTTCTTGTGTCTGTAATGAGTAACAACTCAGAATTTAAAAAGTGTGATGGCTGTGGGCTAAACTGCCCCCTAATAGTGTCTGTTGTCTTGATGCAAACCACCTGGATATGGACTGCCAGGTGAGTTGCCTTTGGGTCTCTAGATTTGGCTTATTGTCATGCCAAGCTCATTTAAAAATCTTGCCCTCTCCTTCTGTGGGACTTGCTCTTACTGCCATTTCTTCCTCTCCTTCCAAAACTACTGAAAAGAAAAACAAGAAAGACCAGGGTAAGATTTTCTGTTTGGGCTGCCCCAGGGCTTTTCCAGTCTGGGTTTAGCTTTTCTACTTTCAACATTTAGATGGCGCCATTTTGAATTTTCAAGTGGGTCCACCCATCTGTCAGGGTGTCTAATTTTAGAAGGGTAAGTTTTGGTTCAGGCCTCTAGTAAAGGACCTTATTCCTCCATGGATTTGCTACTTATCCATCAAGCATTGCTGAAACGTACCTTTCAGTCACTGGCTACCATAGATGTAAAATTCTTGTCCTGTATGACTCTTTTGTTAACTGCAGTTAGTTCAGCTAGAAGAGTTTCTGAGCTTTAGACTTTGTTGTGTAATCCTCCTTACCCTATCTTTAACAAAAATAGACTTTTATTGTGGAATAATCCATCTTTATTGCCTAAGGTGGCATCAGAGTCTAACTTAACTTAATTGATTCATTAGCCAGTTTTCTTTCCTAATTTTAGTAATAAAGGGGAATGCTTCATTGTTTAGCTGTCCATTGTCAGTTGAGATTTTATTTGGTTAGGATAAAACAATTCAAGAAATCAGACCAATTTTTTTGTGTCCTATTTTTTTTTTTTAGAGTTAAAATTGGTAAACCAGTTTCCAAAGTTAACTTGTCCAGATAGCTTTCAGATTGCATTTCCTTTGTTTATTCTTTGAAAGATGTACCATTACTCAGTGTGCCAAAAAGCCCATTCCACCAGAGCAGTTGGTACTTCTAAGACCTTTTTTGGTCATGCTTCCTTGGATGACATTCATGCAGCAGCTACCTGGTCTGCCACTCGTACCTTTGTAGCTCATTACATGTTGGATATTCAGTCCAAATCCGTGACATCTTTTGGCTCCACCATTTTGCAGCTTGTTCTGTCCTCCTGTCATGCAACTGTCTGGCTGGGGACTCTTGTCACACTGGTTGAGGCGGATGGAAAAGATAACGTAGGATATGAAAGTTATGTACTTGCTATAATGCTAGATCCATGTTGTCTTCATCCCTCCATCGCAGTCATCCCTACCGCCGTGCCTTTTCAAATTGTCACTGATATTTTGTAGCTTGAGTTGGACATTGCAGGTTAGCCCAAGGTCTGATTTTAAGACCCTTCTTGGTCTGTCATTCCCACTGGTTTTACAAAATTTACCTGTGTTTAAGGGGAATTTCCAGGTACAAGTCTGGTATTCTAGGGCATATTCAGTCTGGGGAACCTTGGGTAGGCAGGGCATTATGGGAGAGGAAGTAGATCTTCGTAGTTTGAAGATTCAGAGCTGCCGGCATCTGATCTGATTGGATCCAGTAACCGACAGGTTGAGAAGGATTTAAGAAACAGCACAGATGTGTTGGGGGTTGGCATAATGGTTAAGAAGTTTACCTCGCAGACACAGGATACAGGGTTTGATTCTCACCTCTGAGGGAAATTGGCTAGGCTTAAAATGTTTCACAAGGGCAGTTAGTCTAGTACTTGCCTATGAACCTTTAAGTACAGAACTTCCATCTTCTTTTAGATAAAGCTTCTTTCCATATTTTAGTGTGTCTATATGCATTAGAACTTTTGTGCTTTTAACTCACTGTGATTGCTGACCATCAGGCCTCCCTGTAAGAGAAGATTCCACTTTTCCACCATCCTGTGGTGAGGGGCCATCATACAGGTAGGCATGGTAGTGTTTGCTCCCTCATTTGCATCAACAACAGTGAGGATGTATGTTCTGGTTGTTGACACAGCAAGATCATCCTGTGCCCTCTCCCTGCTTCTCTGTGATTACCCCCCCCCCCCCCCCCCACACACACACACACACACACACACACTTGTGAGCTCCTATCACTGTATTGGTATTGCCAAGCCCATGTCCTCCTGTGGTGTTGTGCAAGCCTGATTGAGCCCACCATCTTCCTTACCCCATGATAGGTGAAGCAACATAAGATGCTAACTCCTACTCACCCCTGTCTGTGCCTTCCTTTGACTGAGTTATTTGAACTTGTATTATCTGATTTGTAGTCAGGGCTTTATCCCTTTCGCTGTGACATTGATGTTCATCGTGTTTCACTGCTGCAGTCATTACACTTGGGTTATCCTGCCGTCAGGCGGTCCCGCAGTCGGCCAGAGTTCCAAAGTCTTGGTCCGGCATCGGTTGCTGTCGCTTCTCCCCTGACGCCAGTGCGCCAGGGGTATACAAGATGCAGCCAACGCCATTTTCTTCAGTCTTTCTTGCCGCGCAGTGCCCGAAGCAAAAGCAGTTCGCAAGTGCTGGTCGGCCGACTCCTGAGATTTTCAATTCAAATTTCAGAACCGAAGTCTTCAATAAAGCGAAGTACCCCATTGGGGAAACTTTTTCTTGTCTCAGACCGATGTCAGTAAAAGTTAATAATTGTATTTCTTGTGGGAAGCAAATACCTCATAAGGGTTTTCATTCTTACTGTATTCCCTGCCTAGGCCCAGACCACGACGTCACTAGTTGTCGGTTTTGTGCTGGATTCAACAAACGCACTATTAAATGTCGGTTTGATTTTGCTCGCCATTACTTTGGCTGAAGGTTTAATTATACCATGCTGTCGGAACAACCGACGACCGGAATACACAAAAAACGCAAAGACAAGGATAAGGACAGGCATCCGAGGCCGAAAACTGACGAAGCCTCTTCTAGGCCAG
Organism: Protopterus annectens; assembly: GCF_019279795.1. NCBI lineage: Eukaryota > Metazoa > Chordata > Ceratodontiformes > Protopteridae > Protopterus > Protopterus annectens. Next base: position 1,209,599,050 of record NC_056745.1, on the reverse strand, counting down.
TTGCTGGTTCTCAGTGAGATGCTTTTGCAGCCCCTGACACCCGCTACCTTAGAGCCACAGGCCGTCTCCGACTCCCACATGGAGATGTCTAGGCCTGCGGATACTCAAGGTGTTGGGCCTACGGAAACTAACCCTTCAGATGGGTCCAGAGCCGCTGAGCAGGCATCGGCTTCTGAGGGTGTTTTATCAGACCTTCACAGCTTACCATAAAAACTTCAGCCAAGTCTAAAACTCCATTAAAGACAAAGAAGCAAGTACAGCATTCACCTGGACAGGCCTCCATGCCTAAAAAAAATAGATGCTCAAAATGGCCGAAGACTTAATTACTCTGATCAGGGGTACCCATCCCCCTCCTGATAAAAGGCCTAGGCAGGATACAGACTATGATTCCTCTGACCAGGTTTCCATTTCTTCTGATTCCTCTTCAGACCAGGGATACTCTTTACCCCCCTATGAGGACTCTGATGCTGAAGAATCAATTCCTTCAGCCTCTCCTCCTGAGGATTATTCTTTTGGGGAAACTTTACGTAATGAAGGAGCATTTTCCATTGGGAGGGCCAGGATTACTCAGAATCCAAGAAAAGGCTCATAGACTTTCTTTTATTTCCTCAGCACAGGCCCCTTGCTATTCCGCCAATGTTAGATATTGTGGATTATGTGTTCTCTGAATCCAGTTTAAATCCTGATTCTTTGCCCCCTGCTCCAGTCAAGCCAGACAGGTACTAGAGTCCCTGACTCTCACAAATTTCTTTATAAAAACCCTGTTGCTGACCCAGAAACTATTTCCCAGGGTCACAAAGGGGTAAAGGCTTCCACGGCTAAAAATCCAGTTCCCTCTGACAGGGATTCTAGAGCATTAGACCGATGGGGGAAGAAAGTTTACACTTTTGCAACTTTAGCAGTGAGAGCTTTAAATTGCCACTTTCACATGCTTAAATACCAACAATATTTAATGTCTCTGTTAAAACAGAAAATGATTACAAGTTCAGAACATCCTGACTATAAGGAAATGTAGGATTTATTGCATGCAGCTGAACAAGTGGGAAAACATACTCTGCAATGCGGTTTTGATTCATTAGAGGCTTCTTGTAGAGCAGCAGTTACAGGATCTGTGATTCGAAGGCATGCTTGGTTAAAAGAACAAGGTTTACCTGATCATGTTAAGGCTAAATTATTGGATGCTCCTTTACATCAGGATATTTTATTTGGTGTTAAGGCAGAAGAGGTGTTAAAGAAAATGGAGGATAAGGCAAAATCTATGCAAACAGTGAAGGATTTCATACAGGTACAGTCACCTCGATTTAGCAGAAATTGGCCTTCAAATAATTGGTCCTTTCCAGTGTCAGACAGACCACAAAGAGGCAGATATAGACGCCCAAGAGGCAGATCTCAGCCCCAAGGCTCTTACAGACCACGATATTGGGGTGCTTCAACCCCAAAAAGAGGTGAAGACAAGTCACAACCTTACAGAAAACAGTCCCAATGACTTCCCCCTTCGAATGCCAAGCACTTTCCTTTTGGCAGCTCCCTTAGGGAGAAAACTAGCACTTTTTTCTCAAAATTGGCATATAATCACCCAAGACAAATGGGTTCTGAATATTGTGTCTCAAGGTTACAGGTTCCACGTTCACACTCTACCAAGGCTAAAAGGAATGCCAGACCTGCCACAAAATCAATGGGCAGAGGCACAAAAACAAATTACAGCCCGCATGGACATGAGAGCTATTCAAAAAGTGCCACAACAGGAACAAGGACAAGGATTTTACTCAAGACTTTTCCTGGTCCCCAGAAAGGACAAAGCCTGGGGACCCATACTAGACCTTTCTACTCTAAATACTTACCTGGATGTTCCGAAATTCAAAATGTTGACACTACAGCAGCTTCTTCCCATGCTGGGCAAGAACGCTTGGCTTGTTACTTTGGACCTCAAAGAGGCATACCTGCATGTCCCTATCAGACAAAATTGCAGAATATACATCAGATTCATAGCTGGTTCAATGCATTACCAATTCTCTGCACTGCCCTTTGGCTTATCTACTGCGCCCAGGGTCTTTACAAAGTGCCTGGCACCAGTAATTGCATTTTGCAGACAAAAAGGAATTCAAATATATCCATACCTGGAAGACTGCCTTATTCAAGCAGAGAGCAAGGACATTCTTCTAAAGCAGCTGGCGTTTATAAAAAGGTTGCTAATTTGCCTATGGTACAGAGTAAACGAAAAGAAGTCAAAACTAGTGCCCTCACAAGAGATAATATTCCTGGGTGCCAGCTTAAATACAATGGCCCAGATGGCTTATCTCACGCCAGACAAGCAAGGACAACTGACTCAGTACTTTCATTTGATGGCAACAAAAACCCAACTCCCTGCAAGAAAAATTCTGCAGGCCTTGGGATTCATGGCATCCTGCATACTACTAATTCCATATGCCAGACTGCATATGAGGAAATTACAATGGTACCTAAAAAGTGTTTGGACTCAACACTGTCACAGTTTGGAAGCAGTAATACCACTAATTCCCTGCCTACAACAGGAGTTTCGATGGTGGGCACAGGCTTGTCACCTCAACAAAGGACAGCCTTTCACTGTACCCACAGCCAGGCAGACACTAACAGATGCTTCGGATTACGCCTGGGGAGCACCCATGGCAGGAAAATGTATTCAGGGCAAGTGGACTACAGACCAAATGCATCTTCACATCAATCAGAAAGAGATGTTGGCTGTACAAAATGCCCTAACAGCTTTCAAGGACCTTCTGCATCCAGGACAACTGTTATTAAAGACAGACAGCATTACAGTTATGTAGTACGTAAACAAGCAAGGGGCACTCATTCTTATCCCCTATGCAGACAAGCCATGGCCTTGTGGAACACAGCTCTAACCTATCAAGTTCATCTACAAGCACAATTCCTGCCAGGAAAGAAAAATACTCTGGCAGATGACTTAAGCAGAAACATCATGGATCCTCACGAGTGGAAATTAAATCCACAAGTACTCAGCATGATAACGCAAAAATGGGTGTGCCCAGACATAGATCTTTTCACCTCCCCAATGAATTGCCAACTACAAGAATTCTGCACAAGGACATATCACACACAAGCATGGAAAGTGGATGCTCTCTCGTTCAGCTGGAAAAGCCTAAAAGTTTATGCCTTCCCACCACTGCCTCTCCTTTCAAAGGTTTTCCTAAAAACCAGACAAGAAAAACCACAGATGATCCTGATTGCTCCAGACTGGCCACACCAGCACTGGTACCCAATCTTAAAGAACTTAGCTCAAGGCCCACCATGGATTTTACCTCAAACTCCACACCTTCTGACTCAACAAAACAGTCAGATCCTGGACAGTCACAAAACCTTAAACCTGGCTGCATGGCAGATTCATTAGTCAAGCAGACAACACCTCTCTCTAAAGCTGTTATGGATCTCATTTAGGAGACCTAGCACCTGGAAATCTTATTCAGAAAAGTGGAAGAGATTCTGTGCCTGGAACCAGACTCAAAGCTTTGACCCTCTTGCCCCAAATATTCCTCAGATATTACAATACTTAACTGAGATGCTGGACAAAGGACTATCCTTTTCATCCATTAAGATCCACACCTCTGCAATCTAGGCTCATTACAACACAGATCCTCCTATTTTCTCTCACCCACTGCTAAAACAGTACCTCAGAGGGGCTAAAAACATAAGACCGCCCCGGGGAGCACCAACACCAACTTGGGACCTCAATTTTGTCTTGGAAAAACTAACTTTACCTCCTTTTGAGCAGCCAATTCAGCGGAATTAAAATATGTATCATGGAAAACTGCTGTACTTCTGGCAATAACCTCAGCACGAAGAGTCTCAGAGTTACAGGCACTAATGGCAGTGGAGCCTTTCATCATTTTTCACCAAGGCAGGGTTTCTTTAAGAACAAACCCTTCATTTATGCCTAAGGTGGTATCCAGTGTGGCTCTTAACCAAACTATTCACTTGCCAATTTTTTATCCAAATCACCAGAATAAAGGGGAGAGACTTCTGCATTCCTTGGACATACACAGACAATTACGTTTCTACTTGGACAAAACAAAAGCTTTCAGAAAAATTGAGCAATTGTTTGGAGCATAAAGCAGACCATTTCAAAGTGGATAGGACACTGTATCCGGTTCTGCTACACACTTCATGGGAAACCTGTACCTAGTAACATTAGGCCACATTCCACCAGGGCAACAGCCACTTCAACTGCCTACCTTACAGGAGTACCTACCAAAGATGTCTTGGAAGCTGCAACTTGGAGTTCAGTGCACACCTTTACCAAGCATTATCACTTGCCTCTTTATTTTAGATCCAGAGCTGGCTTTGCCACTGCAGTGCTGCAGGGCCTCATAGCCACCCCAAATCCTCTATAGAACCAGCCACCCTAACTCAGCTTTGGGATTCAACCCAAGCATAACGACTGCAGCAGTGAAACACGATGAACGTAGTACAGTTTTGTACCTACCATAAATGTAAATGTTCGAGTGTCTTCCCTGCTGCAGTCCAGGTTACCCACCCGCCATCTCCTCTTTCTTAGCTGGGACTTATCTATACCTTTCAACCCTATACTATTTATGTGGTGTATTTGCTGGTAACTGAAGGTTTTGTTTTTACCTTTATTGTATGTTTTATTAGCAATATGTATTGCCTACCTATTTGGGGGCACCTGACATCTGGGGCAAGAATAATGAAGAAAATGGCATCGGCTGCATCTTATATACCCCTGGCGCACTGACGTCAGGGAAGAAGCGACAGTAACTGACGCCGGACCAAGACTTTGAAACTCTGGCCAACTGCGGGACCGCCTGACGGCAGGATAACCCAAGTGTAATGACTGCAGCAGTGAAGACACTCGAACATCTACATTTATGGTAGGTACAAAACTGTACTTTTTTTGTCTTGACTTACATGATTTGAAACAGCAGATGTGATATCCTTTCTTCCTCACTGACGGGTTACAGATCCAACCCTCTGATCCAACTCGGATGCATTTCTTAGACTTGGATCTGAATCTCAAGCTCCTCCCTCTACCCAAAATGCACCATCCCCTACTCCTCAGATCTCATTTGCCGTCATTGTAACTGGATGCAGATTTCGATTTATTGAGCTTAAGTTAAGTTTGTAGGTTGTTTCTTGCTATTATCATTATTATTATTATTATTATCATCATCACTTTCTATTTTAATCTTATCTACCCATTTTTTCTTCCCTCTGAAACTTTATAAAGTTTTTTCACAGGTTGTTGTTGTGTCTTTTGGCTTTTCCCAGTTAGGGGTCGCCACAGCGGAACTCCGGTCCACTAATGATTGGCAGTAGAATTTTACGTGCCGAGTTGCCAGCCCTGACGCACAACCTTCAACGAAGGTACGCCCATTCACGCATGTCTCCACACAGAAGACACTCTAGCTGAGAATCGAACAGGACAACGTCTTACTGTGAGGCAACAACGCTACCGCAGCACCACCACCGCAGTTAGAAAGTTTTCCTTTGTCTTTCTCTTTTTCTTACTATGCTGTTGGCACTTTCTTTAATACTTTAAAACTCTTAGAAAAAAAAAAAATATTATCCCTTTCTAAATTTTGCTGTTATAGTGTAGCTACTGAGTGTAAATTTGTTGAATGGACGTTCATACTTGTCCTTTTCACTGTCTAGATAGCTTATCTAAACCTATATCAGAAAAACCTACAGGATTCAAACTTTGCATTTCTTGTGGGCATAAAATCCTAAATTCGGATGCCCACAAGAAGTGCGTCTGCTGGCTGGGGCCAAACCATCTTAGAGCCCAGCGTGACATATGTGCATCTCTTAACCCTTGCACTCTCTGTGATAAGTGTAATAAGCTGATTCTTAAAGGAATACTTCCCACTTCCTCTTCTTCTTCAGCTGAGGCTCAAACCCCTTCTAGAGCTCATAGTTCTAAGGACTCCAAAAAGCAAGCCCTGTCTGTACCTCAGGAGCATCGCTGAAGCCTAAAGAAAAAATTCAGATCTGACCTCCTTGAATCTGAAGAGTATTGCCTCCCGCTCAGATCCACAGACCTCTTCAGATCTGACTGGAGGTTATTGCTGTGACTAGTTCTTCTCTGCCACCCACTCTGGTGTCTAATCCTAGACCCTCAGATCTGACAGTTAGGAGCAGATCTCCAAACTTGGCATTAAAGCCCAAGTCTCCTAGTTTGCCCTCTAAATTATTTCAGAATCTGACCAAACATTCCAGGCCTCATTCCTCACCTTCCTCCATATCCTTTAGGAGCTTTACAGAGGCCAATATGGTCAGGATTATGCAGAGATTCCTCAAGGTTCAGATCCAGATGGTGGTGCTACAAACTCAGTCCCTTCTCAGATCTGTGAGTGCAATGGCCTGGACCATTCAGACTCCTTCTGAGATCTGACCCATGGTCTTGGAGTCCCAGGATACAGGATACCGAAGAGAGTCGGCATCAGATCCAAGGAAGCATCCTTCATTGACTCTGATGATTTCTCTGATCAGCCCCGTTCTGATTTCATTGAATCAGAGTGGGTCTCAGATTTGAGATGTTGGCACTGGGTCTGGGGGGGTTGGGGTAATTTCCGATGCTGTTGGATCCATACCTTCCTCTTGGTACCTTGGCCCTGGACTGCTCAGGCCCAATTCTTTCTGGTAGCTGTGGATCCTTGTCTGCTCTGACAGAGATGGGAAGGGCTTCCTTTGGGACCATTGGCTTTCCAGGTTGTAGAAAGGGTCTTCTCTTTTTATAGAGACCCGTCCTGTCACATCTTGGATCCTCTTTTTTGTCCGTCATCAGGTCTGAGCACTGAGCCCATCATTTCTGCTCCAGGTCAGCCTACCCTGGAAGCCTCCATGCTTTTCCTCCTGAGGAATTCCCTCTTTCTTCCGACACCTCTCCTGAACTGCCCACAGAGGAGGTTCCACAGAAGAAGACATGCAGAAGGAGGCACATAGTCCCAGATGGAGTCCCTCATTGAAGACATTGACTTTGATGAGGGGGGAGGATCTCCTTGATTGCCACCGGATGACGAGACATCCTGGAAATCCTAAGACAGAAAAGTAGCTGTTCTCTCCAACCTCCTTCTGAAGAGTCATTGTTCTTGGAGGCTTTCGAGGTGGTCTCATCTACATCTTGGGTGACCCCCCCCCAGTGGACAAGCTTTTTGACCTAGTTCCCTGCCAAGCCTGGAAGGAACTGGATGCTGTCAAGCTCATTCCCAAGTGTCCAGATACATTTTTACTTCTAACAGCAGACAGAAAACATTGGAGCAAGGGTGTCCCAATTGATGCCATTGTTCTAGCAGCAGCCACAAAAAAAGAGCTAGCCAAATAGAACTCCTCTGTTCATGCACCGAACAGGAAATCCAGAGCGATGGACATATTCAGAATGTGCATTTATGCCTCAGCCACATTCACTCTGAGGTTGTTAAAAATTATTTCACACACTTTACCCGCTTGCAAAGAGATTTGATCAAGAAGCTCTCAAACTGTCTGACTGAGACAGACTGTGTCAGTGGAGGATCTCAAAAAGGTCTCTCCCAAGCTGGTTACTCTATCGTTCATTGCTAATTCCTCTATGAGGTTGATCTCCCATACAGCGGAGGGTGCCTTGCTAGCAGCTGGCTCAGGCATAGCTGTGAGGAGTGTTTACTATGAAAATATCAAAAGTCATAATAAAGTATGTTTCACTGTGCGAATGTGCAATGTTGTGTGTAATAATTAGGTCAGAATGACAGAGTGCGTGTAGAGAAATTATCGTATTCACACTTTTAACATTATTTTAGCAGTTCACTACTGCAAATCACACAACATAACATTTTTGCAGGGGGGGCAAGCCCCCTCTATCCCCTACAAATTTTAATTTCCAACTTCGAGATTGCACTATGGTGGCAAAAAGGGCAATTTCAAGATCCCTACTGTACCATGATCTGTAGTCGTAATGTCGATCACATACGTGCGAATGCACAGTGGCATTTGTTACACTGAACACTCGCAGTATTGCAGGTCGCCAATACGGGAATCAACCAAATGAGGTTTGAAATTCCCTTTACCTGTGTATGACTAATGGGACTGAAAACATTTTAACTGTTTGTATCTTACTATCCATATCCCCATAACCAAGCTTCCATTTTCTCAGTCTTTGCATTATCTTTTTAGTCGCTTCCCACATACCCTTAGCTGCCACACCAGAATTCTTTTTAATCCATACTCCTAAATACGTCATTTTATCATGTCCCCATAAGTATGGATATTGCTGAACCATTTCATAAGTGGGTACATCATTTTCAGCTATTGACTTTGTTTTTGTATCCCAAAAAAAGATTTGAAACGGTCTCAAAAATGTTCCACAACACTGGAATGTCTCTCTCTGGTTTTGCCAGGTATAAAATTACAGTGGATATAAAAAGTGTACACATCCCTGTTAAAATGCCAGTTTTTTGTAAATTTAAAGGCATTACTGAAAGCATCATTGTATTAAAAAGTTAATATTCCCATTTTTTTTGTATAACAGCTTTTTTGTTAACTATCTAGTTCCAGCTTTTGTGTTACATGCGTACACTGTTTGGCAAGTTGAACTTTTATATAGTTGTTTCTTGTCATAACCATTTGAGCCTAAGTCACATCTTAAAATTTTTGTGTTATTGAAAACCTATTATTTTAATACTAACCTAGAAAACTATGTACGTCATGAAATATTTAAGTTTTACACTCCTAATGGGAACATACAATGGATACAAAAAAGTTTACACACCCCTGTTAAAATGCCAGGTTTTTGTGGTATAAAAAATGAGACCACAGTAAATCATTTCAGAACTTTTCCCACCTTTAATGTGACCAATAACCTGTACAATTCAATTGAAAAACAAGCAAATCTGTTAGGAAAAACATATAAAAAATAAAAAAGTACATTAAGCTGGTTGCATAAGTGTGTACACCCTTAAACTAATACTTTGCTGAAGCACCTTTAGAGTTAATTACAACATTCAGTCTTCTTGGGTGCACACCTGCCATCAATTAAGAGACTCTGATTAACCCCAAATAAAGTTCATCTGTCCTAGTAGGATTTTCCTGACATGTACTCAGTTGTCTGCTACAGCAAACGCGATGGTTTGCAGAGAGCTTACAAAACATCAAAGGGATCTTATTGTTGAAAGGTATCAGTCAGGAGAGGGGTACAAAAAATTTTGACAGCATTGGATATACCATGGAACACAGTGAAGACAGTCGTCAAAAAGTGTAGAAAATATGTAACAACAGTGATGTTGCAAAGAACTGGACGTCCCTCCAAAATTGATGAAAAGACAAGAGGCTGCCAAGAGAGCTACACCAACACTGAAGGACCTGCAGGAATGTCTGACAAGTACTGGTTTTGTACTACATGTGCCAACGGTCTTCCGTGTTCTCCATATGTGTGGGCTATGGGGTATGGTTGCAAGATGGAAACCTTTGCTTACACAGAAAAACATGCAGGCCAGCTAAAATTTACAAAACAATACATCAATTCTCCCAAAGCATCTGTGAAAATGAGTTATGGTCTGATGAGACCAAGGTTGAACTTTTTGGCCACGATTCCAGAAGGTACGTTTGGCGCAAAAACAACACTTAACATCACCAAAAGAACACCATCCCCATGGTCAAGCATGTTGGTGGCAATATCATGCTTTGGGCTTGATTTTCTTTAGCTGGATCTGGGGATTTAGTCAAGGTGGAGGAAATTATGAACAGTTCCAAATACCAGTCACTTTTGGCCCAAAACCTTCAGGCATCTGCTAGAAAGCTGAAGATGAAGAAGAATTTCACCTTTCAACACAGCATTGACCCCCAAGCATACATCCAAATCAACAAAAGAATGGCTTCAACAGAAGAAAATTTAAAGTTTTGGAGTGGCCCAGCCAGAGCCCAGAGCTAAATCCAGTAGAAAATCTGTGGTGTGACCTGAAGAGGGCTGTGCACAAGAGGTGCCCTCACAATTTGACAGATATGGATCGCTTTTGCAAGAAGGAGTGAGCAAATATTGCCAAGTCAAGATGTGCCATGCTGATAGACTCCTACCCAAGAAGGCTGTAATTAAATCAAAAGGTGCTTCAACAAAGCATTAGTTAAGGGTGTGCACACGTATGCAGTCAGCTTATTATACAATTTTTAGGTTTTATATTTTCCCCTGACAGATGTTTGTTTTTCAATTGAATTGTACAAGTTATAGGTCACTTTAAAGGTGGGAACAGTTTTGAAATGATTTATTGTGGTCTCATTTTTTTGCATCACAAACACCTGGCATTTTAACAGGGATTGTGTAAACTTTTTATATCCACTATAAATCCCAAACTGACAGCCACACTCACTGACTTGAGTTAACCTGAAAGAAAGGTTGTCTGTGCTTATACGCATGGTGCAGCCTTTGCTTTCTACTAAGTGCTAACTGGTTTTGTCTTAACTTTATAGCTCTCCCAGCTGGGAAAACCACTGAATGCTTTCAGTGAACATTATCTCATAGCCAGTTTCTCTTTTCTTGTTTTTTTCCTAGTCAGTCACTCTCCACCAAACTGCAACAGATTTCTCTTTATCAGATTGTCTCCATGGAGACATGAGAACCAGTCAGTTTCTCTTTACCTGATTGTTTCCGTGAAGACACAAGGGTCAGATACAGAATTGCTACTAAGCATGCATTCCTTTGCTAGAAGAAAACCTCATAATTTGCAATATTCATTTTTATATACTTGGTTTCTCTTTAAAAATGTGCTACTTAATCTAAGGTCCTTAATCCAGTCATTTCCCCCATTCAAGAATGGGAAAAGCACATTAATTTTTCTTTAGTCATGTTTTTTTAACAAAGCTTTTTTGTTCACTGCATTGCCTACATTTCTTAAAACTGAACAAGAAGAAAGAGAAAAAGAACAGCAGCACCTATTTACAATCACCATTACACTTGAAAATAACTGAGAAAACGTTACTTTATAGCATGCAAAGAAAACTATACACTGCAAAAATAGTACTATTAAGAAAAAATATGTTTTCTTTACTTAGTTAACTTTCTTCTCTCTCTTCCCCTCCCAAAAGCATTTTTCTGAGCATTAATGACATGAAATAGAACATATAATTTAGAGTCATCCACAAGTCCAACAAATTCAGAAAAAGTCCAATATTTCCAGATTTTCTTGATGTTCATCGTGTTACACTAATGCAGTCATCACACTTGGGTTATCCTGCCTTCAGGCGGTACCGCAGTCGGCCAAAGTTCCAAAATCTTGGTCCGGCGTCGGTTGCTGTCACCTCCTCCCTGACGTCAGTGCGACACTGCAAAAATAGTACTATTAAGAAAAAATATGTTTTCTTTACTTAACTTTCTTCTCTCTCTCCCCCTCCCAAAAGCATTTTTCTGAGCATTAATGACATGAAATAGAACATATAATTTAGAGTCACCCACAAGTCCAACAAATTCAGAAAAAGTCCAATATTTCCAGATTTTCTTGATGTTCATCGTGTTACACTGCTGCAGTCATCACACTTGGGTTATCCTGCCTTCAGGCGGTACCGCAGTCGGCCAGAGTTCCAAAATCTTGGTCCGGCGTCAGTTGCTGTCACCTCCTCCCTGACGTCAGTGCGACAGGGGTATAAAAGATGCAGCTGACGCCATTTTCTTCAGTCTTTCTTGCCGCACGGTGCCCGAAGCAGAAGCAGTTTGCAAGTGCCGGTCGGCCGACTCCTGAGATTTTCATTCCGAATCCAGAACCAAAGTCTTCTAAAAAAGCTAAGTACCCCGTTAGGGAAACTTTTTCTTGCCTCAGACTGATGTCAGTAAAAGTTAATAACTGTATTTCTTGTGGGAAGCAAATACCTCATAAGGATTTCCACTCCTATTGTATTCCATGCCTAGGCCCTGACCACGACGTCACTGGTTGTCGGTTTTGTGCTAGGTTTAAGAAGCGCACTATTAAATGTCGGTTTGATTTTGCCTGACATTATTTTGGTAGAACATTCAGTTATACCATGCCGTCGGAAATTCCGACAACCACAATGCATAAAAAGCGCAAGGACAAGGACAGGCATCCGAGGCCTAAAACGGGTGACAAGGCCTCTTCTAGGCCGGTCGCTGGTTTTCAGTGAGGCGCCTACGCAGCCCCTGACGACTGCTTCCACAGACTGCCTCCGACTCCCACGTGGAGCTGGCTGGGCCTTCGGACACACTAGGCCTTCAGTTTACCGATCCTAAACCTACAGATGAAACCGAAGTAGCTGAGCATTCCACAGCTACAGAGGGTGTTTTCAGACCCTACCCAATTAACTATTAAACCCTCTGTTAAATCTAAGCCCCCCTTAAAAGCAAAGAAACAGACACAACTTTCTCCAGGACAGGCTTCCATTCCTAAGAAACAGATGCTAAAAATGGCCAAGGACTTGATCACTCTGATCAGGGGGTCCCACCCCCCTCCTGATAAAAGGCCCAGGCAGGATGCAGACTATGAATCTTCTGATCAGGTGTCCCTCTCCTCTGACTCTTCCTCAGACCTAGGATATTCTTTACCCCCCTATGAGGATTCTGATGCTGAGGAATCAATTCCATCAGCCTCTCCGCCTGAGGATTACTCCTTTGGGGAGACCCTACATACCATGAGAGAGCATTTCCATTGGGAAGGCCAGGATTATTCAGAATCCAAGAAAAGACTCCGAAACTTCCTTTTATTGCCCCAACACAGACCCCCTTGCTATTCCACCAATTTTAGACATTGTGGATGATGTGTACACTGAATCCAGTTTGAACCTGGACTCTTTACCCCCAGCCCCCAGTTAAACCTGATAGATATTATAGAGTCCCTGACTCTCACACATTTCTGTACAAAAGCCCTGTTTCCGATCCTGAAACTATTTCTCAGGGACCCAAAGGGATTAAGGCCTCATCAGCAAAAAACCCAGTCCCCTCAAACAGAGATTCCAGAGCATTAGACAGATGGGGGAAAGGTATATACGTCTGCAACTTTAGCAATGAGAAACTTGAATTGCCAGTTTCACATGCTAAAATATTAGCAATTTTTGATGTCTCAGTTGAAACAAAAGATGCTACCAGAATCAGATCCTCCTAACCTAAAAGAAATGCAGGATTTATTGCATGCAGCTGAACAAGTGGGAAAACATACTTTGCAATGTGGGTTTGATTCCTTAGAGGCCTCCTGTAGAGCAGCAGTTACAGGCTCTGTCATTAGAAGGCATGCTTGGTTAAAAGAACATACATTACCAGATCATGTTAAGGTCAGATTATTAGATGCACCTTTGCAGCGGGATGTGCTGTTTGGAGTAAAGGCAGAGGAGGTATTAAAGAAGATGGAGGATAAGGCAAAATCTATGCAAACGGTGAAAGATTTCTTACAGGTTCAGCCTCCTTGTTTTAGCAGAAATTGGCCAACAAAGAATTGGTCCTTTCCAGTCACACATAGACCTCAAAGGGGGCAGATACAGATGTCCAAGAGGTAGAGGTCAGGCACAAGGCCCTTACAGGCCTCGACAATGAGGCACACCAGGCCAGAAAGAAGGGGAAGACAGGCCTCAACCTTATAAAAAACAGCCTCAATGACTTTTCACTACAGCTGCCAAACCGCTCTCTCTCTTGGCATCCCCCTTAGGAGGAACACTGGCACTTTTCTATCACAACTGGCATTGCATCACCAAAGACAAGTGGGTTCTCAACATTGTATCTCAAGGTTACAGGTTCCATTTCCACACCTTGCCAAGGTTAAAAGGAATGCCAAATCTGCCACCAAATCAAGGGGCAGAGGCTCAAAAACAAATTACAGCACTCATGGACATGAGAGCTATTCAAAAGGTACCACCACAAGAACAAGGACAAGGTTTTTACTCGAGACTTTTTCTGGTTCCCAGAAAGGACAAAGCCTGGAGACCCATTCTGGACCTTTTCACACTAAACACTTACCTGGATGTTCCGAAATTCAGGATGTTGACACTACAGCAGCTTCTTCCCATGCTGGGCAAGAAAGCTTGGCTCGTGACTTTGGACCTCAAAGAGGCATACCTGTATGTCCCTATCAGACAAAACTGCAGAAGATACCTCAGATTTCTAGCAAGTTCATTGCACTATCAATTCTCTGCACTGCCCTTTGGCTTATCTACTGCGCCCAGGGTCTTCACAAAGTGCCTAGCACCAGTAATTGCATTTTGCAGGCAAAAAGGAATTCAGATTTATCCATACCTGGACGACTGCCTGATTCAAGAAAAGAGCAAGGACATTCTGCTAAAGCATCTGGCGTACATAAAACAGTTAAAGTTGCCTGGGGTACACAGTAAACAAATAAAAATCAAAACTAGTGCCCTCATAACAGATAATATTCCTGGGTGCCAGCTTGAACACGACGGCCCAGATGGGTTATCTCACTCCAGACAAGCAAAAACAACTGACTCAATATTTTCAATTAATGGCAGCAAAGACCCAACTCCCTGCAAGAAAAATTCTGCAGGCCTTGGGCTACATGGCGTCTTGCATACTACTAATTCCGTATGCCAGACTGCATATGAGGAAACTACAATGGTACCTAAAGAGCGTATGGTCTCAACGCTGTCAAAGTTTGGAAACAGTTATACCACTAATTCCTTGCCTACAACAGGAGTTTCGATGGTGGGTACAAGCTTGTCACCTCAACAAGGGACTGCCTTTCACTCAACCCAGAGCCAGGCAGACACTGACAACAGATGCATTGGATTACGCCTGGGGAGCACACATGGCAGGAAAATGTATCCAGGGCGAGTGGCCCACAGAGCAAAGACATCTCCACATCAATCAAAAAGAGATGCTAGCTGTACAAAATGCTATTATAGCATTCAAGGACCTACTGCATCCAGGACAATTACTACTAAAGACAGACAACACCACAGTTATGTGGTACATAAACAAGCAAGGGGGCACGCACCCCTACCCCCTCTGCAGACAAGCCATGGCCTTGTGGAATACAGCTCTAAACTACCAAGTTCACCTGCAAGTACAATTCCTGCCAGGAGAGAAAAACACACTGGCAGACGACCTAAGCAGAAACATGATGGACCCACATGAATGGGAACTGAACCCACAAATATTCAGAATGATAACACAAAAATGGTGGAACCCGGACATAGATCTGTTTGCTTCCCCAAAGAACTGCTAATTGCAGAAATTCTGCACAAGGAGCTACCATCCACAATGGAAAGTGGATGCCCTCTCATTCAGCTGGAAAAAACTACAAGTATATGCCTTCCCTCCTTTACCTCTCCTTCCAAAGGTACTCATAAAAGCCAGGCAGGAAGAGCCAAAAATGATCCTGATTGCACCAGACTGGCCACGCTAGCATTGGTACCCAATCTTAAATAACTTCGCACAAGAACCACCCTGGATTTTGCCTCAAATCCCACAGCTGCTGACACAGCACAATAATCAGCTACTTCATGGCCAGCTAAAGACCTTAAATCTAGCTGCATGGAAAATTCCTTAGCCAAGCAAGCAATGCCTCTCTCCAAAGCTGTTATGGATGTCATTCTGGAGGCCAGAAGTCCTAGCACCAGGAAAGCATACTCGGATAAATGGAAGAGATTCTGTGCCTGGAACCAAGCGCACAGCCTTGACCCTCTTGTCCCAAACATTCCTCAGATACTGCAATACTTAACTGAGATGCTGGACAAGGGCCTCTCTTTTTCATCCATCAAGATCCACACCTCATCTATCTCTGCTCTTTACAACACGGATCCACCAATTTTTTCTAATCCTTTGCTCAAACAATACCTCAGAGTGGCTAAAAACATAAGACCACCCCGTAGAGCACCCACACCAACTTGGGACCTCAACTTTGTTTTGGAAAAATTAACTTTACCTCGTTTTGAGCCAGCTAACACAGCAGAATTAAAATACATCTCTTGGGAAACTGCTCTGCTACTGGCAATAACATCAGCACGAGGAGTTTTAGAATTACAGGCACTAATGGCAGTGGAACCTTTCCTCATTTTCCACCAGGACAGGGTGTCTTTACGAACTAACCCTACGTTTATGCCAAAGGTGGTATCAAGTGTGGCTCTAAACCAAACTATTCACTTGCCAACTTTCTATCCAAAACCACAGAACAAAGGGGAGAGACTACTACATTCTTTGGACATTCACAGACAGTTACGCTTCTACTTGGACAAAACCAAAGCTTTCAGAAAAACTGAACAATTATTGGTAGCATATGCTGCAGGAGCACAGGGAAAAGCCATTTCAAAGCAGACTGTTTCAAAATGGATAGGACACTGTATACGTTCCTGCTATACCCACCATGGGAAACCTGTACCTAGCAGCATTAGATCTCACTCCACCAGGGCAACAGCCACTTCAACTGCCTACCTCAGAGGAGTACCTACAAAGGATATTTTGGAAGCAGCCACATGGAGTTCTGTGCATACCTTTACCAAACATTACCATTTGCCTTTATACTCCAAATCCAGAGCTGGCTTCCCCACTGCTGTACTGCAGGGCCTTATAGCCACCCCTAATGCCTTATAGATCCAGCCTCCCTACCTCAGCTTTGGGACTCCACCCAAGTGTGATGACTGCAGCAGTGTAACACGATGAACATAGTACAGTTTTGTACCTACCATAAATGTAGATGTTCGAGTGTAAACACTGCTGCAGTCCAGGTTACCCTCCCTCCTTCCCCTCTTACTTTCTGGTACTTACCTAGGGCATCTACCCTTTATTACCTATGGGGAGTATTTGCTGGTAACTAAAAATGGTTGTTTGCTTTGCTTTTGTATTTTTTACTAGCAATTTGAATTGCCTACCTATTTGGGGGCACCTGACATCTGGGGCAAGAAAAACTGAAGAAAATGGCGTCGGCTGCATCTTTTATACCCCTGTCGCACTGACGTCAGGGAGGAGGCGACAGCAACTGATGCCGAACCAAGACTTTGGAACTCTGGCCGAGTGCGGGACCGCCTGACGGCAGGATAACCCAAGTGTGATGACTGCAGCAGTGTTTACACTCGAACATCTACATTTATGGTAGGTACAAAACTGTACTTTCTTTCATATTTCACAAATATAACTATTGCATTGTAATCCCACATTATTGGTTTTATTGCTGTTCATCTCCATCTCTCAAATCCGGTCTCAGCTTCATTCCCAATGTACTCTCCATTCTTCTAGTCAATTCTTGTGCGCCCTTCCTTCTCTCCAACATTTTCTGTTGAAGCAGTGGAAAGGGTTTCACAGGTATAGTCTCTCTCTGGTTTTTATTACCAGAAGAGCAAGAAGCAGAATCTCTTCCTGTTTCACAGCTCACTTTTTGTTTGACAGTCTTTTGTATTTCCTCCTTAGCATGTACTTCAACAAAAAATAATTTTGGCCTTCCAGGGAAAATACCTTGAAGACCGCTTGGTATAGCGGTATGAATTTCCGACCTGTGTCTCAACATTGCCCGAATAGTGGAATGAATTTACTCCTCTTCTGCAAGTTGTACAATAAGTAATCATTCTCCACTAACACACTGCTGGCTCCCACTGTTAGTATTTTGTCCTCCTGCTACAGTTTTGTCAGAATCAACTCCTTCTGCTGGTAGGATTGCATCTTTATTATTATTAAAGGTCAAGGTTGCTTTCTCATAGCCAGGTTTGGAGCATGCACGCAATGTGCCTTTTCAGTGAACAACTCCTGCTGTGGAATACCAGTCCAGTTGTTTTTGTGCTTTCATAAAATTATTGGTCTGTACCTTCCAGCTTGTCTGCTATACCTAAAAATCCCAAGTTTTCCCTATGTACTCTGTCCTCTAATTCTGTTATTTTTTTTTAAACACCTCTTTCTGAGCAAGCTCATATTCAGCCAGCCCCTTTCTTCATTTCAGCCTCTGATTTTTGCAGCTTTATCACCTCCTCTTAAAATCTGCTTAAAGCTTCTTCTATTTTCTTCCAGTCTTTTGTTGTTTGTGTTGATATAGTCCATCAATGTTTTGTGTATTTTAAGTAGGTCTCTCTGCAGTTGTCGTATATCTTCCTGTAGTTTACTGGAAGTCATGTCTGGAGGTTGCATTGCTTTTTGCTGAACAGCTGCAGAACTTTTCCCAGTGTTTTCTTCCTCACTTTTTTTCCAGGTGCTCTGTATTTCTTTTTTTCTTGGCATTCAGACAGTATACTTATAGCCAGTTACTGAAAATTACCCATAAATACAAAAGTCTACTGGCCTTCTATGTTGAGTTTCTGTTTTCACACTGGGAAAGCTTGAGTTAATCTGTTACTCAATGTGTGACCATATTGGAAGTCACCGGGCAATTTTTTTGTGGCTTGAAGATCATATGTATTGTGCTGCTGCTGTCTTCAAAACAGTAAAGCATTGTATTGTTTTACTTTAGTGTATTGCACCCTGAGAGAAAATTACTCTTTCCTGTACTGTAGTTCCTTAAGTCTGAGCTTCTCTGAACACATTTTTGTACACTCCGTGTCAATTAGGATGTCATGAGAGTTGTGATTAAATCCGAGTATTTCTGCAATCATGCGGCTAGCCAGTAATGAGTGGGATGCTCTCTTAAGTATTAAATCTTAATTTTCAATGTTGGACTTCCCTCACTTGTGACAGAATAGAAGCTAATACGCATAGAGAATCACAAGGCCACACAGTTTGTGATATTTACATGCAGTACATGATTGTTAAACCAGGTATTATTAATAACTAGAATATTTTTTGGATCTGTTGTGATTAAACTTTTTGTTATTTCTGTTGCATGGGCATTAAAACAGACATGGCTTTAAATTTGAATTGGAATAGTCCTTAGTTTGGCTGTCAGAACTTAGATATGCTGTTGGTCAAAACAATTACTGCTTTGTATTTTTTTTTTTTTTTTATTTTCTAACTGATTTTGCAAATGCAGATTGAACTGTGTACATTGTGAAATAGATGCAGTCTTTAACTGTTGCTAGCAGTCAATAATCATTTTATTTTTTTTTTTGGACAGGTCTTGAAGATTTTGGTAGTGGAAGACGTCTAAATCTGTTGTGAATGAATGGGTTTACAAACGTTAGTGTAGCTTGGGGTCTGACACCCAAATGTTTCTCTGCTTGTGGAGACTACTTCATCTTTGAAGCCATTCTCATCTGTACGGGCAGTTAGGTAAGTCTTTTTTGCTCTCTTGGGATTTTGGCACAGTTTGCAACTAGGAGTGATTTTTGGAAATGCTACCTACTGTAGGTTTTGTGATAACGAGTAAGGTAAATGTGGCAATGTGTTTGCAGAAGAAAATTTCAAAACAGCAGTTTTTTTTTTTTTAATTTAAAGTAGTTCCTTAAATTTAAACATGTTTTGCACAAAACACTAGAAGTCCTCTAAAAGTTAATGAAGTATCTTCACATCATTTGCATACTGGTTTGAGTTTGCAACTTTTTAAGCAAGTCCTATTTTATTTTTCTTCCCTCTGCCCTTCTGTGCTTCGAGATGATAATACTTGTTTTTTGGTAACCAGCAAAGTGCAGGTTCTCCCTTAATAAGGGGTGACTTAGCAACACCAGAATGGTGGAATAATTTGTTCAGTCACCCGTTATAGAAGTAGTGTGGGCAGACATGAGGAGGGAAGGTTAATGTTCATAGTAATATTCACTTTTGCTTTCATAATGTATGGAGATTTCTGCCTGCAAAAGCTCAACAGCCTGCTCGACTTATAAAGCTGTATACTGTCCACCATATGGCTCCAGCTAACTCCCACGCAGATATCAGTGCATTGGTAGTATAAGAGGAACATTGGCTGGTGTCATCTTCAGTTCTGTCTTGCAACAGTGTGCAAAAGGTCATGTTTTGTCAGTCTGTCCTGTCAGTGTGCTTCTAGAACTTGGATAAGAAAAAATGTCCCCAGTATGGTATATATCTGTTTTGTTTATTTGGACATATCCAGTTTAGATGCCTGATTATGAGACTGAAAGAATGGAGAATTGTCTAGACTGCAGGTAATAGATCCCCCACAAAGATGTTTTTTTTTCGTTATTTTCTTTTGATTGGAAAAGTCTTTATTTTATTTTATTTTAATCTTCTTTTTTTAGACATTTTTTCAGGCTAGTGATTTCTTATGAGAATTGTTGGATTTTTTTTTTTTTTTTGCTCAAACCAGCTGCTTTATTTCTGTTACGTATTAATATAAGAGCAATTTGCACTCGTCATTTATGGTGCACTGAGCCTTTCTGGTGGTTGCCCCTTAATATATTAAATATAAAAGTAATTATGTAATTAACAGGAAGCTCAACCCAGAACCAGAGTAACAGTTGTCAGTTTCATATTTCTTTTTGCCATCAACAAATTTATCTCTTCTGAACCCTTTTTCCTTCCCTCTTGTTACTTACTTTGTAGATATTCATCATTATGATTACTGCTACAGTAGCTTAAGCTGTGTGTGTTATATCTTGCATTGGATGCAACAGCAAACCATCTTCCAAAGCTTCACAGCACAGTCCGTGTGCCCAAATTGTTAACCAGCTTGAGCTGAGCTGATTGAAGTTCAGGTTTAGACACCAAGCCCATCATAGCTTTTCTTCCACTTAGAAGAGTGCTCCTTTGCTGGGTTTCTAGGATAGTCTGTCTGGTAACAGACAGTTGTCCTTTCCCCTTTAGTTCTTTCAAACCATATTTTTCTTCTCTGCTTTAGATACTATAATGATTTTCCTTACTATTTCTATAACTTGCTGTTTGGGGCAGTTGTATAGTGGTGTAACTGAGTAGTCATTATTATTATTTTGTGGTGGCTGTGGTTGCATTTGTTTCCAGTACTATGGTAGAAAAAAAATCAGGTTTTAAAAAGTGTGTGGCTTGTGGCCACAAAATCACCATTTCCAACCCTAATTTATTTGTTTACTGGGAAAGTCTGACTGGACATGAGTCCTTTTTCAACGGAGGCCCTGGGAGAAATGCTCCTAATACAGCTTGTAACTTTTAGTCTGTCAGTTTTGTTTACATCAGTAATTTTGAATACATAGTTACAGTAACAGTAGCTTGATATCATTAACATAGCAACAGGTAGATATGTTTACACAAAGTGCAATTTCTGACTTAATTTACATATGTGTTTTAAAATTGTGAAAAATTACATATTTATTATACTAAGCAACTTTGCAGGACTACAAAGCAAGGGATATTCTAGAGGTTACAATGAAAGGGGGTGTGAGGGGTTAATGGGAGTAGAAAAAAAGAGAGAAAGTAGATACATTAGTGGGGTAGTAAAGTACTGAGAGAGAGGGAATGAAGTGAGCTGAGAGGGAGGGTATTGGAAGTGAACAGAAGGAAGTATAAGGATTAACCAGGATTGTCACATTTGTAGAGCCAGGTTGTAGTGGGTGGATTATAAGGCTAAGGATGTAATACAGGTTGGAAAGGGGGGATGGAAAATTGGGTTAGTAAGATTTGGGTATAGAAGGGATAGAGAAAGTTGATGGGAGTAACAAAATGCTAAGAAAGAGGAGATTGGTGATAGAGCAGTAGGATATATAAAAGATAAGTCATGGTTGTTACAGTTACAGAGCCGTGATTGTTGTAGGTTGGATTTTAAGACCTTTTTGATGGAGACAGTAAAAGTTGTAGATAAGATGTTAGGGGGAAGGTTATTCCAGTGTTTGGCAATAGTTTTGCTATATAGGGATATACCGGTGGAATTATTGGCTTTGGTCACAATTAGCAGGATTTTTTGATTGGATCATAAGACTCTAGTTTTGGTACTTGGGTGTAGTATGTTTTGTAGAGCAGAGTTTTTGTCAGGAAAGTGAATATGTTTGTGGGTTAGAATAAGCTGATTGTGAAGAATGAGGTTGGGAAGTTCCAGCCAGTTGAGTGTTTTGAGGGGAGTGCAGTGGTGTGATCTGTGAGGGGTATTGGTCGCAAATTTGACAGTTTTATTATAACATGCTTGCATCTTGGAAAGGTCAGATTTTCTGAGATTAGTGAAGATTGGTGAGGCGTACAAGAGTGGAGATGAGATGGGTGCGTGCAATAGTGGCTCTGGTGGAAGAAGTTAGGAATTGTTTGTTTCTTTATAGCATGGCAAGCTTTTTGTGTATTAGATATGTGTATGTCAGATTTCATGTTGCTGTTGATTACAACACCTAGCTGTTTGGTTTGATTGACAGGTGATATAACTGTGTTATTACTGGAGGTGATGTTAAATGTAATGTTATGAGTAGAATTGTGTGTGGGAAGAAAGTAAAGAAGCTGAGTTTTATTGGGATTTAATGAGTTGTGATTCAGAGAGCCATCTTTCAAGAGATAGAAATGAAGATGTTGTTGTAGTAGTGCCTGTGGAGAGGAGAAAGCACAGATCAATGTGGAGTCATCTGCATATTGGATGACAGAAGCATGAAATGTGACAGTATGATGGTTATTGGTGAACATAGTAAAGAGCAGTGGTCCAAGAATGGAACCTTGTGGGACTCCTACTGAGACTGGAAGTAAAGGGGAGAGTTCCTGGTGCCATCTGACTGCCTTCTGTCTGCCTTTTAGGTAATTTTTGAACCAGGAAATGGTGGTTGAGCTTAGTTTTAATTCTGAGAGAGTGTTGATGAGTTTATCATGATTAACCATGTTAAAGGTCGTGGAAAGGTCTAAGAATACAGCTGAGACATAATTTCCATTGTTCCTGTGGTTGTTAACTGTTTGTGTGAAAGAAGTAAGGGCTGTGGTAGTGCTGTGTGATGGCCTAAAACCATGTTGTATATTTGTGAGTAGATTATAAGAGTTTAGGAATGTCATGATTTGAGTGTGTACACAGCTTTCTAGGATTTTGGAGAGGGGGGAGAGTATGGCAGTGGGTCGATAGCTGGTTAGTTCTTTCGAACAGCCCCCTTTCTGGAGTGGAGTAATGTAGGAAATTCTCCAGAGGTGGGGGACTAGGTTTTCAGTTATAGAACGAGTAATGAGAATGGTTACCGGATATGCAATTGCATTAGCTGCAATCTTTAAAGATTCGGCAAGCAGTCTATCAGCTGAGAAGGATGTGGGTTTTAGTTTATTAAGCAGCTTTTTTATAGTGGAGATATGGACAGGTTTCATTGAAAAGCACGGTTCAGGAGTATTATTTTTGGGTAATGTGGGAGATGTTGCAGGCTTTTGGGAGTTAGCTAGAGCTAGGATGGAATCGGTAAAGAACTTGTTGAACTGAGTGGCTATGCTAGTTAAAGTATCATTGGTTGCAGTGTAGGTGTCCCAGCCTTACCTGGATGGAATACTTTGTTGATGGTTGCCCAAAATGTTTTAGGATTGTTTTAATATCAGTTTTGTATATTATGGTAGTAGTTTCTTTGTCTTCTTTAATCATTTTCTTTGCTTTATTTCTAAGCTCAAGATATTTTTGTTTGTTAGTAGGGTTACTGGTTTTCTTCCAGTTTAGCCATGCTTTTATCTCTGTTGTGTAGTAAAAATCTAGTCTCTCTTGATAACCAGGGGGGCATAGTTAACTTTAATTCTAATGGTCCTGGGGGGGTGCATGGTGGTCTAATATGTTGAGGAAAGTTGTGTTAAAGTAAGATACAGCGTCATTTAAATTAAGTGTTTTCAAGGGGAACCAGTTGCAATTTGTTAGAGTGGCAATAAAATTTTTGGGATTAATGGACTTTTTACTACGTATTTCCTGATAGGTGGTGGCTTTCGATAGACCGGTTTGACTTCTGATTAAATAGGTTGTTAAATGGTCACTCAGACTGCCTGGGAGACAGCCTGAGCTACTAATTTTTTTGTGGTCTGTTTGACAATCTCCATTCGAGTATTGATTCTCTCATTGTTGTTTTATCGACTCTAGTTGGGGCTTGGATAAGTTGGGAAAACCCGTGGAGGTTTTTGAAGTTAGTAGGTTTGGTGGAGTTGCATGTTCGCTAATCAATATTGAAATCTCCTAGTATTATGGTTTCCTGAGGAAGTGAGTTATAGACCCATTGAAGTAGGTTTTGTACAGTGTCTATATTGCTGCCTGGTGGCAGGTAGCAGCCAATTAGGTTTATGGCTTTTTTCGTATTCAAATGTAGTTTAGCAATTATAACATCACCTGCTGCTAATGCAGGTAATGGAAGATGTTCTTCGTGTTTCACTGTTGCAGTCATTACATTTGGGTTATCTGCCTGCAGGTAGCCCTCAGTCGGCCTGATTATCAAAGTCTTGGGTCCTGCGTCCGTTGTTGTCTCATCTTCCATGACGTCAGGTAGTCAGGGGTATAAAGCATGCAGCCGACACCATTACATAAGTCTTTATTGCCGTGCGGTGCCCGAAGCAGAAGCAGTTCACAAGTGCCGGTCGGCTGACTCCTGATATTTTCGTTTTCGAGTTTCAGATCCGAAGTCTTCAACTAAGCGAAGTACCCCATTGGGGAACCTTTTTCTTGCTCTAAACCGATGTCAGTAAAAGTTAACAATTGTATCTCTTGTGAAAAGCAAATACCTCATAAAGATTTTCATTCGTACTGCATTCCTTGCTTAGGCCCGGACCACGACGTACCTTGCTGTCGGTTTTGTGCCTTATTCAAACCTCGAACTATTCGTCGTCTGTTCATTTTCACATCTAAATATTTTGGTACTTGGTTCACTTACCCTGAAATGGCTTTGGTAAGCCACCCGACTACCGACATTCCCAAAATACGCAAAGATAAAGACAGAGACCTAATAGGTCCAAAGATGCCGACGACACTTCTCCTAAGCTAGTCACCAGTTTGCCGGTACTCAGTGAGGTGCTTTCGCAGCCCTTGATAACCACTACTTCAGATTTGCAGGCCTCTACTGAGACCCATTCGGAGTCAGGTATGCAGCGAGATGCTTCTTCATCTGTGGAACCTGCGCATGTCTCTACCTTGGATGAGTCCGGAGCCGCTGTGCAGGCACCGGCTTCTGAGGGTGTATTCAGGCCTACTGACTTGCCTGTTAAACAGACGCCATCTTCTTCTTCAAGGCCTCAGACTCTATCCATGCCTGGAAAACCGACACCCAGACCGCATGTTCAGGCCCCTATGCCTAAAAAACAAATTATAAGAATGGCTGAAGACCTTATTATTCTAATCAGGGGAAGCCACCCTTCTCCCTCTAAGAGACCTAAAACTGATTTTCTTCTGTTTCTTCTGATCAGGATTCTGAAATTTCTGATGTAATGGGATCCTATCTCGCCTACATTCATAACTGATGGGTTTGGAGCCGATCCATCGGCTCCGACTCGGCCACTATATAGTAGAACGAAGTCTCTAATTGGCTGGGCTACCCCTTATCCCAGAATGCACCACGCCTGCTTCCCCTGATCTCGTTTGCCGCTTTTCAAGCTAGACGTGGTCTTGACTTGGCTGGAGCTAAGTGTTTTTTTGTTACTTTTTGGTCTTTTGACCTAGGGTTTTCCTCACTAATTTAACAAACAGCTGTTTTAACAGCTTTACGTGTGTGTGTGAACCTTTTTCAGTGTGATTGGTATTTCTCTACTTACCGGGCAAGGCCCGTTTAAGTTAGAGGGCCCTTGCCCTTATTTGTGAGTCAGTGTATTGATTTTGTCTATTTTAGGTTTGTTTTTCTCCCTACTGTACGTCCTGCTTTATCGGGCTAAGCCCGTTTTTAGTTAGAGGGCTTCTGCCCGTTTTGTGTTCTGTATCTCGGGCCAGTCCCGTTTTTGAGTCAAGGGCTCGTGCCCTACTTTAAGGTTACTTTTTGTGGTGAAAGATAGTTGGGTGATAGGATGTCAAAAGAGCAGAAGTCTGCTTTTAAAAAGTGCACAAAGTGCAATTACAAAATGTCTATTACTGATAGCCATGCTGTTTGCGTATATTGTTTAGGACCGAAACATTTGCAGGAAACATGTAGTGTTTGTCATGCTTTTTCCTCTAGGGTCCTTCAAGAACGTAAAAATAAATTGATCCTTAAGGGCCTTATTAAGCCCTCCTTTGAGGAAGCTTTGGCTTCTCCTTCCTCTCCAGGTTCTAAAAAGAAAAGGTCGTCGGCTCCGACCAGTCCGTTGGAACCGACTTCCAAGAAGCATAGGTCGACCTCTTCTTCCTCGGCTCCAATGGCTTCGGAGCCTCGGGTGGAAGGGTCTGCCTCGATACCTCTCTCCTCGGCTCCATTGGTGTCGGAGCCGCAGGTTGGGGGATCAAGAGGCGAATCACCTGCTTCGGCTCCTTTGGTCTTGGAGCCGTTGGAGGTGTGCAGCTCAGACTCTCCCCCCCGGCCCCAAAGTCTCCTTCGGCGCCGATGCTTATTCATATGGTTCCGGATCCGGTGCCGATGGTGTTGGAGCCGTTTCGGAGCCGGTCCCCTGGTCTATCGGAGCCGAGGGAGAAGTCGTCTCGGCCCCCATCTATTTCCTCTAAATCCTCCAGGTTGTCAGACTCAGATTTGGACAGAGTTATCCAGAGGCTTTTCCAGTCCCCGGTTTTTGCAAAAATGGTTTCAGCTCCAGCCCACTCGGCTCCGGAGCCGGTCCCCACTTCGACGCATCCGATTCCTCCTCCAACCTCCTCGGAGCCGTTGGAGTCGGTGATGGTAGAGCAGAGCTGTCCAGTCAGAACCGAGACTCCCTCGGAGCTTCTCTGTTCCGACCATCATTCCTACCCTGTCCTCGGCGTCAGGGTTCGGTACCGGGACTTCCTCGGTCGGGGCCGAGGGGAACACTTTGGAACTGGTAGCTTCGGTGCCTAGTCTTCCCCTCGGAGTGTCGGCCGCAGGGATTCCCGGTACCGTCGTGGTCTCTCAGCCGGTGTCCTCCGTAGAGTCTGGAAGTCCTGCTTTTGAGGCCATGAGGAGTGCGCTGGCCATGTCCTTGCCGGCTCAGCAAGTCTCTACCTCACCGTCCCTAGACATGGGAACTGGTGCTTCTGGTGTGCTTCATTCCCACGACAGTGGGGCCCCAGGGCCTGAGGATACCCCCTTGGGGGGTTCCCTTCTCCCTGGAGGTCCTTCTGAATCCGCTTCAGATGAACCTCCAAGAAAAAAATTGTGCAAGAGGAAGCACATTGACTCCCAGGATGAGTCTATCACTTCAGATACTGACCTCGATGATGCGGAGGGGTCCCCAAAATCGTCCTCTGATGACGTCTCATTCTCAGATATCCTCGAGATCCTGAGACAGAGAGGCGATTGGCAGTCCAAAACCCCTTCCGCGGAGGAGTCTGTCTTCCTCAAGGCTTTTGGGGCCCAGCCCTCCACCTCCTGGGTGTCTCCACCCTTCGATGAATTACTAGATTTAGTTTCTCGAAGGGTGTGGGAACACCCTGACTCTGTGGAACCGGTGCCCGCCAGGCCTAACAAGTTCCTCTCAGCCCCTCCTCAAAAGGAATTTTTGACCAAAGGAGTTGCAGTAGATGCGATGGTGGTGGCATCTGCCACTCAGCAAGACGTGGCAGAGGCTTCAATGTCTATTCACCCTCCTAATAAGGATTCCAGGAGCATGGATAGGTATGGGAAGTGTACCCTTTCTTCAGCGGCCTTTACCCTGCGGTCGCTGAATTACCTTTGTCATTTTACCAGGCTCCAAAGGGACCTCCTCAAAGAGTTAGGTGAGTCTCTTACGTGTAATCTTCCTGAGGCGTTAGCCCAAACTGTTGGCGCCCAGATGACTACCCTATCTTCGATAAGTCAGCTCGTCCATGAGGCTCATCTCATATGCGGCCGAAGGGGTGAGTAGAGCAGCTGGAACAGGTGTGGCTCTTAGAAGACACGCCTGGTTACGCTTGTGTCCCTTTGCGGAGGCTTTTAAGTCTTCCTTCACCGACGCCCCCTTTGATGGGTCCTCCCTGTTTGGACCCAAGGTGAAGGACACATTGACTCGGTGCGAGCAGGAGGGCAAGACCTTGACTGCCGTGGGGGCCCGTTTTTCTGCTCCCTCTAGACCTTACCCCAAGGCCTAGAGAGGAGGGAAAATGTGGTTCAGGAAATCTCAAAGGTCTTTCCCTGCTCCACCGAGTGATCCCCCCTCTAGAGGCGGGGGAGGGGATTCAGGAAGACGCCGCCCCAGAGGCGGCAGAAGCCCCGTAACTCTGGAGACCGCGATTCCTTTCGTGGTCCATCCTACGCTCCCCGTCCCTGAGACGTGGCCCGACTGCGCATCTCCGGAGCCAGTCGGGGGTCATTTTGCGGAACACCCACAGGCTTGGGAATCTATCACCAAGGATCAGTGGGTGCTCCGAACCATAACCGGAGGCTATCTCATCCCTTTCATCAAGATCCCCCCTCTTCCTATCAGGAAAATCCCGGATGTGCCACCCAGTCAGCGGGATCAAGCAGCGGTCGAGGTTTCAAAGCTGCTAGGAAAAGGAGTCATCCAGCCTGTCCCCGCCGACCAGATCGGATCAGGAACTTACTCAAGACTATTTTTGGTGCCAAAAAAGACAGGGGATTTAAGGCCCATTTTGGACCTCAGATCGTTGAATCGCTTTGTAAAAAAATCCAAATTCCGAATGGTCACCCTTCAGTCCATTCTCCCGTTATTGGAGAAGGATGTCTGGATGTGTGCCATAGATCTCAAGGACGCTTACTATCACATTCTGATAAGTCAAGAGTCCAGGAGTCATTTACGCTTCCGCCTGGGAACCAGTCATTTCCAGTTCCGAGCACTGCCCTTTGGTCTCACCACAGCCCCCAGGGTGTTCACCAAGTGTCTGGCAGTAGTGACAGCTCACTTGAGAAGTCTAGGATTCCAAGTGTTTCCCTATTTAGACGACTGGCTCCTTACTGCCACCTCCAAGCATCTATTAGTTCGGGCGCTTATAACCACAGTCAGTTTGGGTCATTCACTAGGAATTACGTTCAATTGGGGAAAATCTGTGCTGCAGCCGTCTCAGCGTATTACCGTTATAGGCGCAGAGTTAGACACAAGAAGAATGCGGGCATTCTTGCCGGTAGAAAGGATTCAGGTCCTGCAGTCTCAGGTCCAAACCTTGTTACCCAGATCACGAGTTCAGGCCAGACTGATTCTGCAGTTATTGGGCACAATGGCCTCGACTATTCTTCTAGTCCCCTTAGCCAGGCTGCACATGCGGGTGCTGCAATGGCTACTGTCGGTTCAATGGTCCTTTCAGGAACTTCCCTTAAACCATTTGGTCCAGATTACCAAAATTTGCCGGCGGGACCTACGTTGGTGGCTGCTTCGGTCCAACCTGGACCAGGGGCGACCCTTTGCCCTTCAGCCTCCCGTCGTCACGGTGACCACAGACGCCTCCCAGATAGGGTGGGGGGGTCATTATCTGGACAGGTCTGTCCAAGGCACGTGGCAGGCTCACGAAACGCACTTACATATCAATATCCTGGAAATGAGAGCGGTGCTACTGGTGTTGCAAGCACTTCATCATGCTCTTCCCCGGGGTACTATTGCGATCCTATCCGACAACATGTCGGTAGTCTGATACATAAACAAGCAAGGCGGAACCAGGTCCTACCCTCTTTGCCGAGAGGCCATGAGAGTGTGGCATTGGGCGATTTCTACCCAGCGTTTCCTAGTTGCAACGCACATTCCGGGGAAATCCAATGTGATTGCAGACAGGCTGAGCAGGACTCTCCTGTTGCCCCACGAGTGGTCCCTCTATGACAGGGTGGCTGCAAACATCTTCGCCAAGTGGGGCCTCCCTTGTTGCAACTTGTTTGCCAGCCCTCACAATGCGAAATGCAGGGAGTTCTTCACTCTGACTCCCTCTCAGGGGCAGATTCCTAGGGACGCTCTAGCTCACAGTTGGCCCCCCGGTCTACTTTACGCCTTCCCTCCTGTTCCCCTTCTCCCGAAGGTGATACAGAAGGCGATTTATCTAGGAAGCGACATGATTTTGATCGCTCCACACTGGCCTCGTCAGGTTTGGTTCCCCTTCCTTCTGAGGTATGCGGTGGAGGGCCCATGGTTTCTGGACCTGGTGCCCGACCTGTTGACTCATCAGTTGGGCCAGTCTCACCCATCCCTCAGGTCATTGAGGTTGGCCGCTTGGTTACTCCACTTCCAACCTTAGTCAGAGATAACTCTTTTTCTCCAGACGTCATCCACATTTTGTCCTCTTCTCACAAACCTTCCACTATTAAACTGTATTCCAGCAAGTGGAAGAGGTTTGCTCTTTGGGCCCAGCAACGAGGTATAGATCCCCTTACCACCCCAGTACCTCAGGTTTTAGAATTCCTGGCTTCTTTGTTTTATTTGGGCTCTTCAGTTTCCACAATTAAAGTCCAACTGGCGGCTATCTCTAATTTTCATGTCTCCTTTGAGCCTTCCTTAATGGCAAACAGGCTTTGCAAATCTTTCCTTAAAGGAGCGTGGCTCCTTCAGCCCCCAATAGCCCATCCTGTGCCCCCTTGGGACCTGAATATGGTTCTAGCTTCTTTAACTGCCCTCCCCTTTGAACCAGCAGCTACTTGTGATATAAAATTTCTATCTTGGAAAACCGCTTTTTTGGTGGCAATAACTTCTGCCAAGCGGGTCTCAGAGCTTCAGGCTCTCTATTCTAATCCTCCTTATTTGACCTTTCACATAGACAGAGTGTCCCTCAAGTTAAATCCCTCTTTCTTGCCCAAGGTAGCATCCCTCTTATGCATTCAACAATCCTTGGAGCTCCCTGTGTTTTTTCCCAAATTCTCCAATAGCGCAGAATATATTTTCCATCAATTGGATGTTCACAGACAACTGCGTTTTTATTTAAGTAGGACCAATCAGACACGAAAGTCAGATCAGCTGTTTGTGTCCTTTGCGGAAAATAGCTTGGGTCAACCGGTGGCTAAAACCACCATAGCCAAATGGATTAAAGATTGCATCTCCTTCATTTATTCACGGTCCGGCAAAGAGCTACCTTTCCCTGTCAGGGCTCATTCTACCAGGGCAATGGCTACTTCTGTAGCATTCCACTCCAAATTATCGATAGATGATATCTGTGCGGCCGCTACCTGGACTTCTCCACACACCTTCATTTCTCATTACAAGATAGATGTGGCTTCTCGGGGTAGAGCTTCCTTTGGTTCCACAGTTCTCAGGAGTGTTTTCCAATGAGCCACCCTGGATTTAGGTGCTAGGGATGCTGTCCCATCAGTTATGAATGTAGGCGAGATAGGATCCCATTACATCTTTTAGTTAAGTACTTACCATAACTTCGGATGTATGGGATCCATCTCGCCTACATTCATACGTACCCGCCCTCCTTCCCCCTTCCCAGTGGATTTAGAGGAACTGTTGCTACTTACTGAGTTTTTCTCTTGAAGGACTTTAGTTTGTTACAGTTGCTGGTATGTCTCTGTGTCTGGATGTAGGTATGAAAGCGAACAAACAAGATCTGGGGAAGCAGACGTGGTGCATTCTGGGATAAGGGGTAGCCCAGCCAATTAGAGACTTCGTTCTACTATATAGTGGCTGAGTCAGAGCCGATGGATCGGCTCCGAACCCATCGGTTATGAATGTAGGCGAGATGGATCCCATACATCCGAAGTTATGGTAAGTACATAACTAAAAGTTTTCTCTGATGACCAGGCGTTGCCCTTATCTACCTATGAGGATTCTGATGCAGAGGACTCCATCCCCTCCAGAGGATTTCTCTTTTGGTGAAACTTTTCATTCTCTTGGGGAGCATTTCTGCTGGGAAAGCCAGGATTACTCTTACTCCAAAAAGAGGCTTACGGAATTTTTACTCCTACTTCAACACAGGCCTTTAGCTATCCCTCCTGTACTTGACATTGTAGATGATGCCTTTTCGGAATCTAGCCTGGCCCCTGACACTTTACCTCCAGCTCCCAGAAAACCTGACTGGTTTTACAGAGTTCCTGACTCTCACAAGTTCCTCTCTAAGAATCCTACTTGGGATCCTGAGACCATTTCACAGAGGCCCAAAGGCATTAAGGCTACTACTGCCAAAAGCCCTACCAATCTGATGGATATTCCAGGGCCCTGGACAGACGGGGAAGGAAGATATACACTTCTGCAACTTTGGCCATTAGGAGCTTAAACTGCCAGTATCATATGTTAAAGTATCAGCGGCATATTATTGGATTGCTTAAACAGAAAATGATGTTGATTCCTGACTGTACTGAAAATAAAGAATTACAGGATTTAATGCATTCTGCTGAACAAGTTGGAAAACATACTTTGCAATGTGGTTTTGATTCATTAGAGGCATCTTACAGGGCTGCTGTCACTGGGTCTCTACTTAGAAGGCATGCTTGGCTTAAGGAGCAATCTTTGCCAGATCATGTTAAAGCTAAATTACAGGATGCTCCCTTAAACCAAGACCGCCTGTTTGGCAACAAAGCAGAAGAAGTACTTAAAAAGATGGAGAAAAAAGCTAAATCTATGCAAACTGTTAAAGATTTCCTGCAAGTACAACCTCCCAGATTTAGTAGGCACTGGCCTTCTAAGAATTGGTCCTTTCCTGCCTCTTCCAGGCCTTCTCAGTCCAAACCCAGAACCAGCAGAGCACCCAGGCTTCAGTCCCAAGGTACTCACAGGCCTAAACAGTGGGGGGCTCCCACTTCCAAAGCTGGAAGTAGTAAGACACCCCCTATGGTAAACTGTCACAATGACTTAACTTAAAACCTTCCAAGCCCTGCTCAACTGACTGTTCCTTTAGGGGGAAAGATCACCCTGCATGCAAAAAACTGGGAACTCATTACCCAAGACAAATGGGTTTTAAATATAGTTTCCCAAGGATACAGATTCCACTTCAACTCCTTAACCAACCCCAAACGGTTGGCCAGACCTACCCCCAAACCAGTGGGCAGAGGCTCAAAAGCAAGTTCTTTCTCTTCTAAGCATCAGGTCTAGTCAACCTGTCCCAGGAGAAGAATGGGGGCAAGGTTTCTATTCAAGACTTTTCTTGGTACCCAGAAAAGACAATTTCTGGCGTCCCATCCTGGACTTGTCTA
Organism: Protopterus annectens; assembly: GCF_019279795.1. Classification (NCBI taxonomy): domain Eukaryota; kingdom Metazoa; phylum Chordata; order Ceratodontiformes; family Protopteridae; genus Protopterus; species Protopterus annectens. The sequence goes on along the minus strand of NC_056745.1, from coordinate 1,209,566,251 downwards.
CCCTAAACACTTTTTTGGTAATCCCAAAATTCAAAATGCTAACCCTTCACCAGCTGCTTCCTGTGCTAGGCAAAAATGCCTGGTTGGCAACACTGAATTTAAAGGAAGCGTACTTGCACATCCCAATAAGAGAATCTTGCAGAAGATACCTACGCTTCAGAGCAGGCTACATGCACTATCAGTTCTCTGCACTGCCCTTTGTGAATACCCTGGGCGCAGTAGACAAGCCAAAGTGCCTAGCTCCAGTCATTGCATTTTGCAGGCAAAGAAATATTTAAATATACCCATACCTGGACGGTTGTCTGATTCAGGCAGAAAGCCAGGACATACTAGTAAATCATCTGGCATTTGTAAAGAAATTACTAACTTCTCTGGGGTACACCATAAACGAAAAGAAATCACATCTGGTACCCTGCCAACAAGTTGTATTCCTGGGAGCAAGCTTGAATACAGCTTTCCAGATGGCATGCCTCACGCCAGCGAAACAAGTTCATTTGACAGCCTACTTCAAACTACTGGCCACAAAGACCCAGTTGTCTGCAAGGAAAGTACTGCAAGCCATGGGGTTCATAGCCTCTTGCATTGTACTAATTCCATATGCAAGGCTGCATATGAGGAAACTACAGTGGTATCTGAAAACCCTATGGTGCTAACATTCTCAGGACTTAGAATCAATGATTCCTATTATACCTTGTCTAAAGACAGAGTTCCTTTGGTGGGCAGAGGCCTGCCACCAAAACAAGGGACTGCCATTCACTTTATCCCCTGCCGCCCAAACCCTAACAACAGACGCATCAAACTGTTCATGGGGGCTCACTTGGCAGGGCAGTGCATTCAGGGCAAATGGAACCCGAGTCAAATGCACCTGCATATCAATCAAAAAGAAATGTTAGCTGTACAGAATGCTCTGACAGCCTTCAAGGACCACATTCCTCCAGGACAGTTATTGGTAAAGACGGACTAGCCATGGCTCTGTGGAACACAGCCTTGAGCTACCAAGTGCACCTACAAGCTCAATTCCTGCCAGGCAAGCAAAATACACTGGCAGACCAAAGCAGAAATCTCATGAACCCACACGAGTGGAAACTGGAACCAAAGACATTCAACATTTTGAGATTCAAATGGGGGAGCCCAGAGATAGACCTGTTTGCCTCCCCAAAGAACTATCAATTGGACAAATTCTGCATGAGGATTCCCCACAGACAAGCTTGGAAAGTGGATGCCCTGTCCTTCATCTGGAAAAACCTATCAGTTTATGCCTTTCCCTCTCTGCCTCTCCTCTGCAAAGTGCTACTAATGATCAAACAAGACAAACCAAGGACAATACTTATTGCACCAGACAGGCCATGCCAACACTGGTACCCCCTCTTGCGCAGTGTGTCACTTCTGGAACCATGGCACCTGCCTTAGACTCCTGCCCTGCTGCCCCAACAGGAGGGCCAGATTCTGCACCCACAGCTTCAAACCCTGAACCTTGCAGCCTGGCTAATTACATGACCTCTCCTTTACCACCCCTCAGTAAGCAAGTGATGGATGTCTTTCTGAAGGCACGGAGGCGTAGTACTAGAAAATCCTATGCCGAAAAATGGAAGAGATTCTGTTCCTGGAACCAAACACAGGAGATGAACACAACTGTGCCCAATCTACCACTCATTCTTCAATACTTAACTGAGATGTTTCACAAGGGCCTTTCCTTTTCTTCCATCAAAATTCATGCCTTCGCCATCTCAGCTCATTATAATACAGTGCTACCCCTTTTCTCTCATCCACTGCTGAAGCAATTCCTCAGAGAGGCCAAAAAATTAAGACCACCCAGGAGAGCCTTTACTCTAGCCTGGGACCTTAACTTTGTATTGGAAAAGCTCACTCTACCTCCCTTTGAGGCAGCTGCAAATGCATAGTTGAAATGCCTTTCTTGGAAAACAGCCTTCCTCCTAGCCATCACTTCAGCAAGAAGGGTATCTGAATTACAAGCCCTCTTGGCAGTGGAGCCTTTCATCATCTTTTATGCGGGCAGCGTGTCCCTCAGGACCAATCCCTCCTTTATGCCCAAGGTGGTATCCAGTGTGGCCCTTAATCAGTCCATTCATTTGCCAACCTTCTTTTCTAATCCACAGAACAAAGGGGAACGAATACTGCAGTCCTTGGACGTGCACAGACAACTTAGATTTTACTTGGATAGGACTAAGCCTGTCAGGAAATCTGAACAGCTGCTGGTTGCATTTGCTGCAGGTGCAGAGGGGAAGTCAATTTCAAATCAAACCATTTCTAAGTGGATAGGCGAATGCATTCATTTCTGCTACAAGCATCATGGAAAACCTACCCCACAGGGAATAAGACCACATTCAACCAGGGCTGCATCTACCTCTACAGCCTTTCTCAGAGGTGTCCCTACCAGGGACATCCTAGAAACTGCTACCTGGAGTTCTGTACATACCTTCACAAAGCATTATCACTTGCCAATTTTTTCTAAATCCAGAGCTGGTTTTGCCACTGCAGTCTTGCAGAGCCTTGTAGCTGGTCCTAATGCTATCTAACTGCCTCCTCCCTTCCTTAGCTTTGGGAATCTACCCAAATGTAATGACTGCAGCAGTGAAACATGAAAAACATAGTACAGTTGTGTACACTTATCATAAATGTAGATTTTCAATTGTATTCACTGTTGCAGTCCTGGTTACCCTCTCTCCAGCCCCCTGATTTCTATTGACTATAGCTCTATTCTTGCTTGCTATGCTTAAAGCTTTCTGGTGTATTTGCTTTTTGTTGGAGGTGTAACCTTGTATATAATTGCTTCCCGTTATGGGGGCACCTGACATCTGGGGCAAGAAAAACTGATGTAATGGTGTCAGCTGCATACTTCATACCCCTGACTACCTGTTGTCATGGAAGATGAGACAGCAACCGACGCAGGACCCAAGACTTTGATAATTAGGCCGACTGAGGGCTACCTGCAGGCAGATAACCCAAATGTAATGACTGCAACAGTGAATACACTCGAACATCTACATTTATGGTAAGTGTACACAACTGTACTGTCTACTGTTTCAATGCTGAGTTGATTCTTGAATTAAAAAACAACGCCGCCTCCTTTTTTGTTCTATGTGAAGTGCATGTATTGCCTGAGGCCATCACACTTGTATGATCAGAGCTGCATTTATTCATTGTTCGGCTCCACTGCATTAACTGAGAGGAGGAATAAACTAGTGCTGATGGGACTCTTCCCTGCCACAGCGAGAGAAGTTTCTCTTCCTCAGTCATAGTCTTCATATTCCCCTAAGTTTAGGAAGACTTTGGAGAAGTCCAAGGGTGAGAAGAATACTGATTAAGATGAGGGGAAGGCCAAGGAAAGGCATGCAAAGAAGCATTCTCCAGACTGGTGAAGTTCTTCTGGGCTGGCCCTTAAGCTGCAGAAATCCTTGGATCCTGTTGTAGCTCTGGAACCTGTTACTGTTGAACCCAGCACACCTTCTCCAGAATGGGATTTTCTCCAGAGCAGGTGTCTTCTAGGCTCCGATCACAGTTCCACCAGGAAAAACTTTTCAGTAGGATGTCCAGATCCCCTTCCACTGCTTCGTCCCTAAGGTTGGTGCTCTCCTCTAGGAGACTGAAGTGGACATGGATAGAATGATGAGGTAGTTCCTTAAGACCCAGGTCCACCTAGGGATTCTCTCATCCCTGACCCCTGTCACTAATGGAATCTTTGACCACGAACCATCCCCTCATCGACTTGTAACTTCTTCCCCATTCCAAACCTCTTGTTCAGGTTTCTTGGATCTTGATGTTCCCCAGGATTTGTCTTTGTTGGTTGGTACTCATTGAATCTGACTGTATGTTTGATCCAGTTGGTTTCAGGTTTTTAAAACCACATCTCTTAGGTGACTGTCAGTGCCATGGGGTCTGGTCTGAATCTGAACTTTTTGGAAGCCATCCCTTCCCCTTGCAACTTCAGTACTGGATAGCTCAACACCAACATTAGCCTCAGAGCTGAGTTGATCAAATCTTTGGTGCCAGACTGTACTAGAATCCTTGGACCTTACCAGGTTGGTCTCAAGACCTGTTTCGGCTTGAGTTTTTCAAAAAGACAGCCCTCTTAATTTAGGGAGCAGACTTCCCTCACCTGATCGGATCGTCCCTTGCCCCCACAGAGCTCTCTGCGTCTCTGCCTTCCACATTTAATCACATCAGGTCAGCCATCTCCTCTGAGTCTCAAGACAGTCCACATTATAGACTCCCCAATGGCTTCAGAATCCTCCCCAGACACCCCCTGTGAGGGTTACTGAAAGCATACATACAAGGTAGGAGGCATGTTGGCTCCACACAGGAGTCTTTAACTCTTGATATTGAATGTTATGTTTTCCTGTCTCACCTTCATTCTTACTTGTTGGGTTCGGAACCGATCCTCTATTCCGACTCAGCCGTATACTAAAGCTCGAGTTCTTCTACTGGCTCATGGCTGTATCTCTATCTCATGCTGTAATGAAACTCCCCAGATCTCGTTTGCCACTAAACAGATCGAGTTCTTCCATTTTGGCTTTGGCTAAGTTGGAGTTTTCTTATTATTATCTTTAGTTATTTTGTGCTGTTTATCTTTAAATAGTTAGCTCCTTTAGTAGTGTTAGTTTTGAGAGTTCGCTTTGTGTGTGTGCTTTTCTGGCGTAATTTATTATTTAGAGCCCGTTTTTAGTAAGGATTTTCGTTGATAATTTTTTCTATTTTTTTATTTCTACACACTCGTTAGAGTGAAGTAGAGTAATTTTTTTCCCGTTCCTTAATCCTAACTGAACACTAACACAAGTTAGTGTTGCTGTTGCCCCCGTTTGAGTTAGAGGGGAACCCCCCCCCCTTTTTTTCCACTCCCCTTGTTAATTAAGTTTTTGTTGTTGTTTTTTTCTGTTAAAGGTTTTTTTTCCCCTTCTAGTTTCATAGCTGGATGTTCGTGTTTCACTGTTGCAGTCATTACATTTGGGTAATCTGCTGGCAGGTTGCCCTCAGTCGGCCTGAATTCCAAAGTCTTGGGTCCTGCATCGGTTGCTGTCTCCTCTTCCATGACGTCAGGTCGTCAGGGGTATAAAACAAGCAGCCGACGCCGTTTTCGTCAGTCTTTCTTGCCGCGCTGTGCACGAAGCAGAAGCAGTTCACAAGTGCCGGTCGGCCTACTCCTGAAATTTTCGAGTTCGAGTTTCAGAACCGAAGTCTTCACTAAAGCTAAGTACCCTGTTGTGGAAACTTTTTTCGTGCTCCATACCGATGTCAGAAAAAGTTAATAATTGTATTACTTGTGGGAAGAAAATACCTCATAAGGGTTTTCATTTATACTGTATTCCTTGCCTAGGCCCTGATCACAACATTCCTGGCTGTCGGTTTTGTGCTAGATTTAACCAATGCACTATTAAGCGTCAGTATATTTTTGCCTCAAAATATTTTGGAAACAGATTTAACTACCCTGAAATGTTGTCGGATAGCAATCCGACTACCGGAGTACACAAAAAACGCAAAGAAAAGGACAGAGACAGACTGTTGAGGTCCAAAACCGATGATGAAGCTTCTCCTAAGCCAGTCGCTGGTTCGCTGGTACTCATTGAGGCACTTTCGCAGCCCCTGATACCTGCTACTTTCGAGTCGCAGGCCCCTACCGAGACCCATGTGGAGGCAGGCGGCACGCATCGAGATTCTCAAAGTATTGTACCCACGGATGTCTCTCCCTCGGATGGGTCCGGAGCCGCTGAGCAGGCACCGGCTTCCGAGGGTGTATTCAGGCCACAACATTTTTATATAAAACAGACACCAGCTTCAAAATCAAAGACAAAAGCAACTTCGAAAGCTAAAAAAATGATGCATGAGCCACGTGCACAGGCCTCTATGCCCAAAAAACAGATGATCAAAATGGCTGAAGGTCTAATTACCTTGATCAGGGGTTCCCAACCCCCTCCTGATAAGAGGCCTAGGCAAGACACTGATTATGAATCTTCAGATCAGGTTTCTATTTCTTCTGATTCCTCTTCTGATCAGGAATTATCTATACCACCCTATGAGGATTCTGATGCAGAGGAATCTATCCCATCTGCATCACCTCCTGAGAATTATTCTTTTGGAGAAACCTTGCATTCTTTGAGGGAGCATTTTCACTGGGAGAGTCAAGATTTCTCAGAATCAAAAAAGAGGCTCAGGGATTTCCTCCTCCTCCCTCAGCATAGGTTTTTAGCCATACCTCCTGTTTTAGACATTGCGGATGATGTGTTTTCGGAGTCAAGCTGGACTCCAGACTCCTTACCTCTGGCTCCCAGCAAGCCAGACAGATATTACAGGATCCCTGACTCAAACAAATTTTTATTTAGAAACGCTTACCCTGAAACTATTTCACAGGGTCCAAAAGGTGTTAAGGCCTCAACAGCAAAAATCCTACCCCCTCTGACAGAGATTCAAGGGCACTGGATAGATGGGGAAAGAAGGTTTATACATCTGCAACCTTGGCAATTAGGGCCTTAAACTGCCAGTTTCATATGCTCAAGTATCAGCAACAAGTTATGAGATTACTGAAACAGAAAATGATGTTGATTTCTGAATGTGCAGAAAATAAAGAATTGTAGGAACTATTGCATGCAGCAGAACAAGTTGGAATGCATACTTTGCAATATGGTTTTGATTCCTTAGAGGCCTTCTGCAGGGTCGCATTTACTGGATCTGTGATTAGGAGGCATGCCTGGCTAAAAGAGCAAAATTTGCATGATCATGTTAAAGCTAAATTACTGGATGCACCTTTACAGCATGATACTCTGTTTGGTATTAAGGCAGAAGAGGTTTTAAAGAAAATGTAAGACAAAGCTAAGTCTATGCAAACTGTAAAAGACTTCTTACAAGTGCAGCCACCAGGATTCAGTAGACACTGGCCTACAAAAAATTGGTCCTTTCCTGTGTCCGACAGAGCTCAAAGGGGCAAATCCAGACGCCCTAAAGGTTCTAGATACCAGGCACAAGATTCTTACAAGTCAAAGCAGTGGGGTGCTTCTACCTCCAAATCTGGAGGAGATAAAGTGCAATCCTACAGAAAACAGTCCCAATGACTTCCCTCTGCCATCACCAAGCACTTACCTTTTGGCAGCACCCTTAGGGGGAAAATTAGCAATTTTTGCTCAAAATTGGCAGTTAATAACCCAGGACAAGTGGGTGCTAAACATAGTATCTCAGGGTTACAGATTCCACTTCCATACTCTGCCAATGGCAAATGGTTGGCCGGATCTGCCAACAAAAATCAGTGGGCAGAGGCACAGAAACAGGTTACGTCCTTCATGTATATGGGGGCTATTCAGCCAGTACCAGAACAGGAAAAAGGACAAGGTTTTTATTCAAGACTGTTCTTGGTACCCAGAAAAGACAAGGCCTGGCGCCCAATACTGGACTTATCAATTTTGAACACATACCTGGACATTCCAAAATTCAAAATGCTAACTTTACAGCAGCTTCTGCCCATGCTGGGCAAGAACGCTTGGCTGGTGACATTAGATCTAAAAGAGGCATACCTGCATATCCTGATAAGGGAAACGTGCAGAAGATACCTCCGTTTCAAGGCTGGCTCTATGCATTACCAATTCTCTGTGCTGCCCTTTGGCTTATCTACTGCGCCCAGGGTCTTTACAAAGTGCCTGGCACCAGTAATTGCATTTTGCAGATAAAAAAGTATACAAATTTATCCTTACTTGGACGACTGTCTCATTCAAGCAGAGAACAAGGACATTCTTCTTCAGCACCTGGCATTTGTGAAAAGGCTTCTAACATGCCTAGGGTACACAGTAAATGAAAAGAAATCACAACTGGTATCCTCTCAAAAGATAACATTCCTGGGTGCAAGCTTGAATACAACTGCCCAGGTGGGTTTCTTCATGCCTGACAAACAAAGGCAACTGACTACTTACTTCAAATTGATGGCAACAAAAACCCAGTTATCTGCAAGACAAACTCTGCAGGCTTTGGGGTTCATGGCATCCTGCATCCTACTGATTCCATATGCAAGACTGCATATGAGGAAACTACAATGGTACCTAAAATGTTTATGGAGTCAACATTGTTACAGTCTGGAAGCAATGATTCCTCTCATTCCCTGCCTACAACAGGAGTTTCTATGGTGGGCAAAGGCATGTCACCAGAACATGGGACGGGCTTTCACTCTACCCCCTGCCAGCCAAACCTTAACAGACGCATCAGATTATGCATGGGGGGCCCACCTGGCGGGAAGATGCATTCAGGGCATATGGACCCCAAAACAAATGCATCTGCATATCAATCAAAAAGAAATGTTAGCTGTTCAAAATGCCCTGACAGCCTTCAAGGAATTACTTCATCCAGGACAACTACTGATAAACACGGACAACACCATGGTGATGTGGTATATAAACAAGCAGGGGGGCACAAAATCATACCCCCTTTGCAAATTAGCCATGGCAATGTGGGACACAGCCTTGACTTACAAAGTACATCTTCAAGCTCACTTACTGCCAGGAACGCAAAATACTCTGGCAGACGATTTAAGCAGAAACCTTATGGACCCTCACGAGTGGAAACTAGATCCACAAGTCTTCAGCATGATAATAAAGAAATGGGGGAGACCGGACATAGACCTATTTGCCTCTCCTCGAAATTATCAACTGAAAAAATTCTGCACAAGGACTTATCATGGACAAGCATGGAAAGTGGACGCCCTATCCTTCAGTTGGAAAAAACTGTCAGTTTACATCTTTCCTCCTCTGCCTCTTCATCCCAAGGTACTACTAAAAGTCAGACAGGAGAAACCAATTGCCCTGGACTGGCCCCGCCAATACTGGTACCCAATCCTAAGGAACATGTCTCAATTCCCAGCTTGGTGCTTACCTCAAATACCTCATTTACTGTCCCAGCAAAACAATCAAATCCTGCACAATCAGCTCCAAACACTGAACCTGGCAGCATGGCTGATCATGTAGTTATTCAAACAACACCTCTCAGTAAAGCTGTGATGGATGTCATTTTGGAAGCCGGAAGGCCTAGTACTAGAAAATCTTATGCTGATAAATGGAAGAGATTCTGTGCTTGGAACCAAGCACAAGGAACTGATACAGCAGAGCCAAATATTCCTCAGATTTTACAATACTTGACTGAGATGCTTGACAAAGGCCTATCTTTTTCATCAATAAAAATCCATGCCTCCGCCATCTTGGCTCATTACAACACAGAGCCACCAATCTTTTCTCATCCTTTACTAAAGCAGTATCTTAGAGGGGCCAAAAATTTAAGGCCTCCCAGAAGATCACCAGTTCCTGCATGGGACCTCAATTATGTGTTGGAAAAGCTCACCCTGCCTCCATTTGAACCAGCTGCTACTGCAGACCTAAAGTTCTTATCATGGAAAACCGCTCTGCTCCTGGCAATTATTTCAGCAAGAAAAGTCTCAGAGCTACAGGCCCTCATGGCTGTGGAGCCTTTTATCATTTTTTACCCAGATATGGTGTCCCTGAGTACCAATCCTTCATTTATGCCTAAGGTGGTTTCCAGTGTGGCTCTTAACCAAACTATTCATCTGCCAACCTTTTATCTAAATCCGCAGAACAAGGGGGAGAGGATTCTGCATTCATTGGACGTACACAGACAGCTAAGATTCTACTTGAGCAGGACTAAAGCTCTAAGAAAAACTGAGCAGTCACTAGTAACATATGCTGCAGGATCAGAAGGAAAGGCTGTTTCAAAGCAGACTGTTTCATAGTGGATAAGCCACTGCATTCGTTTCTGCTACTTACACCATGGCAAACCTGTGCCCAAGGGCATTAGGTCTCATTCTACCAGAGCTGCAGCTACTTCAGCAGCCTTTCTCAGTGGAGTACCAACCAAAGACATTCTAGAGGCTGCTACTTGGAGTTCTCTTCACACTTTTACAAAGCATTATCATTTACCTCTCTACTCTAAGTCCAGGGCAGGCTTTGCCACTGCAGTTCTGCAGGGCCTTATAGCCGCCCCTAATGCTGTTTAGCTCCAGCCTCTCCCATCCATAGCTTTGGGAATCTACCCAAATGTAATGACTGCAACAGTGAAACACGAAGAACATAGTACATTTGTGTACACTTACCATAAATGTAGATGTTCGTGTGTATTCACTGTTGCAGTCCAGGTTACCCGCCCGCCATCCCCCTTTTATTCTGGAGTTTCTCTTTCCTTCACTATCTTCTACAACCTATGTGGTGTATTTGCTTGTAGATGAAGGTAAAGTCTGGTCCGCTAATGATTGGCAGTAGATTTTTACATGCTGGCTTGCCGGGCCTAACGCACAACCTTCAACGAAGGAATGCCCATTCACGCATGTCGCCACACAGAAGACGCTCAAACTGAGAGTCGAACGGGCAACTTCTAACTGTGAGGCGACAATGCTACCGCAGCACCACGACTGCAGTACTGATATATATATATATATATATATATATATATATATATATATATATATATATGTATATATATATATATATATATATGTATATATGTATATATATATATATATATGTATGTATATATGTATATATATATATATGTATATATGTATATATATATATATATGTATGTGTATATATATATATATATATATATATATATATATATATATATATATATATACACGTGTGTATATATGTATATATATATATATATATATATATATATATATATTTGCTACCTTTTTGGGGGCACCTGACATCTGGGGCAAGAAAAACTAAAGAAAATGGCGTTGGCTGCTTGTTTTATACCCCTGACAACCTGATGTCATGGAAGAGGAGACAACAACCAACACAGGACCCAAGACTTTGGAATTCAGGCCGACTGAGAGCAACCTGCCAGCAGATTACCCTAATGTAATGACTGCAACAGTGAATACACTCGAACATCTACATTTATGGTAAGTGTACACAAATGTACTTAGTTTGTTACATTTTAATAGTAGATTGTGGTGTATTGTAGCTGTTATCTTTAGTCAGTGGAGATGTCTAAGGAACATAGAGAATTTAAGCCCTCGTGCTTTAAGAAATGTGAAAAATGTACTCAAAAGATGTCCATTACCGACGGGCACCCTATATGTGTATATTGCCTTGGGGCCTTGCATTTGCAGGAAACATGCAGTATTTGTCATTACTTCAGCTCTAGATTTCTTCTAGAAAGAAATAACAAACTGATTGTAAGAGGACTACTGAAATTGCTTTTTGTGGAGGCTTTGGAAGAAGGTCAGGACTCCTCCAAACCTACTAACTCCCCTACTTTAAAATCTGACTGGTCTGCAAAAAGAACTTCTTTGTCTGACCAGTGGAGCCAACCAAAAAACTGACTAAACTCACTTCCCCTCGTCCGAAGCCTACTGGGCCAGAGAAGTCTACATTATCGGCTCCTTTGTCTTTGGGACTAATAGAATTTGAGCTACAGAGCCGATCTCCAGAATTGATACTGGTCTCCCCTATACTGAGGTCACCTGTATTTCAGCAATTTGGATCTGCTGCCTCCTCCTCCTCTCGGTCCTCCAGGAATCTTTCAGACGATGATGTGGATCGGGTGGTGCGCAGACTACTAAAGATGCCGGCGCTGGCCAAACTCCTCTCGGCTCCAACCCAGAGGGATTCGGAGCCAGCCAAACCTTGCCTGTCAACATCGATTTCTCCTCCGAGCCAACCCAGAACATCGGAACTGGAATGCTTGGAACCGATTGTTGTGGAACCATCGGTGTCGAGACCCATCTCAGAATCTTTGTACCTGACATCTGCTACGACATCCTTGGTTCTGTTTGAGGAGTCTAGAAGCCAACACTCTCCGGTCAGGTCCAGAGAAGGGGGGTCGGATCAGATATTTGTCGTTTCCGAACTTGCCTCTCAGGGGTTCGGCGTGGATCAGCTCAGCTCCTACATCAGCTTCAGAGCCATCTCTCTTGGTTGTGGGGATTTCTTCTGCCTCTTAGGAGCCAGAGGTGTCCTCGGTTCAGGGAAGTGGGGCTTTTGAGCTGATTAGGATAGTGCTGTCTCCTCAGGCAACTTCACACAAGGGTTCTGACATTCCTCCCCTAAGGTACAAGCATCTGTCTGTGTACCACAACATCCACAGACAAGCAAAGACCCTAGGCTTCAGGGTACCCCATCGAGTGAACCCTTGTCTACTGAAACCCCTCCAGAATATCTGTCTGAAGAAGTCCCTCATAAAAGACTCTGCAAGAGGAAGCATTTAGACTCCCAAGATGAGTCAGTCACCTCTGACGCAGACCTCGATGAGTTGGAAGGATCCCCATGGTTGCCCTCTGAGGATTTCTCCTTTCCAGACGTCCTCGAAATCCTTAAGTAGAGAGGCAATTGGAAGCCCATCAACCCTTCTGACGAGGAGTCTGTTTACCTGAAGGGGTTTGGGTCTCAACTTTCAGCCACTTGGGTGTCTCTGCCTTTCGATGAGCTTATGGAACTAGTTAGTCTAAAGGCATGGGATTCTCCAGATGCAGTGGAACCTATCCCTTGGAGCCCAAATAAGTTCATCACTGCCCCTTCAGATGAACACTTCTTTACTAATGGTGTCCCTGTAGATGCTATGGTGGTGGTAGCAGCCACCAAAAAGAAACTTTCTGAACTATCCTCATCTGTCCATCCACCGAACAAGGAGTCTCATACAATGGACAGATAAGGGAAGCGCGTGTTTTCTTCAGCGACGTTTGCACTCAGATCGCTGAATTATGTGACGCATTTTACAAGGCTACAAAGAGATCTCCTAAAGGAGCTAGGAGATGCTCTCCAAGGTACAGTAGCTGCATGGGTATCAGACAAGTTTTCCTTTCAGCTCTCCACCCTTAAACTCTGTGGTCAACTCCTCCGTGAGTTTCATTTCTTATGCAGCAGATGGAGCAAGCAGAGCAGCGGGTTCAGGAATTTCCCTAAAGAGACGTTCCTGGATGCACTTGTGTGACTTTGCGGAAACTTTTGCATCTTTCTTTATTAATTCCCCTTTTGATGGCTCATCCTTGTTCAGGCCGAAAGTCAAGGACACACTAACCAGTTGTGAACGAGAAGGAAAGACACTCTCTGCTGTAGGAGTCCATTTTTCCATACCTTCTAGACCTTATCCAAAAGGCCAGAAGGGGAGGAAAGATGTGGTTCCGTAAATCCCAGAGAGTTTTTCAGGACTCGCATAGTGACTCTTTCCCCTATGGGCAGAGGGTAAGTACGAATGGAAGACACCATCCACGTGGCAGAGGGGGTTTGCCAAATCAGGGTGACAGGGATTCTTTCTCTGGTAGGCCCTTTCACCACTCCTGAAGGGAGGCCCGTCTGTCCATCTCTGGAGGCAGTCGGTGGTCAATTCTCTTTGTACCTGGAAGCCTGGCTGGAAATAAGACAAGTGGGTACAAAGTGTCATATCCAGAGGCTACTCTACAGCCTTTTCCCTTCCCATCCCAAACATAAAGAACACCCCAGACATTCCTTCCAGTCAGTGGGATCAAGCAACCCTAGAAATTCAAAAGTTGTTAGACTAAAGAGTCATCCAAAGAGTCCCCGCATACCAAATAGGTTCCGGAACTTACTTGAGATTCTTTTTAGTGCCAAAAAGAACAGGGGACTGGAGGACCATTTTGGATCTCAGCAAATTAATTGAATCAGTAAAAAAGGCCAAGTTCTGGATGGCAACACTGCAGTTGATTCTTCCCTTTCTGGGAAAAAACAATTGGATATGCTCTGTAGACCTCCCGGATGCTTACTACCATGTAAAGATGGACAGGCCATCCAGGAGTCATCGGGAGCCAATCCTTACCAGTTTTGAGCTCTGCCCTTTGGTCTCACTACAGCCCCCTAAGTGTTCACCAAGTGTATGGCAGTAGTCACGGCTCACCTGAGATGTCTAGGATTCATAGTGTTTTCATATCTAGACAACGGGCTCCTAACTGCCACCACCAAGCATGTACTACAGGAAACAAGAGACACCACATTATCTCTCTGCTCTCACCTGGGAATCACAATAAATTACGAAAAATCTGCCTTGTTGCCATCGCAACTTACTGTGTTTATAGGAGCAGATCTGGACACAATAAACATAATGGCAAAACTTTCTACAGAAGTAGTCTTAGTAGTGAGACAGCAAGTCACCAAGCTTCTCTCCCAGATGAGCGTACAGGCGAGAATAGTTTTAAAAGTCTTGGGAACTATGACGGCAGTGTTAAGTTTAGTTCCATTAGCATGCATGCACATGAGAATTCTGCAGTGGCTACTATTCACTCAGTGGTCATTGCAGGAACTACCCATGTCTCACCAAATTCTGTTAGTCTTGCAAGAAGGACCTTCGCTAGTGGCTTCACTCCAGTCATGTGACATCAGGTCAACCCTTTCTTCCTTCACTGCCTGTGGCCACAGTGAACACGGACGCCTCCCAGATAGGGTGTGGGGGCTTTATCTGGGAAGGACAGTCGAAGACACTTGGTAGGATCATGAGGCCCATTTTCGCATCAGTATCCTAAAGATGAGAGCAGTGCCTTTGACGTTGCAGGCACTTCAGGACTCTCTCCCACTGGGAACAATTGCAGTACAGACAGAAAACATGTCGGTTGTCTGGTACATAAGCAGACAAGGAGGGACCAGGTCTTATCCCCTTTGCCGAGAGGCCCTGAGAATGTGGCAGTGGATGATCTCCTCCCAGCGCTTTCTAATAGCAGCGCACATCCCAGGGAAATCCAACGTGATAGAAGACAAGTTCAGTACAGCAGTTCTATTGCCTCATGAGTTGTACCTAAAACAAGAAGTAGTGGAGATGATCTTCCACAAATTGGGCCAGCTTTGCTGTGACCTTTTTGACACATCCATGAGTGCCAAATTGAGCAACTATTTTGCCCTGACCCCCTTTCTGGGGGAGTCACCAAGGGATGCACTTGTACATGATTGGCCCTTGGGTCTCCTTTATGCTTTCCCTCCCTTACCTCTGATACCCAAGGTTTTCCAGAAAGGCAACTTGTTGGGAATCAGGTTGATTCACATTGCCCCATACTGGTCTCATCAGATTTGGTTCCCCTTCCTTGGGTCTCCTCTTCAGGAGGAGCCGTGGGTTCTGGACCCATTTCCAGACCTTCTGACTCATACGTCTGGAATGCTCCACCCTTGCCTTCAAACCCTTAAATTGACATCTTGGCTGCTCCGATTCCAAATATAGCCAGGCTTCCTAACCTTTCTTCTTCTGTGAAACATGTGTTGATAACTTCTTACAAGGCCTCAACGAGAAAATTATATATGAGAAAATGGAAAAAATTTTCTTCTTGGGCATTAAGTAAACACATTGGCCCTTTTTTCTGCTCCTATGAGTTCTGTTCTTGAATTTCTGGCAAAACTGTTTAATGAAGGTGCAGCTGCAGCTACCATTCTTGTGCAGTTAGCAGCAATATCTTATTTCCATACAAGTGATTTGGCTCCAAATCTGATGTCTCAGAGACTATGCAAAACATTCCTGAAGGGCACCAACCTGTTAAGACCACCCATAAAAACTCCTCTACCACCATGGGACGTAAACTTTGTTCTGTCCTGTTTGATTACCCCCCCCTTTGAACCTGCATCATCATGTGATCTAAAATTCTTAACATGGAAAACAAGTGTGTTGATTGCCATCACTTCTGCTAGAAGGGTTTCAGAGTGGCGAGCATTATCGATGAAGCCACTATATATGCTTTTCCACATCCCTTCGATCAAACCCATCCTTCCTACGAAAAGTATGCTTAGAGTCTAACCTAAATCACTCCATAGAACTACCATTTTTTTTCCCAACTATGGCAACAATGCAGAATATACGCTTCATCAACTGGATGTACACAGACCATTATGGTTCTGCTTGCATAGGACAAAAGACTTCAGGAAATCTGACCAGTTATTTGTTTCATTTTCAGAAGCAAAGAAAGGTGCTCCTGTATCTTGGGTCACACTTTCAAAACTGCTCTCAGATTGTATTACCTTTATATATAATTTTAACAACAAAGTTCTACCCTGTAAAGTCAAGGGTCATTCAGCGAGAGCCATAGTAACTTCTTCTGAGTTTCGCACTAGGCTACCACCTGATACCATTTTTGCTGCTGCGACTTGGGCAAGGCCTCATACCTTTATCGCTCATTACAAAGTAGATTTGGCCTCCAGGGACAGGACCTCCTTTGGGTCCACTGTCCTGAAGAATATACTCCCGTGAGTCACCCAGGAAATATGGTGCTAGGGACACTGTCCCAACCAGTAAGAATGAAGGCAAGATAGGACAACATAACATAAAGAAGTTATATACTCACCATAACATTCCATGTTTGTTGTCCAACTCGCCTTCATTCTTACATCCCACCCTCCTTCCCCCTGCCTATAGCTCCTGGAGGACAGAGAGGTTCTTTCATTTGGCAAGTGTGTTCTCTGATCTTCTTCATTGTCTTAATAGGATGTTGTAATAGTACCTGAGGTAACTGAGGTTATCAGCAAACAAGATCTGGGGAGTTTCACTAGAGCATGATGGGGTAGGGGTACAGCCACGAGCCAATGGAAAACCTCGAGCTTTAGCATATGGCCGAGTCGGAACCGCGGACTAGTTCCAAACCCAACCAGTAAGAATGAAGGCAAGATGGACAACAACCATGGAACGTTATGGTGAGGACATAACTTCTTTTTTTGATCAATGAGAAGAGTCTCCCAGATCCCCCCTTGAGGAAGTCTTTGTTGAGATTTTGGAACTCTTGGGCAGAAAAGTGGACAGTCCACCAAAGCCCCTTCTCAGGAGAAATCAGTATTTCTTGAGGCATTTGGGGCTGGGTCATCTTGCCTCTAGGATACATACATCATACATACATACATGCAGATATTTCAAGAACAGGCATTAATGCCCTTCTAGCCTGCCGGTATACAAAAACACTTTTTTCCTGTAATAAGTGTCCAGGCTGTTCTTAAAAATATCTAAACTACTACTTGCTTTAATGTAATTTGGTAGTATGTCCCATACATCAGCTGCTGTCTCAGAGAAAAATAAGTACACTTCTCATTCCTACAGAGTCTTCTACATAGGTTGTCCCATGATTCTGTAGTACTTTTTGATAACCCCAAACATTCCCAGAGATAGTTGTCTCTATACCTGAATAATATATCCTCTTAGGTATCTGTAAGAGACACTGTACAAGTTGCAATATTTTAGTCTTTCATAATGACTTAAATTTTCACATCCATGGATGACTTTGGTATGTTTCTGCTGTACTCTTTCCAGTTTACTCATGCTTGTTTTCTTATAAGCTTTCCATATTGTTATTCCATACTCAAGGTTGGGTCTAATGTAACTAACAACCACTGACTTTATCATTTCTAATTTCCTAGACATTATAAACTTTTTTATACCACTTGTAGCTCTACAACTATCATTAACCAATTGTTTGATGTGATTAGAAAAACTCAAAGCTGGATCTACCCATATACCCAGGTCCTTAAATTAATCTGTAGATGTTACGTTGTCCTTGTCTCGCCTTCCTTCTTGTTGGTTGGGTTTGGAGATGACCCTCTGCTCAGACTTGATCATATTCTAAAGCTCGAGAGCTTTCACTGGCTCGAGGCTAGACCCTATCCCATCATGCCTAGCTCTAGTTACCCAGATCTCGTTTCCTGCTTAAGTTTCAAGATTGCTGGATACTGGCTCAGGCAAAGTTTTTGAATTTTATTATTATACTCTGTATTTAAATCTTTATATTTCTTCAGGATTCTTTCTGTAGTTTAGTAATGTTTGTTTAGCATCCCTCTGTCCACCTTCTGGTTGTTATTGCTGTTGTTTAGGCTGTCGTTTTCTCTTCAGGCCTATTCCCCCTTTCAAATCCATTTTTTTTTAGAGGATTCCCCTTGCTCTTAGCCCGTTTGTTGGAGGGCTTCCCCTTATTCCCTCCTTCTCCCTTGTGATAAGGAGTAGGTGTTTAAGTTAGAGGCCCGCCTCGATTGGGGAAGTTGTCGTTTAACTTAGAGCTCTCCCCTTTCCATTACCTTCTGCTTTTGCTGTTTATTTATTTATTTTTAAATAAAGTTAGATATAGTTTTTTTCGTGGTTATTTTAGAGTTGTAGATTTCCTGTTCCTGATATCTGTAACCTTAGTGTATTGTATGTTACTGTATTGTGCTTATTGTTGTTGTGATAATGTCCAAAGAAGCACCCAAAAAATCCAAACCTTCTGGATTCAAGAAATGTGACTCGTGTTCCCAAAAAAATGTCCCTCACTGATGGACATATGAGTTGCGTTTGTTGTCTAGGAGCCATTTACCTGCAGGACTCGTGTTCCGTTTGTCATGCTTTCAGTGCCAGAGTCCTGCAGGAGTGCAAAAACAAGCTTATTCTGTGAGGTTTACTGAAAGGGCCTTTTGACACTCCAGTGGAAGGGAATCAGGCTAGTAAACCAGGGAAATCCCCCAAACTGACACCTCTGTCGGTTCCGACCTCGGAGCCGGCGAGACATAAAGAGAAATCTACTAGTTAGTTGGATCGAAACCTCTCGGATCTGACAAGACCTTATCTCCTGCGGTTCCGTCAGTGTTCTTGGAACTATCTAGGAGTCATAAAAAGACTAGATCTCCTTCTTGGAACCGGTGCGGTCCACTCCACAGTCACCGCTTCTACAGTCTGTAATGGCCAGTCACCGATTGTCCACCCACTCCTCTCAATCGTCCAGGAGTCTTTCAGACAATGATGGAGAGAGGGTGGAGAAGAGACTTCTTAAGACACAGTCTCTCACCAAAATATTATCGAGCCCAGCCCATATGGATGTGGAGCCGACTTCTCTACCCCCCCAGATCGTCTGTTCCTCCTTCGACTCACCTGAGCTCGGAGCCGGAGTGCATGGAAGTTATTGTGGTGGAGCCATCGGTTCCAAAAATCTCCAGTCTCTCAGTTCCGACATCCACTCTGATCTCCTGATTACCTCCTTCTATTGAGAGATCTGAGAGCCGACACTCCCTTGTCGGCTCCGAGTGGGGGAGCGGCATCGGACCCTTGTCCGACCCTACTCTCTCTCTTGGAGCTTCGGCGCAGGTGAGCTTGGCTCCCACATCAGCCTTGGAGCCATCATCCTTGGTGTGGGAGAGGTCTCTCAACTCTTCGGAGCCAGGGACACTCTCGGGCCGGGAGCGTGGTGCCTTCGAGGTGATGAGGAGTGTTCTGTCATCTCAGACAGCTCCTCCCTCAGCTTCAGCTACTCCATCCCCTACAGAGCCAGTATCTTCCCTTTCACCCCCCCCATTCTAAGCGCAGGGAACCAGTGCCCCAGGACGCCCCATTGGGCACCCCCCCTCTTCCAAAACCTCCCCAGAACATCCCCCTGAGGAGATCCTTCAGAAGAGGACATGTAAGAGGAAGCATGTGGACTCCCCTGAGTCTCTGACATCGGACAGGGACTTGGAGGACTCAGAAGGGTCCCCCTCTGAGGATGTCTCATTCTCGGACTTCCTGGATATCCTCAAGCAGAGTGGTGGCTGGAAGTACCTTTTCCCTTCTGAAGACGAGTCTGTGTACCTGGATGCATTCAGTTCCCAACCCTCCACCTCTTGGATGTCTCTGCCCTTCAACCCTCTGCTAGGGGTAGTAAGTCAAAAGGCGTGGAGCTCTCCGGAATTGATGGAACCAGTTTCGCGGAGGCCCAATAAATTCATAACGGCCCCAGATGACAAATCCTTCCTAACCAAGGGTGTGCCAGTTGATGCAATGGTAGTGGCGGTGGCCACTAAGAAGGAATTAGCAGAGACTTCTACGTTTGTCCATCTGCCGAACAAAGAGCCCTATACGATGGACAGATACGGGAAGCGTATCTTTTCTTCAGCGGCCTTTACTCTCAGGTCATTGAATTATCTATCCCATTTCACCTGTCTTCAGAGGGATCTCCTGAAAGAGCTAGGAGATGCCCTACAGGTTCCTACACCTTCGGGAGCTGCAGATAAGACTGCTTTTCTGGTTGCGACCTTATCTTCTGTAGTTAACTCCTCCATGCGTCTTATTTCCTATGCAGCCGATGGAGCAGGCAGAGTTGCAGGTACAGGAGTCACCTTATGGAGACGTTCCTGGATGCGCCTTTGTCAATTTGCTGAGTCTTTCTAGTCCTCCTTTACCAACGCCCCCTTGATGTTGTTCGGGCCTAATGTAAAAGAGACTCTAGCTGCGAGCAGGATGGCAAGACTCTCTCTGTCGTGGGAGTACATTTTTCCACGCCTTCTAGACCTTACCTTATAGGTCAAAAAGGGCGGAAAAATGTGGTTCTGGAAATCCCAGGGAACTTTGCCTGACGCACGTGGTAACCCCCCCCCGGGCCATAGCGGATAATAATAATGGGAGATGCTGCCGGCATGTAAGAAGGGGTCCGCAAAGTCAGGGCAACAGCGATACATCCTTTGGGAGGCCCTTCCAGCACTTCTGAAAGGGGGCCCACCTGTCCACCTCTGGAGGCAGTCTGGTTAAGACTGTCACTGTACCCAGAAGCCTGGCAAGATATCACAGAAGACACATGGGTACAGTCGATAATATCCAGGGGATACAGTATTCCTTTCTCCATGCCACCTCTTCCCCAAAAACAAAACTCCATTCCAGATGTGCCACCTAATCCGAGGGAACAAGCAACTCTAGAAGTTCAAAAGTTGCTAAGAAAAAGAGTCATCCAAGAAGTCCCTGCAGTCCAAATTGGATCCAGAACTTACTCAAGGTTCTTTTTAGTACCAAAGGAAACAGGGGACTGAAGGCCCATTTTGGACCTCAGCAGACACAACAAGTCTGTCAAAAAGACAAAGTTCCGGATGGTGATACTGCAGTCCATACTTCCCTTTCAGGGAAAGGACAGTTGGATGTGCTCCATCGATCTCCAGGATGCATACTACCATATCAACATAGACAGGCGATCCAGGAGATTTCTACGCTTCCAGATGGGAGCCAGTCACTACCAGTTCAGAGCTGTGCCCTTTGGCCTCACCACACCCCCTAGGGTGTTTACCAAATGCATGGCAGTAGGTTCATCTGAGGCATCTAGGATTCCGGGTGTTTCCATATCTGGATGACTGGCTCCTTACCGTCACCACCGAGCATCAACTAACCGAGACAAGGGGCATCACAATATGCCTCTGCTCTTAGCTAGGCATCACTGTAAACTACAAAAGGTCTGCCTTGTTGCCCTGTCAATATATTACATTCATAAGAGCAGATCTAGACACCAAAGACATGATAGCAAAATTGCCTCAGGAGAGGGCGTCGACCATTTGACACCAAGTTGCATCTCTAATCGGGAGGAAAAAGACTCGAGCAAGATTTGTTCTGAAAGTCCTGTGATCAATGGCTGCAGCTGTAACTCTAGTTCCCTTGGAGCATTTCCACGTGAGGTTACAGCAGTGGCTCCTCTTTGCTCTATAGTCCATGCAAGATCTACCCATGTCCCACGAAATTCTCATCACTAAGACCTGCAAGAAGGACCTAAAATAGTGGCTTCAGTCCATCCACGATAGGCAGACCATTCGTTCTCCCCCAACCAGTGGTCACAGTGACCACGGATGCTTCCCAGATAGAGTGGGGGGGGGGGCATTATCTGGGACAGACTGTTCACGGAACATGGCAACAACACAAGTACTATTTGCACATAAATGTCCTTGAGATGAGAGCGGTGCTCCTGGCATTGCAAGCACTTCACAGCTCTCTTCCCACGGGGAGAATTGCGATTCAGACAGAAAACATGTCGGTGGTTAGGTACATCAACAAGCAAGGCAGAACCAGATCCTACCCCTTATGTCAAGAGGCCCTAAGAGTATGGCAATGGGAGATGTCCTCCTAACACTTTCTGATCATGGTGCACATCCTGGGGAAATCTATCCTGATAGCGGAGAAGCTAAGCAGGGCTATACTTATGCCTCACGTCTGGTCCCTGAAACAAGACATTGCGAACCAGATCTTTCACAAGTGGGCCAGCCTTGCTGTAATCTTTTTGCCGCATCCATCAGTGCAAAATGCAGCCGATATTTCGACCTAGCCCCCCCACTGAGACAATCACCCATGGATGTACATGTTCACGATTGGCCCTCGGGACTTTTGTATGCCTTTCCCCCGTTTCCTCTGATTCCCAAGGTTATTCAGAAAGCAGAATTGGTGGGTTGCAAGCTAGTCCTCATTGCCCCGTACTAGCCTCGTCAAATCTGGTTCCCGTTTCCATGGCCCCATCTTCTAGAGGAGCCTTGGATCCTGGACCCAGCTCCAGACCTGCTGATGCATCAGTCGGGCACACTCTATCCTTCCTTACAGACCTTCAAGCTGACAGCTTGAATGTTCTTCCTGTTTCGGGTTATCTGCCTGCAGGCAGCCCTCAGCCGGCCTGGCTATCAAAGTCTTGGACTCCTGCGTCGGATGCTGTCTCTTCTTCCATGATGTCAGTTTGTCAGGGGTATAAAACATGCAGCCAATGCCATCACATCAGTCTTTCTTGCCGTGCAGTGCCCGAAGCAGAAGCAGTTCGCAAGTGCTGGTCGGCTGACTCCTGAAATTTTAATTTTCGAGTTTCAAAACCGAAGTCTTCAAAAAAAGCTAAGTACCCCGTTGGGGATCCTTTTTCTTGCTCTTAACTGATGTCAGTAAAAGTTAACAATTGTATTACCTATGGAAAGCAAGTACCTCATAAAGATTTTCATTAGTACTGCATTCCTTGCTTAGGCTCAGACCACGATGTCCCTCACTGTCGGTTTTGTGCCTTATTCAACCCTCGAACTATTCATTGTCGGTCTATTTTTGCAGCAAATTATTTTGGTACTCGGTATAACTATCCAGAAATGGCTTTGGTAAGCCATCCCACTACCGATATTCCAATAAAACGTAAGGATAAAGACAGAGACAGACCACGTAGGTCCAAAACTGCCACAGATGCTTCCGTTAAGCTAGTTGCCAGTCTGCCGGTACTCAGTGAGGTGCTTTCGTAGCCGCTGATACCCGCTAATCCAGATTTGCAGGCCTCTACTGAGACCCATTCGGAGTCTGGTATGCTGCAAGATGCTTCTTAGACTATGGAACCTGCAGATGTCTCTACCTTGGATGGATCCGGAGCCGCTGTGCAGGCACCTACTTCTGAGGGTGTATTCAGGCCTACGGACTTGCATATTAAACCGATGCCTTCTTCTACATAGAGGCCTAAAACTCGACCCACGCCTAGAAAACCGACGTCCAAACCGCATGGTCAGGCCCATGTGCCTAAAAAACAAATGCTTAAAATGGCTGAAGACCTTATTACTTTACTTATTGGAAGCCAGCCTTCCCCCTCTAAGAGATCTAGAACTTATTTTCTCTCTGATTCTTCTCATCAGGATTCTGATATTTCTGTTTCTTCTGATTACCAGGATTTGCCCTTATCTACCTATGAGGATTCTAATTCCATTCCCTCTGCTTCCCCTCCAGAAGATTTTTGTTTTGGTGAAACCTTGCACACTTCTAGAGAGCATTTCCACTGGGAAAGCCAGGATTACTCTGATTCCAAAAAGAGGCTTAGGGAATTCTTACTCCTTCCTCAACACAGGCCTTTACCCCCCCCCGTTCTGGACATTGTAAATGATGCTTTCTTGGAATCTAGCCTGTCCCCAGACACCTTACCTCCAGCTCCCAGAAAACGTGACGGGTATTACAGAGTAACTGACTCTCGCAAGTTTCTTTTCAAGAATCCTACTGCAGATCCAGAGACCATTTCTCAAGGTTCAAAGAGCATTAAGGCCTCAGTTGCCAAAATTCCTACCCCTTGTGATAGAGATTCTAAAGCCTTGGACAGATGGGGTAAGAAGGTTTACACTTCTGCTACTTTGGCCATTAGGGCTTTAAATTGCCAGTTTCATATGTTCAGAGTACCAGCAGCATATTATGGGACTGCTTAAACAGAAAATGATGTTGATTCCTGACTATGCTGAGCACAAAGATTTATAGGATTTAATGCACTCTGCTGAACAAGTTGGTAAACATACTTTGCAATGTGGTTTTCATTCTTTAGAAGCATCTTGCAGGGCTGCTGTCACTGGGTCTGTACTTAGAAGGCATGCTTGGCTTAAGGAACAAACCTTGCCAGTTCATGTTAAAGCTAAATTGCTGGATGCTCCCTTAAACCAAGACCGCCTGTTGGTAACAAAGCAGAAGAAGTCCTCAAAAAGATGGAGGAAAAAGCTAAATCTATGCAAACTGTTAAAGATTTCCTGCAGGTACAGCCACCCATATTTAGTAGGCATTGGCCTTCAAAGAATTGGTCCTTTCCAGCCTCCTCCAGGCCTTCACAGTCCAAACCCAGGAACAGCAGACCACCTAGGTTACAGTCTCAGGCTACCCATAGGCCTAAGCAGTGGGGTGCTCCCACTTCCAAAGCAGGGAGTAGTAAGACACCCCCCTATGGGAAAATGGCACAATGTCTTAATCTTAACCCTTCCAAGCCCTGCTCCCTTAGAAGGAAAGCTTGCCCTACATGCAAAAAAATGGGAACTCATTACCCAGGACAAATATTTTTCCAATATAGTATGTTAAGTTGTCCGTCTTGCCTTCGTTCTTGCTGTTTGGATTCAGAGCTGATCCTCTGCTCCGACTTGGCCATCTTCTATAGCTCGAGAGCTGTTTACTGGCTCGAGGCTACCCCTTATCCCAGAATGCCTAGCGTCAGCTACCCAGATCTAGTTTGCCACTTCAGCTGCGAGGTTGCTTCGTTACTGGCTCAGGCTTAGTATAGTTTTTTCTATTATTATAATTGTTGTTTATTCTTAAAAATTTGTCACGTTTTTTCAAGTTTTTGTCTAGATATATTACTTTATCCCTTATCGCTTTCTTGTGTGTTGTAGCTTTGTTGGCCGTCGCTCCATAACTCGCAGGCCTTCTGATGTTCTTCATCTCACATTGCTGCAGTCCTTACATATGGGTAGTCCGCTGTCCTCGGTCGGCCCGAATACCAAAGTATTAGACTGACGTCGGTCATGGGCGCTCAGAACTGACATCAGAGCATCAGGGTATAAAAGCGCATGACCGACGTCATATCCTCAGTCTTTTTTGCCGCATGGTCCGATGCAGAAGCAGCGTTGCAAGTGCCGTTCGGCGTTCTGAAATTTTCGTATTCTGAGTTTCAGACCGAAACCAAGTTGGGCTAAGTACCCCGTTGGGGAATATTTTTGTTTTTTCTTGCCTCAGTTAATTCCAGATGTCAGAAAAAGTGAATAATTGTATTTCTTGTGTGAAACAGATACCGCATAGGGATTATCACTCTCTTTGCATTCCTTGTTTGGGACCTGAGCACGACGTAGTTGGGTGTCAGTTTTGTGCTAGGTTTAATAAGCGCACCATAAAACGAAGGCTAGATTGCGCTAGGTTAGTCTTTGGTAAGCGGTGTAATTATAATATGCCGTCGGATCCTCCGACGCCCGCTTCCACGAAGAAGCGCAAAGACAAATCTTTGAAACCTAGACAGGATGATTCGTCCATTTCGGACGCCGGTCCTGTAGAAGCTACAGTGGAACAGGTGGATCCGGCTGAAGTTTCTGTTGAGTCTCAGGGGGAAACTTTGATTTTGCAGGATGTGGCCTCACAGGAGTCAGGTCAAGCTGAAGGGGCCTCTCAGGTTACTGTTTTCCCTTCTATGCCTAAGGTGGTTAGGCCTTCTGCTACTATTTCTAAGGCTTCTTCTAAGGGCAGGTTTGTTTTGCCTTCCTCTGGTGTCTCTCCAGGTACTTCAGGGTCTGTGCCTAAAAAGCACATGCTTAAAATGGCAGAAGATTTGATTACTTTAATTAGAGGTTCTATGCCCCCTCCTGATAAGAGGCCCAGGGTGGAGCCAGAGTTGGAAAGTTTGGATCAGGCCTCAGATGACTCAGAGTCTTCTGCTGAAGATATTCAAGATTTTCCCCCTTATTCGGATTCTGATGCAGAGGATTCCACTCCTTCTGCTTCTCCTCCAGAGGATTTTTCATTTTCAGAAACTCTGCATTCCATGAGGGAGCATTTTAAGTGGGAAGGACAGGATTTCTCTGCTTCACGGAAGAGGCTTAGGGAATTCTTGTTTTTACCACAGCATAGACCCTTGGCTATACCTCCTGTTTTGGATGTTGTTCAAGATGTTTTCTCGGAGGCTTCCCTTAATCCAGATTCTTTGCCTCCTGCACCAGTTAAACCGGACAGGTATTACAGGGTGCCTGAGGCTCATAAATATCTGTATAAGAGTCCTAGGGCGGACCCAGAAACTATTAGTCAGGGGCCTAAGGGTGTTAGAGCCTCTGTTGTAAAGAATCCGGTTCCTCTAGATAAGGAAGCTAGAGCTTTGGATAGATGGGGTAAGAAGGTGTATACCTCTTCTACTTTAGCAATGAGGGCTTTAAATTGCCAGTTTCATATGTTGACGTATCAGAATTTCCTCCTTTCTCAGCTAAAATCTAAAGTGGATGCTTTGGCAGAGGGCATAGAGTGTAAAGAATTGCAGGATTTAGTGCATGTCTCTGAACAGGTGGGTAAGCATTCTTTGCAGTGTGGTTTTGATGCTGTACAGGCCTCTTCTAGGGTGGCTGCCACTGGTTCAGTTCTTCGTAGGCACGCCTGGCTTAAGGATCAGAATTTGTCCGAGCATGTTAAAACTAGAATTCTGGATGCCCTTTACAGTCTGAAGTTTTGTTTGGTCCCCTGTGGAGTCGGTTTTGAAGAAAATGGAAGACAAGGCTAAGTCTATGCAGACTGTTAAAGATTTTTTGCAGGTGCAACCTCCAAAGTTTAGTAGAAATTGGCCTACTAAGGGGTGGACGTACCCTTCTTCTGATTCTCAGTCTAGGGGTAGATCTAGACGTGGCAGGGGCAGAGCTCACAGTACATTCAGGCCTAGAACTTGGAGTTCGCCTGCACAATCTGCAGGTGAGGGCAGGGGCCAGTCCTTTCGTAAGCAGGCCCAATGACCTGCATTTTCAGCTGCCAGATTCTTCTTGCCTGGCAGCTCCTTTGGGAGGAAAGTTAGCACTTTTCAAGCAAAACTGGCTTTTAGTCACCCAGGACAAATGGGTATTGGACATTATAAACCGAGGCTACAAGTTCTATTTCCATACATGGCCTCCTTTCAAAGGCATGCCAGACGTTCCTCCTCGGCAAAGGATAGAGGCTCACAAGCAGATTTCTTTACTTCTTCAAATAGGAGCTATACAGCCAGTTCTCTGTCAGAAGTGGGCCTAGGATTTTACTCTCGCCTGTTTCTAGTACCAAAGAAGGGGAACACGTGGAGACCAATTTTGGATTTGTCTATCCTCAACACTTATCTGGACATTCCAAAGTTCAAAATGCTGACGCTACAACAGCTTTTACCTCTGTTGGGAAAAGATCACTGGATGGTAACTCTGGATCTCAAAGAGGCTTATCTTCATGTTCCTATCCGGCCCAGTTGCAGGAGGTACCTGCGTTTTCGGGCTGGAAATTTACATTATCAGTTCTCTGCATTGCCCTTTGGCTTATCTACTGCGCCCAGAGTGTTCACAAAGGTTCTGGCTCCAGTGATAGCCTTTTTCAGGTTAAGAGGAATACAGATTTATCCTTATTTGGACGATTGCCTGATTATTGCACAAGACAAGGACAAACTTCTTCATCATCTACAGTATGTGATGGTAGTGTTAAGATGCCTAGGGTATTCTGTGAACGAAACAAAGTCCAGTCTAGTACCCTCTGAGAACATGTGCTTTCTGGGTGTGAGACTGAATACAGCTTCCCAGATGGCTTTTTTGACCCCGGACAAACAAAGAAGCCTTTCTCTTTATTTCCACCAAATGTCTCTACAGTCCAGGCTGACTGCAAGGACAGTCCTTCAAGCCTTGGGGTTCATGGCATCTTGTATTCTGGTGCTTCCCAATGCCAAACTGCATATGAGGAAGCTTCAATGGTATCTCAAAAATGTATGGACACAACACTGCCAAGATCTGGACACTGTCATTCAGATAATACCTTGCATTCAGAAGGAATTTTTGTGGTGGGCTCAGGAATGTCACCTAAACAAGGGACTCTCTGTGACCCGACCAGAGGCGAGTCAGATTCTAACGACAGATGCCTCGGACAAGGCTTGGGGAGCACACCTCAATGGAAAATGGGTGCAAGACACGTGGCCTGTCAGACTTCAACATTTGCATATCAACTTGAAGGAGATGTTAGCAGTCCAATTTGCATTGATGGCTTTCAAGGATTTACTTCTCCCAGGGCAGGTGTTGATTCAAACAGACAACACTACTGTCATGTGGTACATCAACAAGCAAGGGGAACCAATTGCACTCTTTGCAGGCAAGCGATGATTTTGTGGGAGACTGCTCTCAGTTTACACCTCAATCTTCAGGCAAGGTTTCTACCAGGAGCACAGAACTCCTTAGCAGATGTGTTGAGCAGGCAGATAGTGGATCCTCACGAGTGGAAACTGGATCCTCATGTATTTCAAAAGTTGACAGTGTTATGGGGGACTCCAGACATAGATCTGTTCGCTTCTCCACTAAATTACCAGTTGCCAAAGTTTTGCACAAAAATGTTTCATCCCACAGCTTGGAAGGTGGATGCTCTATCATTCAGTTGGAGCAATCTTCATGTCTATGCCTTTCCACCTCTGCCTCTCATTTCCAAGGTACTCTTGAAGGCCAGAAAAGACAAGCCATCCATGATTCTGATAGCGCCGGATTGGCCTCGACAGCACTGGTACCCACTACTGAGGAGTTTAGTACGGAGCCTCCATGGCCTCTGCCTTTGATTCCGCATCTTTGTCTCAGGAGGGCAATCACTTCCTCAATGTCAAGATTCAGTCTCTGCATCTAACAGCCTGGCATATTCTGTTTTAGACCCTGGAGGGTCTCAGCTTCCACAACAAGTTTTGAATGTTATTTTGGAGGCCAGAAGGCCTAGTACAAGGAAAGTTTACGCTGATAAATGGAGGAGATTTTTTATTTGGAGCAGAGCGAAGGACTTTGATGTTTCCAAGCCTGATTTAAGTGTTTCTCTTCAATATCTTACTGAGTTATTGGACAAGGGTTTGTCTTTCTCCTCGATAAAGGTTCATGCTGCAGCCATTTCTGCTCACTATGACTGTGACCCTCCTTTATTTTCTCATCCTTTGTTTAAGCAATTTCTTAGAGGGGCAAAGAACATAAGACCCCCGTGAGCTCCTACTCCTGCTTGGGATCTCAATTTTGTGTTGGAAAAACTTACTCTACAACCTTTTGAGCCTGCAGCTACTGCCGAGTTAAAGTATTTATCATGGAATACTGCTTTTTTGTTGGCCATTACCTCTGCAAGAAGGGTTTCTGAATTACAGGCCCTTATGGCAGTGGAACCTTTCCTGATTTTCCATAAGGATAGGGTATCTTTGCGTACTAATCCTTCCTTTATGCCTAAAGTGGTTTCTAGTGTGGCCTTGAACCAAACTATTCATTTGCCTACTTTTTATGCAAACCCCCAAAATAAAGGGGAGAAGATTTTGCATACTTTGGATATTCACAGGCAGTTGCGTTATTATTTGAGCAGAACCAAGGGGTTCAGGCAGTCTCAGCAGTTGTTTGTTTCTTTTGCTTTGGGTTCTCAGGGAAAACCTGTGTCAAAACAAACTATTTCTAAATGGATTGTTTTTTGTATTTCTTTCTGTTATTCCCATCATGGTAAGGAGATTCCGGCTGGAATCAGACCTCATTCCACTAGAGCTACTGCCACTTCTACTGCCTTTCTAAGAGGGGTAGCTACAAAAGATATTTTGGAAGCAGCCACTTGGAGTTCAGTACATACTTTTTCTAAACATTACCACCTTCCTCTTTATTCTAAGTCTAGGGCTGGATTTGCCACTGCAATATTACAGGGCATTTTAGCAGCCCCTAATGCTTTATGATTTTGCCATCCTCCCTTTACCTCTGCTTTGGGATTCTACCCATATGTAAGGACTGCAGCAATGTGAGATGAAGAACATAGTACAGTTTTGTACCTACCATAAATGTAGATGTTCAAGATCCACATTGCTGCAGTCCAATTTACCCTCCCTCCTTCCCTCTGTAGTTTGGCATGGTTATATGGTTTGGGTGATGGTTGTTGTTGGGCATGTTTTTGGGAGGTATCCTGTTTTTGGGCTGTGGCCTTTCTTTTTAGGGCCTTCTGACATCTGGGGCAAGAAAAGACTGAGGATATGACGTCGGTCATGCGCTTTTATACCCTGACGCTCTGATGTCAGTTCTGAGCGCCCATGACCGACGTCAGCCTAATACTTTGGTATTCGGGCCGACCGAGGACAGCGGACTACCCATATGTAAGGACTGCAGCAATGTGGATCTTCGAACATCTACATTTATGGTAGGTACAAAACTGTACTTTTCCCCTGAACTCGTTTAAATTAGAGAGTTCTCCCCCTTAGGACAGCCGTTTAAACTAGAGGCTCTCCTTTCTGTTCCTTAACTGTAAAAACAAAAAAAAAAACTGTTTCTTAGTTTTGTAGAATAGCATTTTCTTATTGTTGTTGTGGTTGTTATTAGGAAAATTTCTAAAGATACCAAGGTGTCTGGCTTCAAAAAGAGTGACTCATGCTGTCAGAAAATGTCTCTGACAGATGGGCACACTAGTTGTGTATATTGTTTGGGCACTGTTCACCTGCAGGACTCCTGGTCTATTTGTCACACTTTTAGTCCAAGGGTCCTGCAGGAGCGCAAAAACAAATTAATCCTTCGGGGATTATTGAAGCCTCAGGATTCTCCGGCTAAAAGTACTCAGCCAGCGAAATCCCCTAAGTCTGTCAAGTCGTCGGCTCCACCTTCGGAGCAGACTCTTTTACTTAACCAACAAAGTATGTTGGTGCTGGCTGGCACCGACAAGGCAACAACTCCGTCGGCTCCATCTGCTTTTTCGGAGCCATCTTGGAGCCATAACAGACTGAGGTCACCGTCCTTGGAGTCCATCCACTCAGCACGTCAGTCACCCTTGTTACAGAGTGAATGGTAGCCATCATTCTTCCCATTCCTCTCAGTCCTCTAGATTATCGGATCACAATGTGGAGAGAGTAGTAAGTAGGTTGCTTAAGTTACAGGCACTGGCAAAATTACTGTCCAGCCCATCTCAACAGGTATCGGCTCCAACCACCTCTATTTCCGTTCCTCTTCCGACTACATTTAGCTCGGAGCCCATGGATCTGCAGGTAGTAGAACCGTTGGCACCGATCATCATCTTTCCTTCGGTTTCGACGTCTGCTCCAATTACCTCGATTGTACCTTCTATCAAGGGATCTGGGCGCCGGGGCGCTCTCGTCGGCTCCGAGGGGGGAGTGGCATCGGACCCTTGTCCGACTCCGTTCTCCCCCTCGGAGCTTCGGCGCAGGTGAGCTCAGCTCCAACATCGGCCTCGGAGCCATCACCATCGATGCGGAGAAGGACTACTGTTTCTTCAGAGCCGGAGCTTTCTCTGCCTAGAGGTAGGGATGCCTTTGAGATCATGCGGAGTGTGCTGTCCCCTGAAACAGCTCTACTGCCAGCTCCATCGGCTCCTCCCCCCGTGGTGTCTGTTCCAACCTGTACTCCTCCTCCAGACCCCAAGCGTAGGGAACCTATGCCCCAGAACACCCCATTGGCTGATCCCTCTTCTGAAGCCTCCCCTGATCACTCGGAAGAGCCTTCCCAGAAGAAGTGCAAGAGGAAGCACTTGCAACAGCATCATGTTCCCTAAAATTTCTTTCTTGGAAGACACTTTTTCTGGTTGCTATCACTTCAGCTAGACGTGTCTCAGAACTTCAAGCACTATGTGTTCGTCTTCATTACCTGGTGTTTCACAAGGACAGAGTTTCTCTGAGGGCCAATCCATCCTTTATTCCTAAAGTCTGCTCAGAGAACAATTTAAATCAATCCATAGATCTCCCAGCTTTCTTTCCCAATCACAGCAACAAGGCAGAATACAAGCGCCACCAATTGGATGTGCACAGACAATTGCGTTTTTACCTCCATAGAACTAAGGAACTAAGAAAGTCAGACCAGTTATTTCTTTCTTATGCTTTCAACAAACAAGGCCTTCCAGTTTCTAAGGTGACCTTATCCAGATGGTTATCTGATACTATTGCCTTTATTTATCAGTTAGGAAATAAAGAGCTACCACCTAAACCAAAAGATCATTCTACTAGAGCATTAGCCCACCTCTGTAGCCTTTCAGTCTAGGTTGCCCATAGACTCAATCTGTGCAGCTTGCCACTTGGGTAAACCCTCACACTTGTATCTCTCATTACAAGGTGGATATGGTCTCCCGGAGCAGAGCTTCCTTTGGTTCTACTGTTCTGAAGAGTCTGTTCCAATGAGCCACCTGGGATTTTAGGTGCTAGGGACGCTGTCTCAAACAACAAGAACGAAGGCGAGATGGACAACTTAACATAAAGAAGTTATGTACCTACCATAAAGTTCCATGTTACTTGTCTTCATCTCGCCTTCCTTCTTGCGTCCCTCCCTCCTTCCCCCTTCTTAGAGGATTGAGAGGAGTTCCTTTTTGTTTTCACTGGCTAAGTATCTTTTATTACTTCACATGCCAGGTAATTTATGACTCTTTCCTTGTTTAGGTGTATTGGACAACCAGTTTTTAGGTAACTGGTTACTCTACTTATGTCTAGTGTGCGCTATCACAAACGAGATCTGGGTAGCTGACGCTGGGCATTCTGTGATAAGGGGTAGCCTCAAGCCAGTAAACAGCTCTCAAGCTATAGAAGATGGCCAAGTCAGTGCCGAGGATTGGCTACGAACCCAAACAGCAAGAACGAAGGCGGGATGAAGACAACTAACATGGAACGTTATGGTAGGTACATAACTTCTTTTTCCCAAGGATACAGATTCCACTTCCATACCCTACCAACCCCAAACAGTTGGCCAGACCTACCCTCAAATCAGTGGGCAGAGGCTCAACAGCAGGTTCTCTCTCTTCTAAGTATCAGGGCTATTCAACCTGTCCCAGCAGAAGAAAAGGGACAAGGTTTTTATTCAAGACTTTTCCTGGTACCCAGAAAAGACAGCTCCTGGCATCCTATCCTGGATCTCTCTATTCTAAACACTTTTTTGGTAATCCTAAAACTCAAGATGCTAACACTTCAACAGCTGCTTCCTATGCTATCAAAGATGCCTGGTTGGCAACTTTGCACTTAAAGGAAGCTTACCTGCACATTCCAATAAGGGAATCTTGCAGGAAATACCTACGCTTCAGGGCAGGCTCCATGCAGTATCAGTTCTCTGCACTACCCTTTGGCTTATTTACTGTGCCCAGGGTGTTCACAAAGTGTCTAGCTTCAGCCATTGCATTTTGCAGGCAGAGAAATATTCAAATGCACCCATACTTGGATGATTGTCTGATTCAGGCAGAAAGCCAGGAATTGCTATTAAAACATCTGGCATTCGTTAAGGAACTTCTAAACTCACTGGGGTACACCATAAACAAAAAGAAATCTCACCTAGTACTCTGCCAACAAATTGTATTCCTGGGAGCAGCTTGAATACAACTTCCCACATGGCTTTCCTCACTCCAGAGAAACAGTTTATTTGACAACCTACTTCAAACTACTGGCCACAAAGACCCAGTTATCTGCAAGGAAAATCCTGCAAGCCTTGGGGTTCATGGCCATATGCAAGACTGCATATGAGGAAACTACAATGATATCTAAAAAGCCTATGGTGTCAACATTCTCAGGACCTGGAATCAATGATTCCTGTCATTCCTTATATAAAGACAGAGATGTTCTTCGTGTTTTACTGTTGCAGTCATTACATTTGGGTTATCTGCTTGCAGTAGCCCTCAGTCTGCCTGATTAACAAAGTCTTGGGTCCTATGTCGGTTGCTGTCTCTTCTTCCGTGACGTCAGGTTGTCAGGGGTATAAAACATGCAGCTGACTTCATTACACCAGTCTTTCTTGCCGTGTGGTGCCCAAAGCAGAAGTAGTTCGCAATTGCCGGTCGGCCGACTCCTGAAATTTTCATTTTTGAATTTCAGAACCGAAGTCTTCAACTAAAAGCTAAGTACCTCATTGGGGAAACACTTTCTTGCTCTAATATGATGTCAGTAAAAGTAAATAATTGCATTTCTTGTGGAAAGCAAATACCTCATAAAGATTTTCATTCGTACTGTATTCCTTGCCTAGATCATGACCATGACGTACCTCGCTGTGAGTTTTGTGCCTTATTTAAACCATGAACTATCCGTCGTCAGTATGTTTGCGCTTCTAAATATTTTGGTGCTCGTTTCAGTTATCCTGATATGTCTTCGGTAAGCCATCCAACTATTGACATTCAGAAAAAAACGCAAAGATAAAGACAGAGACAGACCACCCAGTTTGCCGGTACTCAGTTAGGTGCTTTTGCAGCCCTGATACTCGCTACTTCAGATTCGCAGGCCTCTACTGAGACCCATTCAGAGTCCACTATGCCGCGAGATGCTTCAACTGTGGAACCTGCGGATGTCTGTACCTTGGATGGGTCCGGAGCCGTTGTGCAGGCACCGACTCTTGAGGGTGTATTCAGGCCTACTGACTTGCATATTAAGCCAGCACCATCTTCTTCTTAAAGGCCTAAAACTCAAACCATGCCTAGAAAACTGACGCCCAGACTGCATGGTCAGGCCTCTATGCCTAAAAAACAAATAAGAATGGCTGAAGACCTTATTACTTTAATCAGGGGAAGCCAACCTTCCTCCTCTAAGAGACCTAGGATGGAGTTTGTTTATGATACTTCTGATCAGAATTCTAAATTTCTGTTTCATCTGATGACTGGGATTTACCCTTGTCTACCTGTGAGGATTCTAATGCTGAGGACTCTATTCCCTCTGCTTCCCTGCAGAGGATCTCTCTTTTGGTGAAACCTTGCTTACTCTCAGGGAGCATTTTTGTTTGGAAAGTCAGGATTTCTCTGATTCTAAAAAGAGACTTAGGGATTTCTTACTCCTGCCACAGCACAGGCCTTTAGCTTTACTTCCTGTACTGGACATTGTTGATGATGCCTTTTCGGAATCTAGCATGGCCCCTGACTCTTTACCTCCTGTTTCCAGAAAACCTGATAGATATTACAGGGTTCCTGACTCTCACAGGTTCCTTTTCAAAAATCCTACTGCGGATCATGAAATCATTTCACAGGGACCCAAGGGCATTAAAGCTACTACTGCCAAAAATCGTACCCCCTCTGATAGAGACTCCAGGGCACTGGATAGATGGGGTAAGAAGGTATACACTTCTGCAACTTTGGTCATTAGGGCCTTGAATTGCCAGTTTCATATGTTAAAGTATTAGCAGCATATTATTGGATTGCTTAAACAGAAAATTATGTTGATTCTTGTTTGTGCTGAAAATAAGAATTTACAGGATTTGATGCATTCTGCTGAGCAAGTTGGTAAACATACGTTGCAGTGTGGTTTTGATTCACTACAGGCATCTTGCAGGGCTGCGGTAACTGGGTCTGTATTTAGAAGGCATGCTTGGCTTAAGGAGCAATCCTTGCTAGATCATGTTAATGTGAAATTACTGGATGCTCTCTTAAATCAGCACCACCTGTTTGGCAACAAGGCAGAAGAAGTTCTTAAAAAGATGGAGGAAAAATCGAAATCTATGCAAATTGTTAAATATTTTTTTTACAAGTGCAACCTCCAAGATTTAGTAGGCATTGGCCTTCTAAGAATTGGTCCTTTTTTGCCTCTCCCAGACCTTCTCAGTCCATAACCAGATCCAGAAGAGCACCCAGGCTTCAGTCCCAGGGGACGCACAGGACTAAGCAGTGGAGGGCCTCCACTTCCAAATCTGGGAGTAATAAAACTCCCCCCTATGGTAAACTGCCTTAATGACTTCTTTTTTTAAAACTTCCAAGCACTTTTTAACTGACTGCCCCTTTGGGGGAAAAGATTGCACTTCATGCAAAGAACATGGGGACTCGTTACCCAGGAAAAATGGGTTTTAAATACAGTGTCCCAAGGATACAGATTTCACTTCCACACATTACCAACTCCAAGCTGTTGGCCGGATCTACCTCCAACATAGTGGGCAGAGGCCCAAAAGCAAGTACTCTCTCTCTTAAGCATAGGGTCTATTCAGTTGGCACTAGAAGAGGAAAGCGGACAAGGTTTGTACTCAAGAATTTTC
Organism: Protopterus annectens; assembly: GCF_019279795.1. Lineage (NCBI taxonomy): Eukaryota > Metazoa > Chordata > Ceratodontiformes > Protopteridae > Protopterus > Protopterus annectens. The sequence continues at coordinate 1,209,530,180 of NC_056745.1, read as the reverse complement.
CTGGTACCCAGAAAAGGCAATTCATGGCGTCCTATCCAGGACCTGTCTACTCTAAACACCTTTTTGGTGACTCCAAAAATCAAGATGCTGACTCTTCACCAGTTGCTTCCTATGCTAAGCAAAGATGCCTGGTTGACAACATTAGATTTAAAGGAAGCATACCTGCACACTCCAATCAGGGAATCCTGCAGAAGGTACCTAAGCTTCAAAGCAGGCTACACGCACTATCAGTCCTCTGCACTACCCTTTGGCTTATCTACTGCTCCCAGGGTATTCACAAAGTGCCTAGCTCCAGTCATTGCATTCTGCAGGCAAAGAAATATTCATATATACCCATACCCGGACGATATTGTAATTCAGGCAGAAAACCAGGACATACTTTTGAATCATCTGTCTTTTGTACAAAGGGAGCTAACTTATCTGGGGTACACCACAAATGAAAATAAATCACACCTGGTACCCTGTCAACAAATGATATTCCTGGGAGCAAGCTTGAATACAACTTCCTAGATGGCTTGCCTCGCGCCAGAGAAACAAATTCACTTGACAACCTACTTCAAACAAGTGGTCACAAAAACCCTGCTATCTGCAAGACAAATACTACAAGCCTTGGGGTTCATGGCCTCCTGCATTCTTCTAGTTCCATATGAGGAAACTACAGTGGTATCTAAAAAGCCTATGGTGTCAACATTCTCAGGATCTAGAAGCAATGATTCCTATCATTCCTTGCCTATGCCTAGAGTTCCTCTGGTGGACAGAGGCCTGCCACCAAAACAAGGGACTACCATTCACACTACCCCCTGCCACCCAAAGCCTAACAGACACATCAGACTATGTATGGGGGGGGCACACCTGGCAGGGAAGTGCATTCAGGGCAAATGGAACCCAATTCAAATGCACCCTACACATCAGTCATAAAGAAATGTTAGCTGTACAGAATGCTCGGACAGCCTTCAAGGACCACATTCTTCCAGGACAATTAATGGTAAAGACAGACAGCACCACTGTCATGTGGTACATAAGCAGGGGGTACACATTCTTACCCCCTCTGCAGACTAGCCATGGCATTGTGGAACACAGCCTTGAGCTACCAAGTGCATCTACAAGCTCAATTCCTGCCAGGAAAACTAAATACACTGGCAGCCGGACTAAGCAGAAACCTCATGGACCTACACGAGTGGATATTGGAACCAAGGATTTTCAACATGTTGACAAGCAAATGGGGGAGCCCAGATATAGACCTGTTTTCCTCCTTTTAGAACTATCAATTGGAAAAATTTTGTGCAAGGACTCCCCACAGACAAGCTTGGAAAGTGGATGCTCTGTCCTTCAGCTGGGGAAAAAACTATCAGTTTATGCCTGTCCTCCTCTGCCTCTGCTCTCCAAAGTACTACTAAAGATTAGCAAGGCAAACCAAGGATTATTTTGATTGCGCCAGACTGACAACACCAACACTGGTACCACCTCCTGCACAGTGTATCACTGCTGGCCCCATGGCACATGCCTCAGACTCCTACCCTGCTGTCTCAGCAGGAGAACCAGTTTCTGCACTCTCAGCTTCAAACACTGAACCTAGCAGCCTGGCTAATTACCTAAGCTCTCCTTTACCATCCCACAGTAAACCAGTGATGGATATCATTTTAGAGGCAAGGAAGCCAAGTACTAGAAAATATTATGCTGAAAAATGGAAAAGATTCTGTGCTTGGAACCAATCTCAAGGGATGAGCACAGCAGTGCCCAATTTACCTCAGATTTTGCAATACTTAACTGAGATGCTTCACAAGGGCCTGTCTTTTTCCCTCAATAAAAATTCATGCCTCAGCCATTTCAGCTCATTATAACACAGAACCTCCCCTCTTCTCTCATGCACTGCTCAAGCAGTTCCACAGAGGGGCCAAAAATTTTAAGACCACCCAGGAGAACTCCAAATCCAGCCTGGGACTTTAACTTTCTATTGGAAGAAACTCACCCTTCCTCCTTTCGAGCCAGCTGCTACTGCAGATGTCCTTCAAGGATGCATCTGCAGTCATCACATATGGGTTGTCCTGCCTCAGGCAGCCCTTCGGTCGGCCGGATTCCAAAGTCTGGGTCCGGCGGCGGCTGATGTCGCCCTTTCCCCGACGTCAGAGCGCCTGGGGTATAAAAGAGTCAGCCGACGCCATCTTCCTCAGTCTTTCTTGCCACGTGGTGCCTGAAGCAGAAGCAGTTCGCAAGTGCCGGTCGGCCAGCTCCTGTAATTCGGCTACCGAAGACTTCAAAAAGCTAAGTACCCCGTTGGGGACTCTTTCTTGCCTCAGTTGATGTCAGATAAAGTTAATAATTGTTTAACTTGTGGGAAACAAATACCTCATAAGGATTTCCACTCTTACTGCCTCCCCTGCCTAGGCCCAGACCACGACGTCTCGGCCTATTCTGTCTGTGCTTCCTTCAGCTGACGCACTCTTAGACGTCGGGCGGAGTTTGCAGAGGAATTTTTTGGGGCTAATTTTTCGTACAATATGCCGTCGGAGACTCCGACTTCACATTTGATTAAGAAACGGAAGGGCAAGGACCGACACACGCGGGCCGCGGTTTCAGCTGAAACCACGGCCAGGACTACCACGAGTGTCTCGGTCTCGGCTGAAACCGAGTCCTTGGTACTTCCTACCACCAAAACCGCTCAGCCGACTACCTCGGTCCCGGAGGCCCTGGCTGAATCGGTTACTGAATTTCCTACAGAAGCTAGTGTCCTGGAACCTTCCGACACCATACCTTTAGACAAAACTACACCAGCACGTGGTGCAGCCAGGCCTCCTGCATCCATGTCCATTAAGGCATTCTCTAGGGCTAAAGCTGCTAAACTATCCAAAGCTTTGCCTCCCAAGGTTATCCCTCAGGGACCCACTACAGGTTCACAGATTCTAAGCTTAGCAGAGGACCTTATCTCCTTAATTAGGGGCTCTCAACCTCATCCGGACAGGGGCTCTCAACCTCCTCCAGACAAAAGGCCCAGGGTTGAGCCCTCTGATCCCCACTCCTCAGATGAGGCCTCAGATGGTTCTACTCTCTCGGACCACCAGGAGGAGACTTTTTCGGCCTACGAGGATTCTGATGCAGAGGAATCTATTCCTTCGGCCTCCCCTCCTGAAGAGTTTTCCTTTGGGGAGACACTCCACACTATGAGAGAGCATTTCCAGTGGCAGGGCCAGGAATTCTCTGATTCCAGGAAGAGATTAAGGACCTTCTTGCATTTGCCTCAGCATAGACCTTTGGCTATTCCTCCTGTTTTAAATGTCATTGATGATGTGTACTCTGAGTCTAGCACAACCCCTGATTCTCTTCCTCCGGCTCCTGTCATACCCGATCGGTACTACAGGGTCCCGGACTCGCATCTTCACCTTTACAAGGCCCACTCTGCTGATCGAGAAACTATTTCCCAGGGCCCTAAAGGGGTTGCAGCTGCCACTACTAAAAATCCTCTCCCCTCTGAAAGGGAGTCTAGAGCTTTACAGAGATGGGGTAAAAAAGTGTATACTTCTGCTACTCTTTCTTTGAGGGCATTGAATTGTCAATTTCATATGATACAGTACCAAGAGTATTTGTTAGATGAATTGCATATAAAACTGTCTTCACCTGAACCCCTAGATCGCAAATCACTTCAGGATCTGGTACATAACTCCCAACAGGTTAGCAACCATTTCTTGCAATGTGGTTATGATGCATTGGAAGCTTCATGTAGGTCAGCTATGACTGGCGCAGTCATACGTAGGCATGCTTGGCTGAAGGAACAATCTCTGCCAGACCATGTCAAAGCAAAGCTTCTGGATGCTGCACTGGAAAAGCAAAAGTTATTTGGCTCCACGGCTCAGGAGGTCCTAAAGAAAGTTGAAGAAAAGGCAGAATCTGTACAAACTGTCAAAGATTTTCTCCAAGTCCAACCACCAAGATTCAGCAGGAATTGGCCTTCCAAAAATTGGTCCTTTCCAGACACAGAGAGGTTCCAGAGAGGCAAGAACAGGCGTGCCAGAGGTAGAGGGCAAGCTAGAGGCTCCTACAGAGGGCGTCAATGGCAGCCTCCCAACCAGAGAGGTAATGCAGGACCTACAACTGCTGCACAAGGACAGGCTCAATGACTTTACTTTGACACCACCAACCAGGGCTCAATTGGAAGCACCCTTGGGCGGAAAGCTTTCTTTATTCTCAGAAAATTGGCACAGTATTACAAGGGACAAATGGACACTACAAATAATAGACAAAGGATACAGGTTCCATTTTCACACATTACCAAAAAGAAAAGGCATGCCAGACCTGCCACCAAATCAAAGGGCAGAGGCTTTGAAACAAATCTCCAGCTTAATGCAAATGAAAGCTATAGAAAAGGTTCCTCTCTCAGAACAAGGCCAATGATTTTATTCCAGACTTTTCCTTGTGCCAAGAAAAGAAAAACAATGGAGGCCTATTCTCGACTTGTCTGCACTAAATACTTATCTCATTGTGCCAAAATTCAAAATGCTGACTCTACAGCAACTCCTTCCTATGCTGGGCAGGGGGTCTTGGCTGGTAACTCTGGACCTCAAGGAGGCATACCTGCATGTCCCTATCAGACAAAGCTGCAGAAGACACCTCAGATTTCTTGCAGGTTCAGAGCATTATCAATTCTCAGCATTGCCCTTTGGCTTATCTACTGCGCCCAGAGTATTCACGAAATGCCTGGCATCAGTAATTGCACACTGCAGACTTCAGGGGATTCAAATATACCCATATCTGGAAGACTGCCTTATATAAGCGGACAGCCAACAAACTTTGGTAAAACATTTGAATTATGCCATTCACCTACTTCAGGCCCTGGGATATACAGTCAACATTCACAAATCAAGACTTATTCCATCCCAAACAATAACCTTTCTGGGTGCGAATCTAGATACAACCACCCAAATGGCTTTCTTCACAGAAGAAAAACAAAGTCAACTACCAGATTACTTCAAAAGTCTGACAAGAAAAACTCAGCTGACTGCAAGGAAAATCCTGCAGGCCCTGGGTTACATGGCTTCTTGCATCCTTCTGATTCCACAAGCAAGGCTGCATATGAGGAAACTACAATGGTACCTAAGGAGTTTATGGTCTCAGCACAGTCACAGCTTGGAAACTTTGATACCACTCATCCCATGCCTTCAAAGGAATTTTTGTGGTGGGCTTAAGCAAACAAGTCAAACAGGGGTCTGCCCTTCAGCAAACCAATAGCCAGCCAAACCATTACAACGGACGCTTCAGACCACGGATGGGGAGCGCACATGGAGGGCAGATGCATTCAAGGTCTATGGTCACAAAAAGAGCTACGCATGCACATAAACCACAAGGAACTTCTGGCAGTGATACATGCAGTCGAAGCCTTCAAACCTTTTCTGCATCAAGGCCACCTACTAATAAGGACAGACAACACCACAGTTATGTGGTACATAAACAAGCAAGGAGGCACCCATTCATATCCTCTTTGCAGACTGGCAATGAATCTTTGGGAACTTTCCTTGAAACTCAACATAGAGCTGCAGTCTCAATTTGTGCCAGGGAAAGACAATATACTGGTGGACAGCTTAAGCAGAAATATCATGGATGCACACGAATGGATGCTGCACCCAGACATCTTTCTACAGATAATACAATCATGGGGCGGGGCAGGCCGGACATAGATCTTTTTGCCTCCCCCACAATCATCAGCTGAAGAAATTCTGCTCAAGGACATACCACCCACAAGCATGGAGAGTGGACGCCCTCTCTTTCAGCTGGAGAACTCTTAACAGTGTATGCATTTCCACCTCTCCCATTAATGACCAAGGTCTTACTGAAGATCAGGACAGAGCAGCCAAAAGTGATTCTGATAGCTCCGGACTGGCCAAGACAGCACTGGTACCCACTGTTAAAGAGCATGTCACGCACGAAACCATGGCCTCTTCCTCAATGGCCACTGCTCCTGACACAGCACAATTACAAAACTATGCATTCCAACCTGAAAACCTTGCAACTAACAGCCTGGAAAATACCTTGATTTCTCCTCAGGATAGGCTGTCCCAGAGAGTGAAGGATATTATCATGGAAGCTCGCCGGCCTTCCACAAGAAAGGCATATTCAGCAAAATGGAAAAGATTTCTCATTTGGAACACCACAAAGGGCCTAGATGTGACAGTGATGAACATGGCACGTATCCTGGAATACTTGGCAGAAATGTTCCACAATGGTCTGTCGTACTCTTCCATTAAAATTCATGCTTCAGCAATTTCAGCAGAGTACAACACTGATCCACCTGTCTTCTCACATCCTCTCCTAAGGCAGTTTCTAAGCGGGATTAAAAACATCAAGCCTCCAAAGACACCACCACTGCCTACTTGGGACCTTAACTTCGTGCTGGAAAAACTAACACTGCCTCCCTTTGAACCAGCAGCATCTACAGAGCTACAGTTCTTGTCTTGGAAGGCTGCCTTCCTTCTGGCCATAACCTCAGCAAGAAGAGTATCTGAGTTACAGGCCCTCATGACAGTACAGCCATTTACTATTTTTCATCAGGACAGAGTCTCATTGAGAACAAATCCTACATTTATGCCAAAGGTGGTATCCAGGGTTTCATTAAACCAAGCTATTCATTTGCCTACCTTCTTTCCGAATCCACAAAACAAAGGGGAGAAACTTCTGCACACCCTGGACCTACACAGACAGTTGCGCTACTACTTGGACAGAACTAAAAGTTACAGAAAAACTGAACAGCTGTTGCTAGCATATGCTGCTAGTGCACAAGGAAAAGCAATTTTCAAACAGACATTCTCAAAATGGATAGGGAATTGCATTCATTTTTGTTACTCCTTTCATGGAAAAACTGTGCCAGCTAACATTAGACCTCATTCCACGAGAGCCACAGCCACCTCCACAGCCTTCTTAAGAGGGGTGGCTACCAAGGACATTTTAGAAGCTGCTACATGGAGCTCCGTGCATACATTTTCCAAGCATTACAATTTACCTTTATATTCCAGATCCAGAGCAGGCTTTGCTACGGCAGTCCTGCAGGGCATTTTAGCTACACCATCCTATACATAGATCCTCCACCCCCAGATTGGCTATGGTATTCTACCCATATGTGATGACTGCAGATGCATCCTTGAAGGACATAGTACAGTTTTGTACCTACCATAAATGTAGATGTCCGATAGGTATGCATCTGCAGTCTGGTTTTCCCTCCCTCCTTCCCCTCTGTGGTATTCTTGGGTAATACTCCCTCTTATAGCTAGCTGGGGTTATCTATTATGGTGTATTTGTTTTTTATTACTGTGCATGTTTGGAATATTTTGCATTTCTCCAAATTTAGCCTTCCTTAGAGGGCACCTGGCATCTGGGGCAAGAAAAACTGAGGAAGATGGCGTCGGCTGACTCTTTTATACCCCAGGCGCTCTGACGTCGGGGAAAGGGCGACATCAGCCGACGCCAGACCCAGACTTTGGAATCCGGCCGACCGAAGGGCTGCCTGAGGCAGGACAACCCATATGTGATGACTGCAGATGCATACCTATCGGACATCTACATTTATGGTAGGTACAAAACTGTACTACTTAAAATTCCTTTCTTGGAAAACAGCTTTGCTTTTAGCCATCACTTCAGCAAGAACTGTATCTGAATTACAGGCCCTTATGGCAGTGGAGCCTTTTATCATCTTTCATGCAGACAGAGGGTCCCTCAGGACCAATCCCTCTTTTATGCCAAAGGTGGTATCCAGTGTGGCCTTTACTCAGTCCGTTTATTTGCCAGCCTTCTTTCCTAATTCACATAACAAAGGGGAACGGATACTGCACTCCTTAGATGTGCACAGACAACTTAGATTCTACTTGGACAGGACTAAACCTCAAAGGAAATCTGAACAACTGCTGGTTGAATTTGCTGCAGGGACAGAAGGGAAGGCTATTTCAAAGCAAACCATCTCCAAATGGATATGCCATTGCATTCATTTCTGCTATAAGCACCATGAAAAACCTATCCCATAGGGGATCAGACCCCACTCAACCAGGGCTGCATCTACCTCTACAGTCTTTCTCAGAGGTGTACCTACCAGGGACTTCCTAGAAGCTACTACCTGGAATTCTGTACATATTTCACCAAGCAATATAATTTGCCAATTTTCTCTAAAACCAGAGCTGGTTTTGCCACTGCAGTTTTGCAGGGCCTTATAGCTAGTCCTAATGCTATCTAAATTCCTCCTCCCATTCTTAGCTTTGGGAATCTACCCAAATGTAATGACTGCAACAGTGAAACACGAAGAACATAGTACAGATGTGTACACTTACCATAAATGTAGATGGTCGAGTGTATTCACTGTTGCAGTCCTGGTTACCCTCCCTCCAGCCCCCTGACTTCTTTTGGCTATACCTCTTTTCTCTCCTTTTCAATGCTTAAAAGCTTTTTGGTGTATTTGCTTTTTTGTTTGAGGTATAACCTTGTATATTTATAGATTTAATTGCTTCCCATTAGGGGGCACCTGACATTTGGGACAAGAAAAACTGATGTAATGACGTCGGCTGCATGATTTATACCCCTGACAATTTGACGTCACGGAAGAAGAGACAGCAACTGACGTAGGACCCAAGACTTTGTAATCAGGCCGACTGAGGGCTACTGCAAGCAGATAATTCAAATGTAATGACTACAGCAGTGAATACACTTGAACATCTACATTTAGGGTAAGTGTACACAACTGCACTTTCCTTTGGTGGGCAGAGGCCTGCTACCACAACAAGGGGCTCCCATTCACTCTACCTCCTACCGCCCAAACCCTAACAACAGGTGCATCAGACTATGCATGGGGTGCTCATTTGGCAGGGCCGTGCATTCAGGGCAAATGGAACCCGAGACAGATGCACCTGCATAGCAAACAGAAAGAAATGATAGCTCTACAGAATTCCCTGACAGCCTTCAAGGACCACATTCTTCCAGGACAATTATTGGTAAAGACAGACAACACCACAGTTATGTGGTACATAAACAAGCAGGGGGGAACCCACTCGTACCCTCTCTGCAGGCTAGCCATGGCTCTGTGGAACACAGCTTTGAGCTACCAAGTGCACCTACAAGCTCAATTCCTGCCAGGCAAACCAAATTCACTGGCAGACGTCCTAAGCAGAAATCTCATGTACCCACATGAGTGGAAACTGGAACCAAAAATGTTCAACTTCTTGAGAAACAGTTGGGGAAATCCAGAGATAGACCTGTTTGCCTCCCCTCAGAACTACCAGTTGGACGAATTCTGCACAAGGACTTCCCACAGTCAAGCTTGGAAAGTGGATGCCCTTCCCTTTACCTGGGAAAGCCTATCAATTTATGCCTTTCCCCTACTGCCTATCCTCTCGAAGGTTCTGCTAAAGATCAAACAGGACAAACCAAGAACAATACTGATTGCACTGGACTGGCCACGCCAGCACTGGTACCCCCTCTTGCACAATATAACACTGCTGGAACCATGGCACCTGCCTCAGACCCCTTCCCTGCTGTCCCAGCAGGAGGGCCAGATTCTGCACCCTCAGCTTCAAACCCTGAACCTTGCAGCGTGGCTAATTCTTTGAGCTCTCCAATAGCATCCCCTCAGTAAGCAGGTGCTAGATGTCATTCTGGAGGCAAGGAGGCCTAGTACTAGAAAATCCTATGCTGAAAAGTGGAAAAGATACTGTTCCTGGAGCCAGACTTAGGGGATGGGCACAACGGTGCCCAGCCTACCCCATATTTTTCAGTAGTTAACAGAAATGCTCCAAAAGGGCCTTTCCTTCTCGTCATTTAAAATTCATGCCATTTCAGCACATTATAATACTGAACCAACACTCTTCTGTCACCCCCTGCTAAAACAATTCCTTAGAGGGGCCAAAAATTTAAGATCCCCCCTGGAGAGCCCCTACGCCAGCCTGGGACCTTAACTTTGTATTAGAAAAGCTCACTCTCTTTCCTTTTGAGCCAGCTGCAACTGCAGAGTTGAAATTCCTTTCATGGAAAATAGCCTTCCTTCTAGCCATCACTTCAGCAAGAAGAGTGTCTGAATTACAGGCCCTCATGGCAGTGGAGCCCTTCATCACCTTCCATGCCGACAGGGTGTCTCTCAGTACCAGTCCTTCCTTTATGCCCAAGGTGGTGTCTAGTGAGGCCCTTAATCAGTCCATTAATTTGCCTACTTTTTTTCCCTAATCCACAAAACAAAGGAGAACGAATACTGCACACTTTGGACATGCACAGACAACTTTGATTTTATTTGGACAGGACTAAGCCTGTCAGAAAATCTGAACAGCTGCTAGTTGGCTTTGATGAAGGGGCAGAGGGGAAGGCCATTTCAAAGCAAACCATTTGTAAATGGATAGCCCATTGCATTAATTTCTGCTATAAGCACCATGGAAAACCTACCCCACAGGGGATAAGATCACTTCCACCAGGGCTGCATTTACCTCTACAGCCTTTCTCAGAGGTGTCCCTACCAGGGACATCCTAGAAGCTGCTACCTGGAGCTCTGTACATACCTTCACCAAGCATTACCACATGCCTATTTTTTTCTAAATCCAGAGCTGGTTTTGCCACTGCAGTCTTGCACGGCCTAATAGCTGGTCCTAATGCTCTCTAACTTCCTATTCCCTTCCTTAGCTTTGGGAATTAACCCAAATGTAATGACTGCAACAGTGAAACACGAAGAACATAGTACAGTTGTGTACACTTACCATAAATGTAGATTTTTTTTATTTTATTTAACATTTGTTGACCGGGAATGTCCGACTAGGTTCCACAGAGCCTGTTTTCAGCGGAGGCCCGGGGAGAAACACTCCAGATGCATGTCTTTGGAATGTGGGAGGAAACCGGAGTACCCGGAGGAAACCCACGCGAACACAGGGAGAACATGCAAACTCCACACAGAAGGCACCCCAGCCGAGAATCGAACCGGTGAACCTCTTGCTGTGAGGTGACAACGTTAACCGCTGCACCGAGTGTATTCACTGTTGCAGTCCTGGTTACCCTCCCTCTAGCCCCCTGACTGCTCTTGGCTCTACCTTCCTTCTTGTTTGGTGTATTTAAGCTTTCTGGTGTATTTGCTTTTTGTTGGAGGTATAACCTAACATATAATTGGTTCCCATTATGGGGACACCTGACATCTGGGGCAAGAAAAACTGATGTAATGGCGTCGGCTGCATGTTTTATACCCCTGATGACCTGATGTCATGGAAGAAGTGACAGCATCCGACGCAGGAATCCAAGACTTTGATATTCAGGCCGGCTGAGGGCTACCTGCAGGCAGATAACCCAAATGTAATGACTGCAACAGTGAATACACTCTAACATCTACATTTATGGTAAGTGCACACAACTGTACTTTCCTCCACTTCCCGGCTTAGCCAGGCTTCCTGTCAACTCCACGGCTGTACGGCATATTCTCATCTCCTCTCACAAATCTTCTGTGAGGAAACTATACTAGCAAATGGAAACGGTTCTATTGTTGGGCTGTCAAAAATAATATTGATCATTTTACTGCACCCATTTCAAAGATGCTAGAATTCCTGGCTGAAACTTTTAACCAAGGAGCAGCAGCAGCATCAGCTATCCGAGTTCAGTTGGCTGGTATTTCCAACTTTCATGTTGGAGAAATGGGTTCTAATGTTATGTCCTACAGGCTATGTAAAGCTTTTCTGAGGGATACTATCCTTTTGAGTCCCCCAATAAGAGAACCACGTCTTCCTTAGGATCTAAATTCAGTCCTAGCTGCCTTGATTCTTCCTCCATTCGAACCAGCTAGTTCTTGTGCTCTAAAAATTTTTGACTTGGAAAACGATTTTCCTCATCCCCATTACCTCAGCTAGGAGGGTTTCAGGATTACAACCCATTTCCAATCATCCCCCTTATTTAATTTTCCAGAAAGATAAGAGTTTCTCTCAGGAACAACCCTTCCTTTCTACCAAACATTTGCCCAGAGTTCAGTCTGAATCAATCGATAAAACTACCAGTGTTCTTTCCGAACCATGGCAACAAGGCAGAGTATAAACTCCACCAACTTGATCTTCATAGACAGTTACGTTTCTGTTTGCACAGGACTCAGGAATTCAGACAATCTGACCAATTGTTTGTATCCTTTGCAGAAAACAAAAAGGGGAACTTCAGTATCGAAAGTGACTTTATCAAAATGGATTTCAGATACCATTACTTACGTCTATAACTTACAGAACAAACAACTATCAGGGAAAATTCGAGGACACTCAACCAGGGCTTTGTCTACCTCCACTGCCTTTCAGGCCAGGCTGCCTTTAGACTCAGTTTTTGTGGCAGCTGTGTGGGTTAACACCCCATGCCTTCATTACTCATTACAAAGTAGATGTTGCCTGCTGGAACAGGCTATCCTTTGGTTCCACTGTTCTGAAGAGTATATTCCACTAAGCCACCCAAGAAGAAGGTGGTGGGGACGCGGTCCCAACCAACAAGAAGGAAGGTGAGGTAGGGACCATATAACCTAAAGAAGTCAGGTACTCACCGTAACGTTCCATGTTTGTTGTCCTTGATCTCGCCTTCCTTCTTGCATCCCACCCTTCTTCCCCCTCCTGGAGTATCGAGAGGAGTTATCCATCTTTGGCTATATAGGCCTTGATTCCCTTCCTGCCTTATGAGTTGGTTAGAATAAGAATTTCTCCTAATGGCTTCATGGTTTCGTCTTGTATATGTATGTATAGACACATACATATTTTGTTGTATATGTCTATAGTTAAATATCTCCACATTGTGGTCTAGTGTTATGGGTTATCACAAACAAGATCTGGGTAACTAGCGCTAGGCATGATGGGATAGGGTCTAGCCTCGTGCCAGTGGAAACTCTCGAGCTTTAGAATACAGCTGAGTTGGAGCCGAGGTTCGGCTCTGAACCCAACCAACAAGAATGAAGGCTTGATCAACGACAACAAACATGGAACATTATGGTGAGTACATAACTTCTTTTTCCAATCACCATGTGCTGTAGTAAATATTTGCTTTTCAGCTTGTCTCCCACATCTCATATGCTTAGTTGTATTTATCAGCGTATTATTTTCCTGTGCCCTAACTGTCAATTTAGTCAAGTTCTTTTGCAGATATGCCTCATCTATCTGTAACACATGTAATCAATTTACCCAATTTCAGGTCATCTGCATATAGACTGTAGAACACCTCAGTCTGAAAGATACAATCTAAACAAGGACAGAGCCCTGTGGAACACCCTGACTGTAACCAGGAATTTTACCTGTCCAGTTGCTGTATGATACTTGCCATGTCCTATTTGTAAGCCATGAATCCATCCATCTTACCAAGAGTACATAGATACCTAGTTGTTCTAATTTATTGATCAGTGTTTTGTGTTTGAGCTTATCAGATGTTGAATTTAAATCTATATAATTTACATCACAGCACAGTTTTTCATTCGTAGCTGCTATTATATTGTTATAGAACATCATGTTACAGGTGTGGTAATAGATCTATTTTCAACATATGCATGCTGATATATGGTTTCAAGTTCCAGCCTTATCCAGTTCTGACAGTAACTTATGCAGTATTATCTTCTCCATTATTTTTTCACAACATGAAAGTAGGCTTAAGGGTCTAAATGGCTCTTGGTTTGTCCTACTCTCCTTTCCCTTAAACACAGGTTTAATAAACACGTCTCCAATCTTGAAGAATCTTCCCATATTTATATGATGTAGTAAGTAATAGATATAATGGTACTGTAAGTTCTTTCTGAAGTGTTCTCAGGCCATTATTACCAATTCCATCTTCTCCCTGTGTCTTGTCTGGATCCAGTTTGCACAGTTCTTTTTCAATATAATCTAATTTGATTCCAGTATCTGAAGTTACGTGGATGTCTATAGGACAACGTATCACCCCCTTTGCAGAACCAAAGTGTTTTGCATAAGATTTTGTAAATATGTCTGTAATTTGTTGTCTGAGAATAAATTTTAGAATCTTCACCCAGTTTATCAATTTGTATGTGTTTACCCTTTCCACATCTTATGTCTCTATAAAAGGTTTGCTGTTATGCTCAATATCATTATATACATTTTCTTCAAATTTTTCATCTCATACTTTACCTAATTTGTTTGTCCAATTTGTTTATTTCAGTTTTCAAAGTAGTAATTTAATATACACTGTACAAACTGTGAAAACTTGAAACTTTAGAACTCAACACAAATTGTAATAGTAATTTAATATATTTTCCATGTCTTATATTTTTTTGTTTCTCACCATAATCAGGTATTTTGCTCTTATGGAAAAGTATCCCCCTGATGTTGTATGCCTAGATCCTGATGTTAAACATTTTTTTTTTTATATTTTGCACTCAAACAATTTCTCTTTCAAAACTTTCCACATTCCATCTGCATTTTTTTCACTGAATACATCACTCCAGTTAGTTTTACATAGTGACTGTTTTGTTTCCATATAATCTGTAATTAATCTTCTCTGCATTGGTTTAGATTTCAATCTGGCAGAATTATCTAGCAACAAATTAACCATCTGATGTTATCAGTCTTCATTCATTCTTGACTGTTGGGTTTCGGTTCTTTCCTTGGAACCAACTCGACCATTGTAACAAGCTCGCTCCAGCCAGAAACTCTCGAGCTGAGACTTCCTATGGTGCCTCTCTTCTCTTCCCTTCTTAGATTGCAACAAGATTTTGGTGTCACCTAAAAATTCCCTCTTTTGGAGCAAGAGTCACACAGTGGATTCCAAGGTGGTGGTGGCAGCTACCAAAAAGGAGCTTGTTGAGGAGAGCTTCACTGTACAAGGAAGTTCAGGGCATTGAACAGGTATGGGAAGCTGGTATACGTGTCGGCGACCTTTGCTCACAGGCTGCTGAGCTGTTTGGCTCACATAACAAACTTCCAGAGAGATTCGACTAAGGAGCTGTCCAAATCCCTTGCTGGGGGGGGTTATCTATGTTGGAGGACATGTCTTGCTGACACACAGTTGGCCACCCTTCAGCCCTTATTGAATGTGTCCATGCACCTTATTTCAAACACTGTACATGGCACTTTGAGAGTGGCAGGCACTAGCATATCTGTTAGACAATATACCTGGATGCATCTTTGCGATTTTACGGAGCACTTTAAAACAGACTATGTTAAGTTGTCAATCTCTCCTTCATTCTTGCTGGATGGGTTCGGAGCCGATCCTCGGCTCCGACTCGGCCAATACTAAAGCTCGAGAGCTAATTCCACTGGCTCGAGGCTCCCCTATATCCCACAATGCTAGGCGGTAACTACTCAGATCTCGTTTGCCACTTAGCTGACGAGGTGCTTCTTCTACTGGCTCTGGCAGGTTAGTAAGTTTCTTGTTTAAAAACTTAAATTTCAACCCCTATTTTTTTCCATTTAGTTTAGTTTTTATTTGAAGTATTCCATTAGTTTAAATCGGGTTCCCTCTAGTGTTAGAATTCCCGTTTTATTCCCTTTGTAACTTTTAGGCCTTTGGCCCACTCCCTCTCCTTTCCCTAGTCCTTCAGTGTGACTGGATTTTTATTTTGGTTAAGGGTGTGTCTGTGTGTTGTGTTTGTGTTTTTCTTCACTCAGCTTTTTAGGATGTCTAAAGACTCCAAGGTCTCAGGCTTCAAGAAGTGTGATTCGTGCTGTCAGAAAATGTATCTGACAGACGGTCACACTTCTTGTGTATATTGCCTGGGACCTTTGCACCTGCAGCACTCATGTGCTGTGTGCCATGCATTCAGCCCTAGAGTCCTGCAGGAACGCAAAAATAAGTTGATTCTCCATGGCTTGTTAAAGCCTGAAGGCCCCCCCAACCCAGTCTGCGTCGGGGAAGCCTTCTAAGACTTCCAGACCGTCGGCTCCAGTTTCAGAGCCGTCCCCTGGAAGCATTAAAACGGCTTCGGCATCGGCTCCGGCTGGAGCCGATGTTTCCAAATCTCATACTGTTACCTCGGCTCCGGCTGGAGCCGAGGTTGACAAGACTCAGTTGGCTCCGATAGGCTTATCGGAGCCACCTTCAAAGAAGAGGTCTAGATCCCCTTCCATCGGCTCCATCCACTCGGCTCCGGGATCCCCTCTTCTGTCGGAGCCTTAGGTCTCATTCCTCTCGGTCCTCCAGGCTGTCCGACCATGATTTACAAAGGGTGGTGAGTAGACTTCTCAAGTCCGAGGCACTGGCCCAAATGCTGCATAGCCCTACTCAACAGTCAGTGGCTATTTCCATCCCTGATTTTATTCCTCCTCCGACTCCTTTGAGTTCGGAGCCGGGGCTCATTGGAGCAGTGGCTGTCAGTGCTTCGGAACCGATACCTTCCCTTTCGACTCCGTCGTCTGCTCCGATTTCCTCATTGGAGGGATCTCGGCGCCGAACTTCCCTCATCGGCTCCGAGGGGGCGAGTGGCATCGGACCCTTGTCCGGCCCCGTTCTCCCTCTCGGGGTGTCAGCGCTGGTGAGTTCGGCTCCGACATCGGCCTCGGAGCCATCCCTGTCGGTGCCGGGGGGGGGTCCTTGTCTCCTCGGAGCGGGGACCTCCGGCCTTGGCTGATAGGGGCGCCTTCGAAGTCATGCGGAGCGTGCTAGACCCAGTGTCTACCCCACAGTCGGCTCCGTCAGCTCCTCCCTCTTCAGTGCCTGCGGTGATTTCTACCCATCCCCTTGTATCAGACCGCAGAAAGCCAGCTCCTCAGGTTTCCCCATTGGGAATTTCCTCCGCTTCCGAGGCCTCTTCTGCTCTGGTAGGAGAACCCCCTCGGAAGAGACAGTGCAAGAGGAAGCACATTGACTCCCCTGAGTCTATCACCTCTGACACTGACTTGGAGGAATCTGAAGGTTCCCCTCGGTCCCCCTCTGAGGATGTCTCCTTTGCTGACATCCTTGAAATCCTGAAACAGAGGGGGAACTGGCCCGCCCTTAACCCTTCAGAGGACGAGTCAGTTTACCTTGAGGCGTTTGGTTTTCGCCCTTCCACCTCCTGGGTGTCCCCTCCCTTTGACCCCCTTATGGAAGTGGTGGCAAGGAAGGCTTGGACGGCCCCTGATTCAGTGGAACCTACCCCAAGGAGGCCGTCAAAATTTATTACTGTCCCTAAGGAGAAAGAGTTTCTATCTAAAGGTGTCTCTGTTGATGCCATGGTGGTGGCCGCAGCCACTAAGAAGGAGTTAGCCAATCCTTCGGTATCTGTCCATCCTCCTAATAAGGAATCTAGGACCATGGACAGGTACGGTAAGCGGATGTTTTCATCAGCGACCTTTTCTATGCGGTCGCTGAACTACTTGTGTCACTTCACCCATCTCCAGAGAGATTTGCTCAAGGATATGGGTGAAGGCTATACAGGATCCAACAGCTGAGGGGTTCCAAGACAAAATGAACTTCCAGTTGGCAACCCTGAATTTGATTGTTAACTCCTCCATGCGGCTTATCTCATATGCTGCTGATGGGGCGAGTAGGGCCGCAGGCACAGGTGTAGCTTTACGACGTCACGCCTGGATGTGGCTTTGCAATTTTGCGGACCCTTTCAAGGCGTCCTTCACCAATTCCCCCTTTGATGGCTCAACATTGTTTGGTCCTCAGGTGAAGGATACATTGACCAGGTGCGAGGTGGAAGGTAAGACTCTCTCTGCCGTGGGAGTCCATTTTTCTACCCCTTCTAGACCCTATCCAAAAGGTCAGAGGGGAGGAAAAATGTGGTTCCATAAACCTCAGGGAGTCTCATCTGACGCACAAGATCGATTCCCCTCTAGAGGCAGAGGGGGGAATAACAATAGATGCCGCCCTAGGGGCAGAGGAGGTCCGCAAAACCAGGGTAGCAGAGAAACTTTCTCTGATAAACCCTTTCAGCATCCCTGAGGAGCTGCCCGGCTGTCCACCCGAGGAGGCAGTCGGGAAGATTATCACTGTACCCAAAAGCCTGGCTTTCCCTCACCCAAGACAAATGGGTACAGTCAATCATATCCGAGGGTTACAAAATTCCCTTTATTCACATCCCATCCCAACCCAAAGGATCCCTTCCAGACGTTCCACCCAGTCTAAGGGAACAAGCAGCACTAGAAATATCAAAGTTGCTGTCAAAAAGAGCTATCCAACCAGTCCCAGCAGGCCAGCAAGGATCCTGAATCTACTCCAAATTCTTTTTGGTACCAAAAAAAAACAGGGGACTGGAGACCTATACTGGATCTCAACAAGTTAAACAATTATATAAAAAAAACAAAATTCCGGATGGTCACGCTACAGTCCATTCTACCCTTCTTGGGTCAGGACAATTGGATGTGCTCGATAGACCTTCAGGATGCGTACTACCATATCAAAATGCACAGATGCTCCAGGAGGTTTCTCCGCTTCAGGCTGGGAGCCAGTCACTACCAGTTCAGAGCCCTGCCCTTTGGTCTCACTACAGCCCCCCCGAGGGTTTACCAAATGCATGGCAGTGGTCACGGCTCACTTGAGACATCAAGGATTCCAGGTGTTTCCATATTTAGACGACTGGCTCCTTACCGCCACCACCAGACATCAACTGCTTCTATCCAGAGACTTCACCATCCAAACTTGCCAAGCTCTAGGCATTTTAATAAATTTCGAAAAATCTGCCTTGTCGCCTTGTCAATCTATTACCTTTATAGGTGCCACCTTAGACACACTCAATCTTTCCGCCAGACTTACAGAGCAAAGAGTGTTCGATATCCGCAAACAAGTTTACCTTCTATTACAATGCAACAAGGTCAAAGCCCGGGTAGTCTTGAAGGTATTAGGACTCATGGCAGCTACTATCACCCTTCTCCCCTTAGCTCGTTTCCACATGAGGATCCTCCAGTGGATGCTGTTTACTCAATGGTCCTTCCAACAGCTCCCGATGTCTCACATCATACTAATAACTCAATCATGCAAGAATCACCTGTCTTGGTGGAACACATCACCTCAAGTTCTCCAGGGCAGACCTTTCACCCCCCCCCCAGTCGCCACGGTGACAACGGACGTCTCCCTGATCAGGTGGGGGGGGGCATTATCAGGGCAGGACAGTCCAGGGCATGTGGCAACCTTTCGAGTGCCACTTGCACATAAATGTCTTAGAGATGAGAGCAGTGCTATTAGCGTTGCAAGCCCTTCAGGACTCTCTTCCCTCAGGGACTATTGCAATTCAGACGGACAACATGTCCGTAGTGTGGTACATCAACAAACAGGGCGGAACCAGATCCTACCCGTTATGTTGAGAGGCACTCAGACTTTGGCAGTGGGCGATTTCTTCTCTGCGTTTTCTGATAGCAACGCACATTCCCGAGAAGTCCAACGTGATTGCGGACAAGTTGAGCAGGGCCATTCTCATGCCCCACAAGTGGTCTCTAAAGAAATCAGTGCTGGAAGAAGTCTTCCAAAGATGGGGCCAGCCTTGCTGCGATGTTTTTGCTACTCCCCAAAACAGCAAGTATCACGACTTCTTCACTCTCTTCCCGTTACCAGGCCATCCCACCAGAGACGCTCTAGTCCACGATTGGCCCCAGGGACTTCTGTATGCTTTCCCCCCTTTTCCACTGATATCTCAATTAATTCAGAAAGCTATCGCCTTGAGCGTTACAATGATCCTCATTGCCCCTTACTGGCCTCGACAGATATGGTTTCCGTTCCTCCATCATTACCTGTTGGAGCAGCCTTGGCATCTGGACCCGGTGCCAGATTTGTTGACCCACCAGTCGGGCCAGCTGCACCACTCCCTTCATTCTCTCAACCTCACAGCGTGGTTTCTCCGATTCTTACACTAGCCAGGCTTCCCTTAATCTCTCATTCGGTCCGAAACATCCTGATAGCCTCTCACAAATCTTCTAACAGGAAGATTTATAATAGTAAGTGAAAACGTTTTTCCTTCTGGGCAGCATCAAAAAATATAGACCCCTTCACTGCACCTATCCAGTCTATCCTAGACTTTCTGGCAGAGCTCTTTCATTTAGGCTCTTCTTCATCTACCATTAGAGTACAACTAGCTGCTATATCTAATTTTCATGTAGGTGTCTCAGACTCCAGCATCATGCCCCATAAGCTCTGCAAAGCCTTTTTAAGAGGTGTTTTTCTGCTCAAGCCCCCAATCAAAGATCCCCACCTCAATGGGACTTGAATTTGGTCCTAGCATCCTTGATCCCCCCCCCCCTTCGAACCAGCGGCTTCATGCCCTCTTAAGTTGCTCTCATGGAAAACACTTTTTCTAGTAGCCATAACTTCAGCTAGAAGGGTATCTGAACTTCATGCTCTGTGTAGTCGTCCTCCTTACTTAGTTTTCCACAAAGATAGGGTGTCCCTCCGGACTAATCCGTCCTTCTTACCTAAGGTTTCCTCTGAGGCAAACCTAAACCAAACGATTGATCTCCCTGTCTTCTTCCCTGACTATTCCAACAGGTCGGAACAAAAGTTACATTTTCTAGATGTTCACCACCAACTTAGATATTATTTAGACAGGACTAAACAGTTCAGGAAATCTGATCAGCTTTTCCTGTCTTATGCGGAAGGGAAATTGGGCCTTCCAGTTACTAAAGTGTCCCTTTCAAGATGGCTTACCTCTATAATTACCTTCATCTATGAAATCAGACATCAAAAACTGCCTTCAAGACCTAGAGCTCATTCAACTAGGGCATTAGCTACATCTGTAGCCTTTCAGGACAGGCTGCCAATAGATTCCATTTGTGCAGCAGCCACTTGGGCTTCTCCTCATACCTTCATTTTACATTACAAATTGGATATGGCCTCCAGAAACCGTGCCAACTTTGGTTCCATTGTTCTCAAGAGTCTGTTCCGATAGGCCATCTGGAATAAGGTGCTAGGGACGCGGTCCCATCCAGCAAGAATGAAGGCGAGATTGACAACTTAACATTAAGAAGTTATGTACCTACCATAACGTTCCATGTTAGTTGTCTTCTTCTCGCCTTCTTTCTTGCGTCCCTTCTTTCTTGCGTCCCACCCTCCTTCCCCCTAGCCTGGACAGACCGATAGGAAATTTTGGGATCTTCCTTTGGGGTTTTCCTTCCCACATGTTCTACCACCTCTGTTCTCCCTTTTATGTTTGTGGTAGCTTACATTCAGGTTTATATAGAGGTGGGTCCTTTTTTTCTCCATACTGTGGAGACCAGAACTGCCTGGTTTAGCTATCAAACGAGATCTGAGTAGTTACTGCCTAGCATTGTGGGATATAGGGGAGCCTCGAGCCGGTGGAATTAGCTCTCGAGCTTTAGTATTGGCCGAGTTGGAGCCGAGGATCGGCTCCGAACCCATCCAGCAAGAAAGAAGGCGAGAAGAAGACAACTAACATGGAACGTTATGGTAGGTACATAACTTCTTATTTTCAATGCTCCCTATGATGGAGCAACCCTTTTTGGACTTGGTGTACAAAAGCAAGCTGGAGGACAAAACCTTGTCTGCCATGATAACTTGGTTCTCTGTCCCTCCATAGGATCTTCTCCAGAAACTAGAAGTAGCTGTGTGTCCACAAATCCTCAGGGCCCCCCTGAGGTGTGTGTGTGTGTGTGTGTGTGTGTGTGTGTGTGTGTGTGTGTGTGTGTGTGTGTGTGTGTGTGTGTGTGTGTGTGTGTGTGTGTGTTTGTGTGTTTGTGTGTGTGAGAGGGGGTAATCATAGTAGACATCACCCTGTGGCAAAGGTGGTGTGCACAAGCAAGGTTTTTAGGTCCTTTTCTCCAATAGGCCTTTCCAGCACTCCTGAATGGTGCTGAACTGCTGCTCTCTGGAGGCATTTGGGAGGTGTTTATCCCTGCATCACATAACTGGGATGTCTGTCGCCAGAGATGTTTGGGCTCAGAAGATCATAACAAGAGGTTTTATGATTAATTTTCTTTCTCTACCCCTGTCTTCAAAGAAGTTTCACAATGTGCAACCTTCACAATGGAAGGCAGTAGCTCTAGAAATTAAAAAACTGCTAGACAAGTGACCCATTCAGGTGTTCCCACAAGGCCAGCAAGGGTATGGAATTAACTTGAGGTTCTTTTTGGTGCCGAAGAACAGAGACCTAAGGCCTATTTGGACCTTGGTCATTTGAACCAGTATATGAAGCAGATTAAAGTCTGGATAGTCATGGTACATTCCATTCTACCATTGTTGATGAAGGGTGAATAGATGTGCTCGATAGACCTTCAGGAAGCATTCCATCACATAAAGATGGACAGGTGCTCCAGAAGATTTCTTAGTTTCAGGCTGGGAACCAGTTGCATGTAAATGTTCTTCGTGTTTCACTTTTGCAGTCATCACACTTGGGTTATCCTGCCAGGCGTAGCCCTCATTCGGCCTGAATACCAGAGGCTTATTATTTCTGCGTTGGTTGCTGTTGCTTCAAGACTAACGTCAGTTCGTCAGAGGTATAAAAACAGGCAGCCAGTGCCATTACATCAGCCTTTCTTGCCTAGGAGCCCGAAGCAGAAGCAGTTCACACGAGTTCCAGTTGGCCGCTACCCAAGTTTTCATTACGATATTGAATCATCCTGAATTTTTCAAAGGCTATATACCCCATTGGGGGTCCTTTTTTCTTGCTCTAATCGATGTCAGAAAAAGTTAACAATTGTGTTGCCTGTGGAAAGCAAATACCACACCAAGATTTCATTCTTACTGTGTCACCTGTTTAGGCCCAGACCACGACGTACCTCGCTGTCGGTTTTGTGCCTTGTTCAGTGCCCGAACTATTCATCGTCAGGCTCTTATTGTAGTTAAATACTTTCGATGTTCATCGTGTTACACTGCTGCAGTCATTACACTTGGGTTATCCTTACGTCAGGCGGTTCCCCAGTCGGCCTGAGTTCCAAAGTCTTGGTCTGGCGTTGGTTGCTGTCACCTCCTCCCTGACGTCAGTGCGACAGGGGTATATAAGATGCAGCAGACGCCATTTTCTTAAGTCTTTCGTGCCACGCGGTGCCCGAAGCAAAAGCAGTTCGCAAGTGCTGGTCGGCCGTCTCCTGAGATTTTCATTCCGAATCCAGAACCGAAGTCTTCTACAAAGCTAAGTACCCCGTTGGGGAAACTTTTTCTTGCTTTAGACCGATGTCAGTAAAAGTTAATAACTGTATTTCTCGTGGGAAGCAAATACCTCATAAGGATTTCCATTCCTATTGTATCCCATGCCTAGGACCAGACCACGACGTCACGAGTTGTCGGTTTTGTGCTAGGTTTAACAAGTGCACTATTAAACGTCGGTTTGATTTTGCCTGACATTATTTTGGTAGAAAATTCAATTGTACCATGCCGTCGGAACTTCCGACGACCGGAATACACAAAAAGCGCAAAGACAAGGATAGCATCCGAGGACCAAAACTGACGATGAAGCCTCTTCTAGGCCAATCGCCGGTTCTCCGGTTTTCAGCAAGGCGCCTTCGCAGCCCCTGACGACCACAGGCCGCCTCCGACTCCCACGTGGAGATGGCTGGGCCTTCGGATGCACAAGTTATTCAGCCTACCGAAACTAACCCTGCAGAGGGATCCGGAGTAGCTGAGCTACCCGCAGCTTCAGAGGGTGTCTTCAGACCTACTCAGTTAATCATTAAACCCGCAGCTAAATCTAAGCCTCCTTTAAAATCAAAGAAACAAATGCAGCATTCTCAAGGACAGGCCTCCATGCCTAAGAAACAAATGCTCAAAATGGCCGAAGACCTAATCACTCTGATCAGGGGGTCCCATCCCCCTCCTGATAAAAGGCCTAGACAGGATGCAGACTACGATTCATCAGACCAGGTGACTATCTCATCAGATTCATCCTCAGACCTAGGATATTTTTTACCCCCTTATGAGGATTCTGATGCTGAGGAATCAATTCCATCAGCCTCACCGCCTGAGGACTACTCCTTTGGGGAAACCCTACATACCATGAGGGAGCATTTCCATTGGGAAGGCCAGGATTACTCAGAATCCAAGAAAAGGCTCGGAGACTTCCTTTTATTACCTCAACACAGACCCCTTGCTATTCTGCCAGTGTTAGATATTGTGGATGATGTGTACACTGAATCCAGCTTAAATCCTGATTCCTTACCTTCAGCCCCTGTTAAACCTGACAGATGCTACAGAGAGTCCCTGACTCTCACAAATGTCTGTATAAAAGCCCTGTAGCTGACCCTGAAACTATTTCTCAGGGACCCAAAGGGGTTAAGGCCTCATCAGCCAAGAATCCAGTTCCCTCGGACAGAGATTCCAGAGCATTAGACAGATGGGGAAAGAAAGTATATACGTCTGCAACTTTAGCAATGAGAGCCTTAAATTGCCAGTTTCACATGCTAAAATATCAGCAATTTTTACTATCTCAGTTGAAACAAAAAATGCTCCCAGATTCAGATCCTCTTAATTTAAAAAAAATGCAGGATTTATTGCATGCAGCTGAGCAAGTGGGAAAGCATACTTTGCAATGTGGTTTTGATTCTTTAGAGGCCTCCTGCAGAGCAGCAGTTACAGGCTATGTCATTAGAAGACATGCTTGGTTAAAAGAACATACATTACCAGATCATGTTAAAGCAAAATTATTGGATGCACCTTTGCAGCAGGACGTGTTATTTGGAGTTAAGGCAGAAGAGGTATTAAAGAAAATGGGGGATAAGGCAAAATCTATGCAAATGGTGAAGGATTTCTTACAGGTTCAGCCTCCTAGATTTAGCAGAAATTGGCCAACTAAGAATTGGTCCTTTCCAATTACAGACAGACCTCAAAGGGGAAGATACAGATGTCCAAGAGGTAGAGGTCAAACACAAGGGCCTTACAGTCCTCGGCAATGGGTTGCATCAGGCCAGAAAGAAGGGGAACACAGGCCCCAACCATATAAAAAGCAGCTCCAATGACTACACACTACAGCTGCCAAACAAATCTCTCTTGGAAGCCCCCTTGGGAGGAAAACTGGCACTCTTCTACCACAATTGGCATATGATCACCAAAGACAAATGGGTTCTCAACATTGTATCTCAAGGTTACAGGTTCCACTTTCACACTCTGCCAAGGTTAAAAGGAATGCCAAATCTGCCACCAAATCAATGGGCAGAGGCTCAAAAACAAATTACAGCACTCATGGGTATGAGAGCTATTCAAAAGGTAACATCACAGGAGCAGGGACAAGGATTTTACTCGAGACTCTTTCTGGTACCCAGAAAGGACAAAGCCTGGAGGCCCATTCTGGATCTTTTTTCTCTAAACACTTACCTGGATGTTCCGAAATTCAAAATGTTGACACTACAGCAGCTTCTTCCCATGCTGGGTAAGAAAGCTTGGCTCGTGACCTTGGACCTCAAGGAGGCATACCTGCATGTCCCTATCAGACAAAACTGCAGAAGATACCTCAGATTCATAGCTGGTTCAATGCACTACCAATTCTCTGCACTGCCCTTTGGCTTATCTACTGCGCCCAGGGTCTTCACAAAGTGCCTGGCACCAGTAATTGCAAAAGGAATTCAAATTTATCCGTACCTGGACGACTGCCTCATTCAAGCAGAGAGCAAGGACATTCTTCTAAAGCATCTGGTGTTTGTAAAAAAGTTATTAAGTTGCCTGGGGTACACACTAAACGAAAAGAAATCAAAACTAGTGCCCTCACAAGAGATTATATTCCTGGGAGCCAGCTTGAACACAATGGCCCAGATGGCTTATCTCATGCCAGACAAGCAAGGACAACTGACTCAATACTTTCAATTGATGGCAACAAAGACCCAGCTCCCGGCAAGAAAAATTCTGCAGGCCTTGGGTTACATGGCATCTTGCATACTACTAATTCCATATGCCAGACTGCATATGAGGAAACTATAATGGTACCTAAAGAATGTATGGTCTCAACACTGTCAAAGTTTGGAAACTGTTATACCACTAATTCCTTGCCTTCAACAGGAATTTCAATGGTGGCTCAAGCTTGTCACCTCAACAAGGGACAGTCTTGTACACAACCCACAGCCAGGCAAACACTGACAACAGATGCATCGGATTACGCCTGGGGAGCACACATGGCAGGCAAATGTATTCAGGGCACGTGGCCTGCAGAACAAAGGCATCTTCATATCAAGTCAAAAAGAGATGCTCGCTGTACAAAATGCCCTTATAGCTTTCAAGGACCTGCTGCATCCAGGACAACTACTACTAAAGACAGACAACACTACAGTTATGTGGTACATAAACAAGCACGGGGGCACTCACTCTTACCCCCTCTGCAGACAAGCCATGACCTTGTGGAACACAGCTATGAACTATCAAGTTCATCTGCAAGCACAATTCCTGCCAGGAGAGAAAAACACACTGGCAGACGACTTGAGCAGAAACATCACGGATCCCCACTATTGGGAATTGAATCCACAAATATTCAGAATGATAACACAGAAATGGTGGAGCCCAGACATAGGTCTGTTTGCATCCCCAATGAACTGCCAGCTACAAAAATTCTGCACAAGGAGTTACCATCCACAAGCATGGAAAGTGGATGCCCTCTCATTCAGCTGGGAGAAGCTACAAGTATACGCTTTTCCACCACTACCTCTTCTGCCAAAGCTACTCATAAAAGCCAGGCAAGAAGAGCCAAAGATGATCCTGATTGCACCAGACTGGCCACTCCAGCACTGGTACCCAATCTTAAAGAGCTTAGCACAAGAACCACCCTGGGTTTTGCCTCAAATCCCACATCTGCTGACTCAGCACAACAGTCAAATACTACACAGCCAGCTAAAGACCTTAAACCTAGCTGCATAGAAGATTCCTTAGTCAAGCAAGCATTGCCTCTCTCCAAAGCTGTTATGGATGTCATTCTGGAGGCCAGAAGGCCTAGTACCAGGAAAGCCTATTCAGATAAATGGAAGAGATTCTGTGCCTGGAACCAAGCTCACAGCCTTGACCCTCTTGTCCCAAACATTCCTCAGATACTACAATACTTAACTGAGATGCTGGACAAAGGCCTCTCCTTCTCATCCATCAAGATCCACGCCTCTGGCATCTCTGCTCATTACAACACGGATCCACCAATTTTCTCTAATCCTCTGCTAAAACAGTACCTCAGAGGGGCTAAAAACATAAGACCGCCCCGTAGAGCACCTACTCCAACTTGGGACCTCAACTTTGTTTTGGAAAAATTAACTTTACCTCCTTTTGAGCCAGCTAACACAGCAGAATTAAAATATATCTCTTGAAAAACTGCTCTGCTCCTGGCAATAACATCAGCACGAAGAGTTTCAGAATTACAGGCACTAATGGCAGTGGAACCTTTCCTCATTTTCCATCAGGACAGGGTGTCTTTAAGAACTAACCCTACGTTTATGCCTAAGGTTGTATCCAGTGTGGCTCTAAACCAAACTATTCACCTGCCAACTTTTTATCCTAAACCACAGAATAAAGGGGAGAGACTACTGCATTCTTTGGACATTCACAGGCAGTTATGCTTCTACTTGGACAAAACCAAAGCTCTCAGAAAATCTGAGCAATTATTGGTAGCATATGCTGCAGTAGCACAGGGAAAAGCCATTTCAGAACAGACTCTTTCAAAATGGATAGGGCATTGTATACGTTTCTGCTACACATACCATGGAAAACCTGTACCTAGCAGTATTAGATCTCACTCCACCAGGGCAACAGCCACTTCAACTGCCTAGCTCAGAGGAGTACCTACAAAGGATATTTTGGAAGCAGCAACTTGGAGATCAGTACATACCTTCACCAAGCATTACCATCTGCCTCTATACTCTAAATCCAGAGCTGGCTTCGCCACTGTAGTGCTGCAGGGCCTTATAGACACCCCTAATGCCTTATAGAACCAGCCACCCTACCTCTGCTTTGGGATTCTACCCAAGTGTAATGACTGCAGCAGTGTAATACGATGAACATAGTACAGTTTTGTACCTACCATAAATGTAGATGTTCGAGTGTATACACTGCTGCAGTCCAGGTTACCCTCCCTCCTTCCCTTCTTACTGGCTGGTATGTACCTATGTCTGCTACCCTTTCCTACCTATGGGGAGTATTTGCTGGTAGCTGTAAGTTGTTGTTTGCTTTTCTTACGTATGTTTTATTAGCAATTTGAATTGCCTACCTATTTAGAGGCATCTGACATCTGGGGCAAGAAAAACTGAAGAAAATGGTGTCGGCTGCATCTTGTATACCCCTGTCGCACTGACGTCAGGGAGGAGGCGACAGCAACCGACGCCGGACCAAGACTTTGAAACTCAGGAACCCAAGTGTAATGACTGCAGCAGTGTATACACTCGAACATCTACATTTATGGTAGGTACAAAACTGTACTTTCTGTTTATTCCGAAATGGCTTCGGTAAGCCATCCGACTACCAATCTTCTGAAAAAACGTAAGGATAAAGACAGAGGCAGACCACACAGGTCCAAAACGTCCGACGATGCTTCCGTTAAACTAGTCGCCAGTTCGCCAGTACGCAGTGAGGTGCTTTTCCAGCCCCTGATGCCTGCTTCGATGGATTCGCAGGCCACTACCGAGACCCATTTGGAGTCCAGTATACCAAGAGACTCTTCTGTGATTGCAGAAGCTGCAGAGGTTTCTAACTTGGATGGGTCCGGAGTCGCTGTGCAGGCACCAGCTTCTGAGGAAGTTCTTCACACTACCGATATTCGACTTAGAACTGAAGACGTGAAAGAAGTCAGTTTTTCTCAACTACCGAGTTTCTTAGGCCAAGAGTATGAGCTACGCCTAAAAAAACGACGACCCAAACTCAAATGAACGCTTCTTTGCCACAATCTCAGATGCTTAAAATGGCAGGAGGCCTGATCATGCTGATTAGGGGAAGCCAGCCTTCCCCTGCTAAAAGAAAAAGACACTTGTCCCCAGTAGCTTTATCTGACTAGGAGTCCGATGACTGAGTTTTCCGAATATGAAGACATGCCTTTTTCTGCCTATGAGGATTCAGATGCAGAGGAATCCATTCCTTCTGCCTCCCTTCCAGAGGACTTTTCTTTTGGTGAAACTTTACATACTTTGAGAGAACATTTCCATTGGGAATGCCAGGATTATTGTCAGTCCAAATTGAGACTCTGGGGAATTTTTAGATGTACCACAGCACAGACCCTTAGCTATCCTTCCTGTTCTGGATGTTGTGGATGATGTCTTTATGTAATCCAGCCTAACTCCTGATACTTTACCCCCTGCTCCAAGGAAACCAGATAGGTACTACAGAGTCTTTGACTCTCACAAATTTCTCTTCAAAAATCCTACTGCTGACCCAGAGGTCATCTACCAAGGACCTAAAGGAATAAAAGCAACTACAGATAAGAATCCCACCCCCTCGGATTGGGATTCCCGAGCTTTAGACGGAATTAAAAAAGTATACACCTCTGCAACTCTCGCCTTTAGAGCATTGAATTGTCAGTTCCACATGCTGAAATACCAGCAACATACTATGGAACTTATTAAGCAAAAATTATCTACCTTTCCTAACTGTGCAGAAAACAAAGAATTACAGGAGCTTATGCATTCTGCATGCCAAATCAGGAAGCATACCCAGCAATGTGGGTTTGATGCCCTAGACACATCTTGCGTGGCAGCACTCACAGGTTCTGTACTTAGAAGGCATACCTGGCTTAAGGAGCAGACCTTGCCAGACTATGTCAAATCAAAATTATTGGATGCTCCTTTGCACAAGGACAATCTGTTTGGCTCTAAAGCAAAAGAGGTTTTAAAAAAGATGGAGGAAAAGGCTAGGTCTATGCAGACAGTCAAAGATTTTTTGCAAGTGCAGCCTCCAAGATTCAGTAGGCATTGCCCCTCAAAACTTTGGTCCTTTCCAGCCCCCTCAAGGCCAACCCAAACTAGACCCAGGGGAAACAGACCCCCCCCCCAGATTACAGTCTCAGGGTATGCAGAGATCTAAGCAATGGAGTACCTCCACTTCTAAAGCAGGGAGTGCTAAGCCACCCCCTAATATTACAATTTCACAATGACTTCTCATCTCCACTACTTACCTTTGCCCAATTGCTCGTGTCCCTAGGAGGAAAATTTGACCACCATGCAAAAAACTTCAGTCTTGTAACCCAGAAATGGAATACCCCGGTGGTGGACCTATTTGCCTCCTCCTACAACCACCAGCTCAGCAATTTCTGCACCAGGATAACTCACAGCGAGGCCTGAAAAGTGGATGCCCTATCCTTTCAGTGGACAAACCTCTCAGTCTATGCCTTTCCTCCTCTGCCTCTTTTTACAAGAGTATTACTCAAGATAAGGGTGGAAAGACCAAGAGCAATCCTCATTGCCCCAGACAGGCCATGCGAGCACTGATACCCACTACTGCGCAGTCTGTTGCCAGTGCCCCCATGGCACCTACCCCAGATCCCAACTCTCCTGACTCAGCGGAAGGGACAGTTCTTGCATCCATAGTTGCAAACCCTGAAACTTGCAGCCTGGCATATTCCTTGAATTCTCCTCCAGTAGCCAGCCTAAGGAAGCAAGTACTGGATGTCATATGTGAAGCCAGATGACTCAGTACAAGGAAATCCTATGCTGACAAGTGGAAAATGTATTGTTCCTGGATTCACACTAAAGGAGCGGATACAGCACAGCCCTCCTTACCTCTTATCCTGGATTACCTAGCAGTCCTACTCCACAGAGGCTTGTCCTTCTCTTCTATTAAGATCCATGCCTCTGCCATCTCTGCTCATTACAGCATGGAGCCACCTCTCTTTTCTCACCCTAACATCAAGCAGTTCCTGAGAGGGGCTAACAACTTAAGGCCACCAAGAAGAGCCCCCACCCCTGCTTGGGATCTTAACTTTGTGATGGAAAAGCTCACGCTACTCCCCTTTGAGCCTGTAGCATCAGCAGAGTTAAAATTTCTGTCTTGGAAAACAGCCTTGCTTCTGGTCATCACTTCAGCTAGAAAAGTGTCTGAGCTACAAGCACTTATGGCTGTGGAACCCTTCATTATTTTCCATGCTGACAGGGTCTCCCTCAGGACCAACTCAACTTTCATGCCTAAAGTGGTGTCCAGTGTGGCTCTCAACCAATCTATCCATTTGCCCACCTTTTTCCCTAATCCTCAAAATAAGGGGGAAAGAATCCTGCACTCCTTAGATGTGCACAGACAGCTCAGATTCTACCTTGATAGGACTAAGCCCTTTAGTTACTAGTCAGCTTTGCACCAGGGGCAGAGGGCAAGGCCATATCAAAATAAACCATCTCCAAATGGATAGCACCCTGTATCCATTTCTGTTACAAACACCATGGGATGCCACCCCCTGAAGGGGTCAGAACTCATTCCACTAGGGCAACTTCAACCTCTACAGCCTTTGCCAGAGGAGTCCCTACCAGGGACATTCTGGAAGCTGCTACTTGGAGTTGTCTTCATACATTCACCAAGCATTACCACCTGCTTATCGTTTCCAAATCCAGGGCGGGCTTTGCAACAGTAGTCCTGCAGGGCATACTTGCCTGCCCCAACTCTTCTTGACTGCCTCCACCAATTCTTTAGCTTTGGAAATCAACCCAAGTGTGATGACTGCAACAGTGAAGCACAAAGAACATAGTACAGTTGTGTACACTTATCATAAATGTAGATGTTTGAGTGTATTCACTGTTGCAGTCCTGATTTCTCACCCTCCAGCCCCCCTTGTCTCTCTTTCTCTCTCTCTCTTCCTCACTCCATACTGGGCTATTGGTATTTACTTTTTACTGGTGGTGTTTTTCCACCGTAACTTAGCTCCCTGTTTGGGGGCTCCTGACATTTGGGGCAAGAAAAACTGATGTAATGGTGTTGGCTGCCTGTTTTTATACCTCTGATGACCTGACGTCATTCATGAAGCGACAGCAACCGACGCTGAAATACTAAGCCTCTGGTATTCAGGCTGACTGACGGTTACCTGTGACAGGATAACCGAAGTGTGATGACTGCAACATTGAATACACTCGAACATCTACATTTATGGTAAGTGTACACAACGGTACTTTCAGAGCCCTGCTCATTATTCTCACTACAGCCCCTCGGTGTTCACTAGGTGCATGGCAGTCATTGCAGCACATCTCAGAATGTTGGGGTTCTGAGTATACCCACACCTGGGTGACTGGCTCATAACCGCTCCCACCAGGAATCTCCTTCATGCTACAGACTCCTTACTCCAACTTTGCTCTCAGCTAGGGATTGCCATTAACACAGCTAGGGATTGCCATTAACACAACAGACTCCAAACTTCAACCTGTTCATGCCATAGAATTCTTTGTGGTATAACTGGATACAAAGTTACAGATAGCCACGGTTCCAGAATCCAGGATTATCACGATTCAGCAACAGGCGATAACAGTATTTTCCACAAAATAACATCCACAGAAGGCACTCCAGTCAAGGAAATATTTGTTTAGCTCTTCCATCCAAAGGCTTCATCAGAATGTGATGATTCATATGATTCTCTATAAGTTTTATTATGGAGAATGAACAGACTCTGAAGTAATTTGCTAGCTGCAGGTGGTTATGGATAAGGGGAGGAGCCTGTTTCTTGGATCCAAATTCTGAAAGTGGCTGAAGTTGGATTGTAGAGTGTGTGGGCATGTATTTTTTTCTTTTCTTAGCATTCTTCTCTGAGGCTGAGGCTCCCTGTCTCAGTTGGCATGACAATTCTAAAAGGCTTGGCGCCCAAACTGTCTTTTAGCCAGCTAAGCTCTAGCTGGCTAACAGATGTTCTTCATGTTTCACTGTTGCAGGCATTACATTTGGGTTATCTGCCTGCAGGTAGCCCTCAGCCAGCCTGAGTATCAAAGTCTTGCATTCTTGCGTCAGTTGCGGTCTCTTCTTCCATGACGTCAGGTCGTCAGGGGTATAAAACATGCAACCGATGCCATTACATCAGTCTTTCTTGCCGCCCGGCACCCAGAGCAGAAGCAGTTCGTAAGTGCCAGTTGGCTGACTCCTGAAATTTTCATTTTCGAGTTTCAGAACCGAAGTCTTCAAAAAAGCTAAGTACCCCGTTGGGGATCCTTTTTCTTGCTCTTAGTCAATGTCCGTAAAAGTTAACAATTGTATTACCTGTGGAAAGCAAATACCTCATAAAGATTTTAATTTGTACTAGGTTTATTTTTGCAGCAAATTATTTTGGTACTTGGTTTAACTATCCAGAAATGGCTTCGGTAAGCCATCAGACTACTGACATTCCGAAAAAAACGTAAAGATAGAGAGAGACTGCATAGGTCCAAAACTGCTGACTACGCTTCCGTTAAGCTACTCGCCAGTTCGTCAGTACTCAGTGAGGTGCTTTCGCAGCCCCTGATACCCACCACTTCAGACTTGCAGGACTCTACTGAGACGCATTCGGAGTCCGGAATGCCACGAGATTTTTCTTTGACTATGGAACCTGCAGATGTCACTACCTTGGATGGGTCCAGAGCCGCTGTGTAGGCACCAGCTTCTGAGGGTGTATTCAGGCCTACAGACTTGCATCTGAAGCCATCTCGACCCACGCCTAGAAAACCGACGTCCAAACCACATGGTTAGGCCCATATGCCTAAAAAACAAATTATAAGAATGGCTGGAGACCTTATTACTTTAATTAGGGGAAGCCAGCATTCTTCCTCTAAGAGATCTAGAACTGATTTTCCTTCTGATTCTTCTGATCAGGATTCTGAAATTTCTGTTTCTTCTGATTACCAGGATTTGCCCTTATCTACCTATGAGGATTCTGATGCAGAGGATTCCAATCCCTCTTCTTCCCCTCCAGAAGATTTTTCTTTTGGTGAAACTTTGCATACTGTTATTTAGCATTTCCACTGGGAAAGCCAGGATTACTCTGACTCCAAAAAGAGGTTTAGGGAATTCTTACTCCTCCCTCAACACAGGCCTTTAGCTATCCCTCCTGTCCTGGACATTGTAGATGATGCCTTCTTGGAATCTAGCCTGGCCCAAGATACTTTACCTCCAGCTCTCAGGAAACCTGACAGGTATTACAGAGTACCTGACTCTCACAAATTCCTCTTCAAGAATCCTACTGCGGATCCAGAGACCATTTCCCAAGAACCTAAAGGCATTAAGGCTATTACTGCCAAAAACCCTACCCCCTCTGATAGAGATTTGAGTGCCCTGGACAGATGGGGTAAGAAGGTATACACTTCTGCTACTTTGGCCATTAGGGCCTTAAACTGCCAGTTTCATATGTTAAAGTATCAGCAGTATATTATGGGACTACTTAAACAGAAAATGATGATGATTCCTGACTGTGCTGAAAATAAAGAATTACATAGGTTCATAGGTTCATACTAGGCTATCTGCCCTAGGGCATTTATAAGCCTAGCCAGAATGTGTTTGGCTTTCGCCACCCATTTTAAATTTATTTTGCTATGCCCTTTTTCGAGGTTAGTATACTGTGTCTCTGTCTAACAGTGACACAGAAGTGATACCCGGGGTAAACCTACGATCTCCCATCCACTCATCAAGATTCCTCTTGAAGAGAGTCAATGAGGGACTCTGCCTAACCTGGACTGGGATTTTATTCCAGAGTGAAGGGAGCCTCTGGGTTATGAATCTGTCCCTCCAGCATGTCCTGTTTATTTCAGTGCTGAGGTTCAAGTCTCTCAGCGTAGCTCGATGGGATTTGGATTTTTGAGGTGCAGCATGTCCATTAATTCGGGTTGGACATGGCTTTATACGTCAGGCACAGATCGCCTCTGAACAGGCGGTATGCCACTGAGTAGAGCTGGAGTTTCTTTAACCTGGCAGCATATGGCATCTATTTGAGCCCTTTGATCCTCTTGGTGAGGTACTTTTGGGGTCTTTCCAGTTGCTGCAGGTGTCTGGTAAGGTACATCCCAAAAGGGGCATTGTACCCAATTATGGGCCTGATGAGGGATGAGTAAAGAGGCACGATGACCTCCCCTGATCTAGATGTGAATCCCTTCATGATTAGGTGGGCTATATAAAATGTTTTTCTAACCACTTTGGCCACGTGGTTGTCAAATGAGAGATTGTTATCAACTTGGGTCCCCAGGTCCCTAATTACTTCTTCTGTACTTAATGGATTACCACCTATGTGGTAATTTGTGGGCACTTTTGCACCAGTTGTCTGTTTCTATGAGGCCCTTTTGGAGGATGCTTGTGTCGGCTGGAGAGTCGATTATGGGGCCCAGTTTGCAGTCATCTGCGAACTTGGTCAGCCACAGTCCTTCCATGTTGGCCTGTACCTCTGAGAAATATATACTGAACAAGAGAGGTCCCAGGACTGAGCCTTGTGGGACACCACTTGTAACTGGTTTGGAGTCTGACATGGCTCCAGCAATTCTAACCATGTGGGTTCTGTCCTTGAGCCAGTTTGCAATCCATCTAGTGACATAGGGGTTTATATTTGAGCTTATCTGTAATGCCCGAGTGGGGTATTGTATCGAAGGCTTTTGCGAGGTCCAGGTAGGCTGTGTGGACCACCTTCCCCGCGTCAATGGCCTTGGTGACTGTTTCAAAGAAATCAACCAGGTTTAAGAGGCAGGATCTGCCCTTAACAAAGCCGAACTGGGTAGGATCCAGTGTCTGTAGGTCCCCAATATCTTTATTTATGAGGTCCATGATGATCCTTTCCATAGCTTTGCAGACCAAGCTAGTCAGGCTTATGGGGCGATAGTTTCCAGGATCCGTTGAGGCACCACCTTTATGGTGAGGGACCACTGTTGCTGTATGCCACTCTTTGGGCACATATCCTGTAGTAAGGCTGAGATTGAACAGTAGTTTTATTTTTGGGTTTAGCTCTTCTTGGAGTTCATGTAGGACACAGCCCGGGACACCGTCTGGTCCCATTGATGCTGTGTTTTTTGCTTTGGAGAGGTTGGCTCTTACCTGAGCATCTGAGATATCAGGGGGGCAGCACTCTGCTGGGATAGATATTTGCCCTTTTGGTGGGGGGGGGGGGGAGTTTGCGCTGAACCTGTCAGCTAGGATGTTGGCAATGTCTGTGGGTTCGGTGTATTTTTTGTCATTTTGGACTAATTCTGAGCATATCTGGGAATTACCACCCAGGTTCCTAACATAACTAAATAAAGCCTTGTGATTATCCTTAGTGTCCTGTGCAATTTTTCTCTCGAAGCTGGCCTTAGACAGTTTTATGAGTGCCCGTAGTTTTTTGCTAATACTGATCAGTGATGCCTTCCCTTTTTGGGATTTTGCTCTATCATCTTCCCTTTTTGGGATTTTGCTCTATCATTTAGTAGCTTCCTCCTTCTATTGTATAGTTTGTTTATGGCTGGGGTCCACCAGACAGGATGTCTGCCTTTGGAGGATTGGGTCTTGGTTTTATTTGGGATCGCATGATCCATGCATTCCTGAAGGTGTTCATAGAATGCGTTTATAAAGGATTCTGCGGTCTGGGCCGTATTTTCCACAGGCCTGGGGGCTTTGAAGGATTCCACCTCAGTTTTGAGGAGTGTGAAATTTGCTTTAGAGACGTTTTTCACTGTGGTTTTCTGGGCAGCGGGTGGGGTCGGGATGTGAATATCCATTGAGATTAGTTTATGGTCTGATCTTACCAGTGAGGGATACATTTCTGGTCTGGAACATAGAGTCCCCATGTTGGTGATGATCAGGTCCAGTATGTTTTCCCCTCTTGTGGGAGTGGTAACAAGTTGTTCCATAGCATTTGAGTTTATAAATTCTAGGAGCCTTTGCGCTAGGGTGTTGGAGCTAGAGTAATGCTCCCAGTCTATGTTTGGGTAGTTGAAGTCGCCCAATATAATGGTGTTTGGAGAGACCTTCATATTTTTCAGTGTTCTCAGGAAGGCCGAGTGGGGTTCCTGGGTTTGGGAGGGTGGTCTGTAGCAGGCTATAAACTGGAAGGCAGTTTTACCCACTGTTAGTTGCACATGGATAGTCTCTGATGCTTCGTGCTTTGCCAGCAACCTGGAGGTGTGGGTATCTTTGATGAATATCGATACTCCCCCTCCTTTTGTGGTTCGGTCCAAGTTTTGGGGCCGAAAAGCATGGTATGAGGTATAACTTGGTAGTGCTGGGATGCTCTCGGGAGCCCTGAACCAGGTTTCTGTTACTGCACAGATGTCAATGTTCTGCATGCTAATGAGAGTTTTGAGTGCATGCATCTTGAGGTTTAGACTGCTGGCGTTGAGTAGCATTACTCTTAGTTTCTTATCCCTTGTGATACCTATGGAGGTGGGGTTGTCTTTTGAGCCTTGCCTAAAAAAGGCACTATGGGGGTAGCAAGAGCCTTTGCCAATATCCGAAAGCCCAGGGGTGACAGGTGCAAGCCGTCCCTAGCGAAGCATCGTGGCTTGTCGAGCATATCATCCCAAGCTGACAGGCATTGGATCCCCTTTGAATGACACCAGTACTTAAGCCAGTTGTTGAAATTGATCATCTTGTCTTCATATTGTGGCATCATTCTTGGTGAGGGTAAGATGCTTCTCAAGGTCAGGGTCATACCGGCCTGGGCTACATGCTCAGAGAGCTCCTCTATGTCTCTTTTCATGTAGTCCAGGGAGAGTGTCTCAGGTCATTCACACCAGCATGGACAATGACTAAGTCATATTTGTACTTGCCTTGGAGTGACCTGAGTGCTTGTGTTATGTGGCGGTAGAGTCACCTATTACAAGTGTATCAGGTGTGTTGTTTAGTCTTAAGGGCTGTGACTGTTCGGCACACTGGCTTTGTGAGATATGTGTTGCACGTGTTTTGTTTTGGGGTAGCGGTTGCTTGGATGTCTGCTTTGGAGGTCTCTGCTGCTTAGGCAGATCTTTATTTAGAGCCTCCGAGTATGTTTTTGTGTGATTATGCGTTTGGTTTGCTGTCGTGGTAGGTCTATGTGAGACTGGAATTGTAGTGAGTGTGGTTTCCTTCTCCTCCTGACTGGTTATGCCAGTACTGAGTTGAGAGAGCTTAGCCTCCAGTTTGGCTATATGGTTGCATCTCTCACATGTGTTGGAATTTGTTGGGAGGAGGAGAGGGTTGTCTGTGTACATGAGGCAGTTGTAACATTGCCTCAAGATTCCCAGATTCACCAGCTGGACCGGAGAGGAGATTGACAACTGACCTTTGGACATGCTAGAATAATATTGGGAATTCCTTTATAATTGGAAACAAGGGCCATTGGGGAGTGAGGGTGTAGTGCTTTTAATTTTTAGTGCTGAGTTATATAATTGCTTTAGTGAGCAAGTGCCAGGTAACATAAGTGCAATGTGTTACAGGTAACTTAAATGCAAAAACGACACAGTAACTTTCTTTCAAGTGAAACAAGGAAATAAGTACAGTAAGCAATGCAGATATCACTAGTGATTCACAGAAGCGCTGAGAAGCCGTGTATTAGGTGGAATTAGTGTTCCAGGGAAATAACAAGCAAACAAACAACAAGCATATAAACAAAGCTAGATTCAGCAGGCTTGGATCTAGTCTATGCTACAGCAAACAAGGTGTACCAATTTCAGTAAGATACAGTTCAAATATTCAGGCACTATAAACCTTTAACCAGAAATTCCCAGCTCAGAAGGGCTGAGTCCAGCCTCTTCTCCCACAAGAGTGCAAACCACGAACCTTCTTAATGTAAAATAACTGGCTTGAAGCCCAAGTGCTTAAACCAGAACTAATACACTTTAAGAATAACAGACACTGGGCTCTCAATCAGCAGTTCCCAACTTAGAAGGATGAAGGCTACCTGTCTTGCCACCACAGTGCATGCCACAAACCTTCCTAATGTAATACAACTGGTCTGAAGCCCCATGATTTAATGCATTCTGCTGAACAAGTTGTTAAACATTTTTTGCAATGTGGTTTTGACTCTTTAGAAGCATCTTGCAGGGCTGCTGTCACTGGGTATGTACTTAGAAGGCATGCTTGGCTTAAGGAGTAAATTTTGCCAAATCATGTTAAAGCTAAATTACTGGATACTCCCTTAAACAAAGACAGCCTTTTTGGCAACAAAGCCGAAGAAGTCCTTAAAAATATGGAGGAAAAAGCTAAATCTATGCAAACTGTTAAAGATTTTCTGCAAGTACAGCCTCCTAGATTTAGTAGGCATTGGCCTTCTAAGAATTGGTCCTTTCCAGTCTCTACCAGGCCTTGTCAGTCCAAACCCAGGAACAGCTGACCACCTAGGCTACAGTCTCAAGGTACTCACAGGCCTAAGCAATGGGGCACTCTCACTTCCAGAGCTGGAAGTAGTAAGACACCTCCCTATGGAAAAATGTCACAATGACTTAACCTTAAAACTTCCAAACTCTGCTCAACTGCTTGCTCCCTTAGGCGGAAAGATCGGCCTGCATGCAAAAAACTTGGGAACTCCTTACCCAGGACAAATGGGTTTTAAATATAGTTTGCCAAGGATACAGGTTCCACTTCCACACCCTCCCAACCCCAAACGGTTGGCCAGACCTACCCCCAAATCAGTGGGCAGAGGCCCAACAGCAGGTTCTCTGTCTTCTAAGTATTATGGCTATTCAACCTGTCGCAGCAGAAGAAAGGGGACAAGGTTTTTACTCAAGACCTTTCCTGGTACCCAGAAAAGACAGCTCCTGGCATCCTATCCTGGACCTCTCTATTCTAAACACCTTTTTGGTAATCCCAAAATTCAAAATGCTAACACTTCAACAGCTGCTTTTTATGCTAGGCAAAGATTCCTGATTGGCAACCTTAGACTTAAAGGAAGCTTACCTGCACATTCCAATAAGGGAAACTTGCAGGAAATACCTACACTTCTTCTCTGCAATTCCCTATGGATTATCTACTGCGTTCAGGGTATTCAAAAAGTGTCTAGTTCCAGCCATTGCATTTTGCAGGCAAAGAAATATTCAAGTATACCCATACCTGTGCGATTGTCTAATTCAGGCAGAAAGCCAGGATATGCTACTAAAACATCTGGCATTTGTAAAGAAACTTCTAACCTTGCTGGGGTACACAATAAAATAAAAGCAATCACATCTAGTACCCTGCCAACAAAATTGTATTCCTGGGAGCAAGCTTGAACACAACTTCCCAGATGGCTTACCTCACGCCAGAGAAACAAGTTTATTTGACACCCTACTTCAAACTACTGGCCATAAAGACCCAACTATTTGCAAGGAAAATCCTGCAAGCCCTGAAGTTCATGGCCTCTTGCATTCTACTAATTCCATATGCAAGACTGCATATGAGGAAACTACAATGGTATATAAAAAGCCTATGGTGTCAACATTCTCAGGACCTGGAATCAATGATTCCTATCATTCCTTGTATAAACACAGAGTTCCTTTGGTGGGCAGAGGCCTGCTTCCACAACAAAGGGCTCCCATTCACTCTACCCCCTGCCGCCCAAACCCTAACAACAGACACATCAGACCGTGCATGGGGGAGCTCACTTGGCACGGTAGTGCATTCAGGGCAAATAGAACCTGAGACAGATGCACCTGCATATCAACCAAAAAGAAATGTTAGCTGTACAGAATTCCCTGACAGCCTTCAAGGACCACATTCTTCCAGGACAATTACTGGTAATGACAGATGACACCACAGTTATGTGGTACATAAACAAGCAGGGGGAACCCACTCGTACCCTCTCTGCAGACTAGCCATGGCTGTGTGGAACACATCCTTGAGTAGCCAAGTGCACCTGCATGCTCAGTAACTGACAGGCAAGCTAAATTCACTGACAGATGACCTAAGCAGAAATCTCATGGACCCATACGAATGGAAACTGGAACCAAAGATATTCAACCTCTTGAGAAACAAATGAGGGAATCCAGAGAGAGACCTGTTTGCCTTCCCTCAGAACTACCAACTGGACAAATTCTGCGCAAGGACTTCCCACAGTCAAGCTTGGAAATTGATGCCCTGTCCTTTACCTGGGAAAGCCTCTCAGTTTATGCCTTTCCCCCTCTGCCTCTCCTCTCAAAGGTTCTGCTAAAGATCAAACAGGACAAACCAAGGACAATACTGATTGCACCAGACTGGCCACGCCAGCACTGGTACCCCCTCTTGCGCAGTATGTTACTGCTGGAATCATGACACCTGCCTCAGACCCCTTACCTGCTGTCCCAGCAGGAGGGCCAGATTCTGCACCCTCAGCTTCAAACCCTGAACCTTGCAGCCTGGCTAATTCCTTGAGCTCTCCAATAGCATCCCTCATTAAGCTGGTGCTACATGTCATTTTGGAGGCAAGAAGGCCTAGTACTAGAAAATCCTATGCTGAAAAGTGGAAAAGATACTGTTCCTGGAGCTCGACCCAGGGGATGGTCACGAGTGCCCAGCTTACCGCATATTCTTCAGTGCTTAACAGAGATGCTCCACAAGGGCCTTTCCTTCTCGTCAATTACAATTAATGCCTCTACCATTTCAGCACATTATAATACTGAACCCACCCCTCTTCTCTTGCCCTCTTCTAAAGCAATTCCTCAGAGGGGCCAAAAATTTAAAAGGCCACCCAGGAGAGCCCCTACTCCAGCTTGGGACCTTAACTTTGTGTTGGAAAAGCTCACTCTACCTCCTTTTGAGCCAGCTGCAACTGCAGAGTTGAAATTCCTTTCTTGGAAAACAGCCTTCATTCTAGCCATCTCTTCAACAAGAAGAGTGTCTGAATTACAGGTCCTCATGGCAGTGGAGCCCTTCATCGTCTTCCATGCAGACAGGGTGTCCCTCATGACCACTCCTTCCTTTATGCCCAAAGTGGTGTTTAGTGTGGCCCTTAACCAGTCCATTCATTTGCCTACTTTTTTTCCTGAATCCACAAAACAAAGGAGAACGAATACTGCACTCTTTGGACGTGTACAGACAACTCAGATTTTATTTGGACAGGACTAAGCCTCTCAGAAAATCTGAACATCTGCTAGTTTGCTTTGCTGCAGGGGCAGAGGGGAAGGCCATTTCAAAGCAAACCATTTGTAAATGGATAGCCCATTGCATTCATTTCTGTTATAAGCACCATGGAAAACCTACCCCACAAGAGATAAGATCACATTCCACCAGGGCTGCATCTACCTCTACAGCCTTTCTCAGAGGTGACCCTACCAGGGCCATCCTAGCAGCTGCTACCTGGAGCTCTGTACTTACCTTCACCAAGCATTACCACAAGCGTATTTTTTCTAAATCCAGAGCTGGTTTTGCAACTGCAGTCTTGCAGGGTGTAATGGCTGGTACTAATGCTCTCTAACTTCTTCCTCCCTTCCTTAGTTTTGGGAATCAACCCAAATATAATGACTGCAACAGTGAAACACGAAGAACATAGTACAGTTGTATGCACTTAACATGAATGTAGATGTTCGAGTGTATTCACTGTTGCATCTGCATCTGCAGTCCTCACATATGGGTTGTCCTGCCTCAGGCAGCCCTTCGGTCGGCCGGATTCCAAAGTCTGGGTCCGGCGTCAGCTGATGTCGCCCTTTCCCTGACGTCAGAGCGCCTGGGGTATAAAAGTATCAGCCGACGCCATCTTCTTCAGTCTTTCTTGCCGCGTGGCGCCCGAAGCAGAAGCAGTTCACAAGTGCCGGTCGGCCAGTTCCTGTAACTTCAGCTACCGAAGACTTCAAAAAGCTAAGTACCCTGTTTGGGACTCTTTCTTGCCTCAGCCGATGTCAGATCAAACGCTTAAAGTTAATAATTGCTTGACTTGTGGGAAACAAATACCTCATAAGGATTTCCATTCCTACTGCCTCCCCTGCCTAGGCCCAGACCACGACGTCTCAGCCTGTACTGCCTGTGCCTCCTTTAATCTACGCACTCTTAGGCGTCGGTCGGAGTTTGCAGAGGAATTTTTTGGGGCTAGTTTCTCTTATATTATGCCATCGGAGACTCTGACTTCTCATTTAACCAAAAAACGGAAGGACAAAGAACGACACACGTGGACTGTGGTTTCGGCTGAAACCACGCCTAGGCCTACCGCGAGTGTCTCGGTTTCGGCTGAAACCGAGTCCTTGGTACTTCCCACCGCAGAAACCGCACAACCGACAACCTCGGCCCCGGAGGCCTCTTCTGAGTCGGTTATAGATTTACCCTCAGAAATTGGTGTTCAGGAAACTACCGACACCATTCC
The DNA here is from genome assembly GCF_019279795.1 of Protopterus annectens. Classification (NCBI taxonomy): domain Eukaryota; kingdom Metazoa; phylum Chordata; order Ceratodontiformes; family Protopteridae; genus Protopterus; species Protopterus annectens. The sequence continues at coordinate 1,209,487,312 of NC_056745.1, read as the reverse complement.
CCTAGACAAAACTACACCAGCATGTGGAGCAGCCAGGCCCCCTGCATCCATGTCCATAAAAGCATTCACTGCTAAAGCTGCTAAACAACAAAAATCTCTGCCTCCCAAGACTATTCCTCAGGGATCCACTACAGGTTCACAGATATTAAGTTTGGCTGAGGACCTTATTTCTTTAATTAGGGGCTCTCAGCCTCACCCGGACAGGGGCTCTCAACCTCCTCTAGACAAAAGGCCCAGGGTTGAGCCCGCTGATCCACAGTCCGCTGATGAGGCCTCTGATGGCTCTGCTCTATCGGACTACCAGGAAGAGGCCTTTATGGCCTACGAGGATTCTGATGCAGAGGAATCTATTCCCTATGCCTCCCCTCCTGAAGAGCTATCCTTTGGGGAGACCCTTCACTCCATGAGAGAGCATTTCCAATGGCAGGGCCAGGAATTCTCCGATTCCAGGAAGAGATTAAGGACTTTTCTTCATTTACCTCAGCATAGACCCTTGGCTATTCCTCCTGTTTTAAGTGTCATTGATGATGTGTATTCGGAGTCTAGCATTACCCCTGACACCCTTCCTCCGGCTCCTGTTAAACCCGATAGGTACTACAGGGTCCCGGACTCGCATCATTTCCTTTACAAGGCCCACTCTGCTGACCCAGAAACTATTTCCCAGGGTCCTAAAGGGGTTGCAGCTGCCACTACTAAAAATCCACTCCCTCTGAAAGGGAGTCCAGGGCTTTAGAGATGGGGTAAAAAAGTGTATACTTCTTCCACTCTGTCTATGAGGGCTTTAAATTGTCAATTTCATATGATATAGTACCAAGAGTATTTGTTGGATGAATTGCAGAAAAAACTGTCTTCACCTGAACCCCTAGATCGCAAGTCACTTCAGGATCTGGTACATAACTCACAACAGGTTAGCAACCATTTCTTGCAGTGTGGTTATGATGCATTGGAAGCTTCATGTAGGTCAGCAATGACAGGTGCAGTCATACGTAGACATGCTTGGCTGAAGGAACAATCTCTGCCAGATCATGTTAAGGCTAAGCTTCTGGATGCTCCACTGGAAAAGCAAAAGTTATTTGGCTCCACTGCTCAGGAGGTCTTAAAAGAAATTTGAGGAAAAGGCTAAATATGTACAAACAGTCAAGTATTTCCTCCAGGTCCAACCACCAAGATTCAGCAGAAATTGGCCTTCTAAGAATTGGTCCTTTCCAGAAGAGAGATTTCAAAGAGGCAAGAACAGGCGTGCCAGAGGTAGAGGGCAAGCTAGAGGCTCCTGCAGAGGACGTCAATGGCAGCCTCCTAACCAGAGAGGTAGTGCAGGACCAACAGCTGCTGCACAAGGACAGACTCAATGACTTCACCTTGACCCCGCCAACCAGGGCTCAATTAGAAGCACCTTTGGGCGGAAAGCTATCTTTATTCTCAAGAAATTGGCACAGTATTACAAGGGACAAATGGACATTGCAAATAATAGACAAAGGATACAGGTTCCATTTCCATACATTACCAGAAAGAAAAGGAATGCCAAATCTGCCACCGAATCAAAGGGCAGAGGCTTTAGGACAAATTGCCAACCTATTGCAAATGAAAGCTATAGAAAAGGTTCCTCTCGCAGAACAAGGCCAAGGATTTTATTCCAGACTATTCCTTGTTCCAAGAAAAGAAAAACAATGGAGGCCTATTCTCGACTTGTCCGCACTGAACACTTACCTCATTGTGCCAAAATTCAAAATGCTGACCTTACAGCAACTCCTTCTCATGCTGGGCAAGGGGTCTTGGCTGGTAACTCTAGACCTCAAGGAGGCCTACCTGCATGTCCCTATCAGACAAAGTTGCAGAAGACACCTCCGATTTCTTGCAGGTTCAGAGCATTATCAATTCTCAGCATTGCCCTTTGGCTTATCTACTGCGCCCAGAGTATTCACGAAATTCCTGGCATCAGTAATTGCACACTGCAGACTTCAGGGGATTCAAATATACCCGTATCTGGACGACTGCCTTATACAAGCGGACAGCCAACCAACTTTAGTAAAGCATTTGAATTATGCCATCCGCCTGCTGCAGGCCTTGGGATACACAGTCAACATTCACAAATCAAGACTTGTGCCATCCCAAAGAATAACTTTTCTGGGTGCGGAACTAGATACAACCACCCAAATGGCTTTTCTCACAGAAGAAAAACAGACAACTACCGGATTACTTCAAAAATCTGACCAAACAAACTCAGATGACTGCAAGGAAAATCCTGCAGGCCCTGGGTTACATGGCATCATGCATTCTTCTGATTCCACAAGCAAGGCTGCATATGAGAAAGCTGCAATGGTACCTAAGGAGTTTATGGTCTCAGCACAATCACAGCCTGGAAGCTTTGATACCACTCATTCCATGCCTTCAAAAGGAATTTCTGTGGTGGGCCCAAGCAAGCCAGTCAAACAGGGGTCTGCCTTTCAGCAAACCAGTAACCAGCCAAACCATTACCTCGGACGCTTCAGACCATGGATGGGGAGCACATATGGAGGATAAATGCATCCAAGGACTATGGTCTCAGAAAGAATTGCGCATGCACATAAACCAAAAGGAAATGCTGGCAGTGATGCATGCAATCGAGGCCTTCAAGCACTTTCTACATCAAGGCCACCTGCTAATAAGGACAGACAATACCACAGTCATGTGGTACATAAACAAGCAAGGAGGTACCCATTCCTACCCTCTTTGCAGGCTAGCAATGAATCTTTGGGAACTTTCCCTAAAACTCAATATAGAGCTGCAATCCCAGTTTGTGCCAGGAAAGACAATATACTGGCGGACAGCCTAAGCAGAAACACCATGGATCCACACGAATGGATGCTGCACCCAGACATCTTCCTTCAGATAACACAATCATGGGGAGGCCGGACATAGATCTTTTTGCCTCCCACCTCAATCATCAGCTGAAGAAATTCTGCTCAAGGACATACCACCCACAAGCATGGAAAGTGGACGCCCTCTCTTTCAGCTGGAATGCTCTAACAGTGTATGCATTTCCACCTCTTCCACTAATGACCAAGGTCTTACTGAAAATCAGGACAGAGCAGCCAAAAGTGATTCTAATAGCCCCGGACTGGCCAAGGCAGCACTGGTACCCTCTGTTACGGAGCATGTCACACGAAACCGTGGCCTCTACCACAATGGTCACTTCTTCTGACACAGCACAATTACAAAACTCTGCACTCCAGCCTGAAAACCCTGCAGCTGACAGCCTGGAGAATACCTTGACTCCTCACCAGGAAAAGCTATCCAAGAGAGTGAAGGATATCATCATGGAAGCTCGCAGACCTTCCACGAGAAAGGCATACTCAGCAAAATGGAAAAGATTCCACACTTGGAGCACCGCAAAGGGCCTAAATGCGACTGTGATGAGCATGGCACATATCCTGGAATACTTGGCAGAAATGCTCCACAATGGCCTTTCTTACTCTTCCATTAAAATTCATGCTTCAGCAATTTCTGCAGAATACAATACTGATCCACCTGTCTTCTCTCATCCTCTCCTAAGGCAGTTTCTAAGAGGAATTAAAAACATCAATCCTCCAAGAAAACCACCAGTGCCTACATGGGACCTTAACTTCATGTTGGAAAAGTTGACTCTACCTCCCTTTGAACCAGCAGCATCTTCAGAGCCACAGTTCCTGTCTTGGAAGACTGCCTTCCTTCTGGCCATAACCTCAGCAAGAAGAGTATCTGAATTGCAGGCACTCATGGCAGTACAACCATTTCTTATTTTTCATCAGGACAGAGTCACCTTGAGAACCAATCCTTCATTCATGCCAAAGGTGGTATCCAGGGTCTCATTGAACCAAGCTATTCACCTGCCTACCTTCTTTCCAAATCCACAAAACAAGGGGGAGAAACTTCTGCATACCCTGGACATTCACAGACAGTTGCGCTACTACTTGGACAGAACTAAGACTTACAGAAAAACAGACCAGCTGTTGGTAGCATATGCTGCAGGTATTCAAGGAAAAGCAATTTCCAAACAGACTATTTCAAAATGGATAGGGAATTGCATTCAAGTCTGCTACTCTTATCATGGAAAGACTGTGCCAGCTAACATCAGGCCTCATTCCACCAGAGCCACAGCCACCTCCACAGCCTTTTTAAGAGGGGTGGCTACCAAGGACATTTTAGAAGCTGCTACATGGAGCTCCGTGCATACATTTTCCAAGCATTACAATTTGCCCTTATATTCCAGATCCAGAGCAGGGTTTGCTACGGCAGTCCTGCAGGGCATTTTAGCTACACCATCATTTTCTTAGATCCTTCCACCCCCAGCTTGGCTATGGTATTCTACCCATATGTGAGGACTGCAAATGCATCCTTGAAGGACATAGTACAGTTTTGTACCTACCATAAATGTAGTTGTCCGATAGGTATGCATCTGCAGTCAGGTTTACCCTCCCTCCTTCCCCTCTGTGGTATTTCTTGGGTACTTATCCCTCTTATAGCTAGCTGGGGTTATCTATTATGGTGTATTTGTTTTATATTACTGTGCATGTTTGGAATTATTTGCATTTCTCCAAATTTAGCCTTCCTTAGAGGGCACCTGGCATCTGGGGCAAGAAAAACTGAGGAAGATGGCGTCGGCTGATACTTTTATACCCCAGGCGCTCTGACGTCAGGGAAAGGGCGACATCAGCCGACGCCGGACCCAGACTTTGGAATCCGGCCGACCGAAGGGCTGACTGAGGCAGGACAACCCATATGTGATGACTGCAGATGCATACCTATCGGACATCTACATTTATGGTAGGTACAAAACTGTACTTTATCCTCCCTCCAGCCCCCTGACTTCTTTTGGCTATGCTTTTCTTCTTGTTTAGTGTATTTCAGCTTTCTGGTGTATTTGCTTTTTGTTGGAGGTGTAACCTAATATATAATTGCTTCCCAATGTTCATCGTGTTTCACTGTTGCAGTCATTACATTTGGGTAATCTGCTAGCAGGTTGCCCTTAGTCGGCCTGATTAACAAAGTCTTGGGCCTTGCGTCAGTTGCTGTCCCTTCTTCCATGACGTCAGGTCATCAGGGATATAAAACATGCAGCCGACGCCATTACATCAGTCTTTCTTGCCATGCGGTGCCCGAAGCAGAAGCAGTTCGCAAGTGCCGGTCGGCCGACTCCTGAAATTTTCGTTTTTGAGTTTCAGTACCGAAGTCTTAAACTTAAAGCTAAGTACCCTGTTGGGGAAGCTTTTTCTTGCTCCTTACCGATGTTAGTAAAAGTTAATAATTGTATTACTTGAGGGAAGCAAATACCTCATAAGGATTTTCATTTGTACTGTATACCTTGCCTAGGCCCTGACCACGAAGTACCTTGCTGTCGGTTTTGTGCTTTATTTAATCAGCGCACTTTCTGTTGTCGGTACATTTTTACTTCAAAATATTTCGGTTCTCATTTTAATTTTCCAGAAATGTCATTGGTTAGCCATCCGACTACCGGAATACCGAAAAAACGCAAAGAAAAAGAGACAGACCGTTGAGGTCCAAAACTGCCGACGACGCTTCTCCTAAGCCCGTCACCAGTTCGCCAGTACTCAGGCGCTTTTGCAGCCCCAGGTACCTGCTGCTTCTGATTCGCAGGCTTTTACTGAGACCCATTCAGAGTCTGGTATGCCGCGAGATGCTTCAGATATGGAACCCATGGGTGACTCTACCTTGGATGGGTCCGGAGCCACTGAGCAGGCACCGGCTTCTGAGGGAGTATTCAGGCCTACAGACTTGCATATTAAACCGACTCCAACTTCAGTGGTAAGGCCTAAATCTTGATCTATATCTAAAAAAACGATGCCTAGGCCACATGTTCAGGCCCCTATGCGTAAAAAACAGATGATCAAAATGGTTGAAGATTTAATTACTCTAATCAGGGTTAGTCAACCCCTCCCCTCCAAGAGGCCTAGGATTGAATTTGACTGACTCTTCTGAACAGGACTCTGTTTCTTCCGACTCTTCTAATGATCTGCATTTGTCCATACCTACTTATGAGGACTTTGATGCAGAGGATTCCATTCCCTCTGTTTCTCCACCTGAGGATTTCTCTTTTGGGGAAACTTTACATACCTTAAGGGAGCATTTCCACTGGGAAAGTCAGTATTTCTCTGAATCCAAAAAGAGGCTTGGGGATTTCCTTCTTCTTCCTCTGCATAGGTCTTTGTCTATAACTCATGTACTAGATATTGTTGATGTGTTTTCAGAATCCAGTATGGCCCCTGATTCCTTGCCTCCAACCCCTAGCAAACCAGACAGGTACTACAGGGTTCCTGAGTCCCACAAATTCCTTTTCAAAAATCCTGTTGCGGACCCTGAAACCATTTCTCATGGGCCCAAGGGCATTAAGGCTTCTACTGCTAAAAATCCTACCCCTTCTGATAGAGACTCCAGGGCGCTGGATAGATGGGGTAAAAAGGTTTATACTTCTGCAACCTTAACAATCAGGGCTTTAAAATGTCAATTCCATATGCTAAAATAACAGCATGTCATGGGGCTGCTTAAACAGAAAATGATATTGATTTCTGACTGTGTGGAGAATAAAGACACGCAGGATTTATTGCATTCAGCTGAACAAGATGGCAGACATATTTTGCAATGTGGTTTTGATTCCTTAGAGGCCTCTTGTAGGGCTGCTGTTACTGTGTCTGTGCTTAGAAGGCATGCTTGGCTTAAGGAGCAATCTCTGCCTGATCATGTTAAAGCAAAACTTTTGGATGCTCCTTTACAGCAGGACCGCTTATTTGGCAATAAGGCTGAACAATTTCTAAAAAAGATGGAAGATAAAGCTAAATCTATGCAAACTGTGAAAGATTTCTTAAAAGTGCAACCTCCTAGATTTAGTAGGCATTGGCCTACCAAGAACTGGTCCTTTTCAGCTCCTTCCAGAGCCACTACGGCCAAACCCAGACATTCCAAAACCACCAGGTTTCAGTCCCAAGGTACTTACAGAACTAAGCAATGGGGTGCTTCCACTTCCAAATCTGGAAACAACAAGGCACCACCCTATGGTAAGCAGTCTCAATGAGTTCCCTTTGAAATTACCAAGCACCTAACACTTAGCCGCCCCTTTGGGGGGAAAACTGGCTCTTCATTCAAGAAACTGGCAACTTATAACCCAGGACAAATGGGTTTTAAATATATAGTATCCCAGGGATACAGATTTCATGTCCACACGCTGTCAACTCCAATCCGATGGCCAGACCTGCCCTCAAATCAGTGGGCTGAGGCTCAGAAACAAGTACTTTCCCTCCTAAACATGGGGGCTATTCAGCTAGTACCAGAAGAGGAAAAGGGACAAGGTTTATATTCCAGACTTTTCCTGGTACCCCGAAAAGACAAATCATGGCGTCCGGTTCTGGACCTGTCTACTCTGAACACCTTTCTGGACATTCCAAAGTTCAAGATGCTGACTCTTCACCAGTTACTTCCTATGCTAGGCAAGGATGCCTGGTTGGCAACTCTCGACTTAAAAGAGGCTTACCTGCATATCCCAATCAGGGAATCTTGCAGAAGATTCCTACGCTTCAAAGCAGGCTGCATACATAATCATTTCCCTGCACTGCCCTTTGGCTTGTCTACTGCACCCAGGGTATTCACAAAGTGCCTGGCTCCAGTAATTGCATTTTGCAGGCAAGTAAATATTCAAATATATCCATACCTGGACGATTGTCTTAATTCAGCAGAAAACCAGGCCATTCTTCTAAAACATCTGGCGTTTGTAAAAAGACTTCTAACCTGTCTAGGGTACACCATAAACGAAAAGAAATTTCAACTGGTACCCTCTCAAAAAATTACATTCCTGGGTGCAAGCTTGAATACAACTGCCCAGATGGCTTTCCTTACGCCAGAAAAGCAAATTCATTTGGTGACTTACTTCAAACAGATGGCCACAAAAACCCTGCTATCTGCAAGGCAAATACTGCAAGCCTTGGGGTTTATGGCCTCATACGTTCTTCTAATTCCATATGCAAGACTGCATATGAGGAAACTTCAGTGGTACTTAAAAAGTTTATGGGAGTCATCATTGTCACAGCCTGGAAACATTGATTCCTATCATACCTTGCCTGCGCCTAGAGTTCCTGTGTTGGGCAGAGGCCTGCCACCAAAACAAGGGACTGCCATTCACACCACCCCCTGCCGCCCAAACCCTAACTACAGATGTATCAGACTGTGTATTGGGGGCTTATCTAGCAGGGAAGTGTATTCAGGGCAAATGGAGCCCAATTCAAATGCACCTTCATATCAATCAAAAAGAAATGCTAGCTGTACAGAATGCAATGACAGCCTTCAAGGACTACTGTCATCCAGGACAATTACTGATAAAGGTGGACAACATCACGGTTATGTGGTACACAAACAAGCAGGGGGGTACACATTCCTACCCCCTCTGCAGACTAGCCATGGCATTGTGGAACACGGCCTTGAGCTACCAAGTACAACTACAAGCGCAGTTCCTGCCAGGAAAGCAGAATGTTCTGGCAGACGAACTAAGCAGAAATATCATGGACCCTCACGAATGGAAACTGGAACCACGGATTTTCAACATGTTGACATGCAAATGGGGGAGCCCAGACATAGATCTTTTTTCCTCACCCCAGAACTACCAGTTGGACAAAATTTGCACAAAAACTCATCACAAAAAAGCCTGGAAAGTGGATGCTCTGTCCTTCAGCTGGAAAAACCTATCAGTCTATGCCTTTCCTCTCCAAGGTTCTACTAAAAGTCAGAACGGACAAACCAAAAGTGATTTTGATTGCTCCAGAATGGCCTCGCCAACACTGGTACCCACTCCTGCGCAGTGTGTCACACATTTCTCCGTGGCACCTGCCTCAGACACCTTCCTTACTGTCTCAGCAGGAGAACCAAATTCTGCACCCTCAGCTCCAAACATTGAATCTTGCAGCTTGGCTAATTACTTAAATTCACCCTTAGCATCCCTCAGCAAACCTGTGATGGATGTCATTTTGGAGGCGAGAAGACGTAGTACTAGAAAATCTTATGCTGACAAATGGAAAAGATTCTCTGCCTGGAATCAATCTTAAGGGTTGAGCACAGCAGTGCCCAGTTTACCTCAGATTTTGCAATACATAACTGAGATGCTTCATAAGGGCCTGTCTTTTTCTTCTATAAAAATACATGCCTCGGCCATTTCGGCTCATTACAACACAGACCCCCCTCTTTTCTCATACTCTTCTAAAGCAGTATCTCAGAGGGGCCAAAAACTTGAGACCACCCAGGAGAGCTCCAACCCCTGCATGGGACCTTAACTTTGCATTGGAAAAACTCTCTCTACCTCCTTTCGAGCCAGCTGCAACTGCAGACTTAAAATGTCTTTCCTGGAAACAGCCTTCCTTTTAGCATTCACTTCGGCTAGAAGGATATCCGAATTGCAGGCCCTTATGACAGTGGAGCCTTTCATCATCTTTCATGCGGACAGGGTGTCACTCGGGACCAATCCATCATTTATGCACAAGGTGGTATCCAGTGTGGCTCTTAATCAGTCCATTCATTTGCCAACTTTCTTTCCCAATCCAGAGAACAAGGGAGAGCGGATTCTGCATTCATTGGATGTATACAGACAACTTAGATTCTACTTGGACAGGAAGAAATCTCAAAGAAAATCTGAACAACTGCTGGTAGCATTTGCTGCAAGGGCAGAGGGAAAGGCTATTTCAAAGCAAACCATTTCTAAATGGATAAGCCATTGTATTCATTTCTGTTACAAGCACCATGGAAAACCTGTCCTCCAGGGGATCAGATCCTATTCCACCAGAGCTGCATCTACTTCAGCAGCCTTTCTCAGAGATGTTCCTACCAGGGATATTCTAGAAGCTGCTACCTGGAGTTCAGTTCATACTTTCACCAAGCATGATCACTTACCACTTTTCTCTAAATTCAGAGCTGGCTTTGCCACTGCTGTTTTGCAGGCCTTATAGCTGGTCCTAATGCTGTATAAATCCATCCTCCCAACCTTAGCTTTGGGAATCTACCCAAATGTAATGACTGCAACAGTGAAACATGATGAACATAGTCCGGATGTTCATCGTGCATACAGCTGCAGTAATCACATATGGGTTCTCTGCCGTCAGGCGGTCCCTCGGTCGTCCGAATTCCAAAGTCTAGGTCCGGCGTCGGTTGTTGTCGCTTTCTTTCCTGACGTCAGAGAGGCAGGGGTATATAAGACACAGCCAACGCCATTTTCTTCAGTCTTTTTTGCCGCGCGGTGCCCGAAGCAGAAGCAGTTCGCAAGTGCCGGTCGGCCAGCTCCTGAATTCTGAAAAATTGGAAACCGAAGTCTTCATTAAAGCTAAGTACCCGTTGAAACTTTTCTTGCCTCAGACCGATGTCAGAAAAAGTTAACAATTGTATTTCTTGTGGGAAGCAAATACCGCATAAGGATTTCCATTCCCTTTGCATACCTTGTTTAGGCCCAAATCACGACGTCTCGGGCTGTCGCTTTTGCGCGACTTTCAATAAACGCACTATTAAGCGTCGGGCGGAGTTCACCCAACACTTTTTTGGTACAGCCTTTGATTATAAAATGTCGTCGGAGACTCCGACTACCGTTTTGTCCAAAAAACGCAAGGACAAGGACTGACACGCGAGGTCCGCGGTCCCCACCGACACCACGCCAAAACCGGCTACACGTGGTCTGGTTCTCAGCGAGACGCCTATGCAGTCCCTGACTACCAACGACACGTCTTTGGCAGGGTCTTCTGTAACCGAGACCGCAGGTTCCTCGGCCCAGACCCAGACTACAACCACTGAAGCCACTGTGAGCGTTGAGCCTCCTAATGTGGACAGGTCCACTTCCACCCATGGTGTCTTTAGATCTTCATTTTCCTTTTCCATTAAGGCCTTTACTAAGTCCAAATCAGCCAGGCATCCCAAGAGGCCTGTTGCACAGGGCCCATCCCCAGGCCCCATGCCTAAAAAGCAGATGCTTAAAATGGCTGAAGATTTAATTACTCTTATCAGGGGTTCCCAACCCTCTCCATACAAGAGACCCAGAGTGGAGGAGGATTCTCCCTCTTCTGATCAGGGCTCCATTTTTTCAGAACATTCTGATGTAGAGGAACACTCTTACTCCCCATTTGAAGACTCAGACGCAGAGCAGTCCATTCCTTCAGTATCTCCTCCTGAGGATTTTTCTTTTGGGGAAACCTTGCACACCTTGAGGGAACACTTCCATTGGGAAGGCCAAGACTTTTCTGATTCCAAGAAAAGACTTAGGGAATTTCTTTTGTTACCTCAACACAGACCTCTGGCGATACCTCCTGTCTTGGACGTACTTGATGATGTTTACTCGGAGGCTTGCCTTAATCCGGATTCACTGCCTCCTGCCCCAGTCAAGCCTGATAGGTACTACAGGGTTCCTAACTCTCACCAATTTCTTTACAAAAGCCATAATGCTGACCCTGAAACCATTTCTCAAGGCCCCAAGGGAATGAAGGCCTCTACTGCTAAGAATCCACTACCTTCAGAAAGAGAGTCAAGATCCTTAGAAAGGTGGGGAAAAAAGGTATATACCTCGGCCACCCTAGCTATGAGGGCCTTAAATTGTCAGCTTCATATGCTTAAATATCAGCAGTTTCTGTTATCACAATTAAGAAATAAAATGTCTCAACCTGAACAATCAGATTTGAAGTAGTTGCAGGATATGATGCATAGTGCAGAGCAAGTGGGTAAACACACTTTACAATGTGGCTATGATGCCCTAGATGCCTCAAGTAGAGCTGCTGTTACAGGATCAGTCATTCGTAGACATGCATGGCTTAGGGAACAAATCTTGCCTGATCATGTGAAAGCTAAACTATTAGATGCTCCTTTACAAAAGGATGTGCTATTTGGTACTAATGCTGACGAGATACTATGGAAAATGGAAGAAAAAGCCAAATCTATGCAAACAGTCAAAGCTTTTCTACAGGTTCAACCACCACGTTTTAGCAGAAATTGGCCTTCTAAAAACTGGTCCTTTCCAGCCACGGACAAGCCCCAAAGAGGTAGATACAGACACACAAGGGGCAGAGGGCAATCACAAGGATCATATAGAGGCAAGCAATGGCAATCTCCAGCAACAAGAGGTGGTGAGGACAGTGCACAACAATACAGGAAACAAACCCAATGACTTCCTCCTTTCCATGCCAAGCAAATACCAGCTGGCAGCACCCTTGGGAGGAAAGCTGGCATTATTTACAAGAAATTGGCATATTGTCACAACAGACAAATGGATCCTGGACGTTATAAACAGAGGCTACAGATTTCATTTTCACACTCTCCCAAAAATGAGAGGCATGCCAAACCTGCCACACAATCAAAGGGCAGAGGCACAACTACAAATTTCAAAGCTCATAGACATGAAAGTTATTCAAGAGATACCTACTCACGAACAAGGTCAAGGTTTTTATTCCAGGCTATTTCTGGTACCAAAGAAAGGAACCGACTGGAGACCCATTTTGGACTTATCCATCCTGAACACATTCTTACTCGTACCAAAATTCAAGATGCTCAGATTACAGCAGCTTCTTCCCATGCTGGGCAAGGAGTTTTGGCTGGTAACATTGGACCTCAAGGAGACATACCTGCATGTCCCAATCAGACAAAGCTGCAGAAGATACCTTGGATTTCTTGCAGGTTCAATACACTATCAATTCTCTGCATTGCCCTTTGGCTTATCTACTCCGCCCAGAGTATTCACGAAATGCCTGGCATCAGTAATTGCCTACTGCAGACTTCAAGGGATACAAATTTACCCTTATTTGGACAACTGCCTGATCCAAGCGGACAGCAAGCACATACTTCTGGAACATCTGGCTTATGCAACACGGTTACTGAATTCTCTGGGATACACAATCAACAAAGAGAAATCCAGGCTAACACCATCTCAGAAAATAACTTTCCTGGGTGCCAACTTGGACACAAACACCCAGATGGCCTATCTGACGCCAGAAAAACAGGGGCAACTAACTCAGTACTTCAAAACACTAGCAAATTGTACCAGGCTTACTGCAAGGAAAATCCTGCAGGCTCTGGGCTTCATGGCATCTTGCATTCTTTTAATCCCATGTGCAAAGTTGCATATGAGGAAACTTCATTGGTACCTAAAAAACCTATGGTCTCAACACAGCCACAGTTTGGAAACAATAATACCAATAATTCCATGTTTGCAAAAGGAATTTCTATGGTGGGCCCAAGCATGTCAAACAAACACAGGTCTTCCATTCTGCAAGCCTCAAGCAAATCAAGTCATCACAACAGACGCCTCAGACTACGCCTGGGGGGCGCACATGACAAACAGGTGCATTCAGGGCAAATGGTCCCAAAAGGAAAAGCACCTTCACATCAATCAAAAAGAAATGCTAGCAGTGATAAATGCAATTACAGCATTCAAAGACCTCCTGCATCCAGGACAATTATTGATAAGAACAGACAACACCACAGTAATGTGGTACATAAACAAACAAGGAGGAACACATTCATACCCCCTGTGCAGACTAGCCAGGACACTTTGGAACTTGGCTCTGGAATGGCAAATCGAACTTCAAGCACAGTACTTGCCAGGCTTGGAAAACACGCTGGCAGACAATCTAAGCATTAATATGACAGATCCACACGAATGGAAGTTGCATCCTCAAGTGTTTACAAAGATAACCCAAGCGTGGGGGAGGCCAGACATAGATCTCTTCGCCTCCCACAGGAATCATCAATTGGAAAAGTTTTGTTCAAGGGCCTTTCATCCAAAGGCCTGGAGAGTGGACGCCCTTTCATTCAGTTGGGCAGCATGGACAGTTTACGCTTTTCCCACCTCTGCCTCTTCTGCCCAAGGTGCTCTTGAAAGCAAGAGCAGACAGACCGAAGATGATACTAATTGCTCCAGACTGGCCAAGACAACACTGTTACCCACTACTGAGGAGCCTAACACATACTCCTCCCTGGCCCCTACCTCTAATGCCTCTTCTGCTGACTCAGCACAGCTACAAAACTCTTCACAGTCAGCTGAAAACACTCAATCTCGCTGCATGGAAAATTCCTTAACACCACAACAGACTCTACTCCCCAAAGAGGTGCAGGATGTCATTTTGGAGGCCAGAAGGCCATCTACTAGAAAGGCTTACTCCGCAAAATGGAAACGGTTTTGCTCTTGGAATGAGAAAAAAGGCCAGGACCCTAAAAAACTGAATTTGCCTCGGGTATTACAGTATCTAGCTGAGCTGCTAAACACTGGACTTTCATTTTCCTCCATAAAATCCATGCCTCAGCCATTTCTGCAGAATTCAACACGGATCCACCCTTATTCTCTCACCCACTCTTAAGACAGTTCCTCAGAGGGGCTAAGAATATAAGACCACCAAGGAAGCAACCAATACCAGCCTGGGATCTTAATTACATTCTAGAAAAATTAACATTGCCTCCCCTTGAACCAGCTGCCTCAACAGATTTGCAATACTTGTCCTGGAAAACAGCTTTTCTTCTGGCCATTACCTCAGCTCGTAGAGTATTGGAACTACAAGCCCTCATGGCTGTGCAGCCCTTTCTCATCTTCCATCAGGATAGGGTTTCCCTTCGAACCAACCCGTCATTTATGCTTAAAGTGGTATCCAGGGTAGCTTTAAATCAAGCCATACACTTACCTACCTTTTACCCCAATCCTCAAAACAAAGGGGAAAGGCTCCTACACTCCTTAGACATCCATAGACAGCTACGTTATTATTTGGACAGAACAAAGCCTTTCAGGAAATCAGAGCAACTCTTTGTGTCCTGTGCTGTAGGAGCTCAAGGGAAGCCAGTTACCAAACAGACAATTTCAAAATGGATAGGCCACTGCATACGGTTTTGTTACTCCTATCATGGAAAATCTGTCCCTACAGGCATCAGATCCCACTCCACCAGCGCCACAGCTACCTCTTCAGCCTTCCTCAGAGGAGTTCCTACCAAAGATATTTTGGAGGCAGCCACTTGGAGTTCTGTGCATACCTTCACAAAACACTACCACCTGCCTTTATATTCCAAAACTAGAGCAGGCTTTGCCACTGCTGTGTTGCAGGGCATTCTGGCTCATCCCAGTTCCACCTAGTGCCTACCACCCTGTGCGTAGCTTTGGGATTCTACCCATATGTGATTACTGCAGCTGTATGCACGATGAACATAGTACAGTTTTGTACCTACCATAAATGTAGATGTTCGAGTGCTAATACAGCTGCAGTACAGGTTTCCTCCCTCCTTCCCCTCTTGGTAAAGGCCTAGGGCCTAACCCCTCTTCATACAACCTGATGGGGTTATCCTTCTATGGTATATTTTCTTGCAACTACTGATTTTTGATTATATTGCATTTCATGTATATAAATATAATTTATGTATTGCCTTCCTTCTGGGGGCACCTGACATCTGGGGCAAGAAAGACTGAAGAAAATGGCGTCGGCTGTGTCTTGTATACCCCTGCCTCACTGACGTCAGGAAAGAAAGCGACAACAACCGACGCCGGACCTAGACTTTGGAATTCGGCCGACCGAGGGACCGCCTGACGGCAGAGAACCCATATGTGATTACTGCAGCTGTAGTAGCACTCGAACATCTACATTTATGGTAGGTACGAAACTGTACTTTTTTGCTTCAGAGTGTTTGAAATGATTAAAAAAAGCAGATAGATTTTTGCCTTTACGAAAAGAAAATGAACATCTATCACCAAGGATTTCTTGAAGTTTAGGTTCACATGTTAATATATTCCAATTGTGTTGGGCCAAATTGATTAGTGAGTCAGTATTACTTCCATATGTGGTGATAAGTCTGGGTGGTTTGGAGTTGGATTTGTTATTGGTCTTATAAAGAAAAAGATCTTCACGTTTCATCCTATCAACAATATGTTTAGTGTGTACAAGATGACCCATTTTGTATCCCCAGTCATAAAATCTATGTACAAGATCGTCCCTGAAACGTGTATATGTGTGTTGATCAGAACAAATGCATTTAATACGCATAAACTGGGATTTGGGAATGTTTTTGCAAATATGTGGGGGATGGAAGCTGGAGGCATGGAGTAGTGAATTATTTTCGGTGAATTTACGGTGAATTTCTGTAGACAGCGTATGATCAGATGTGCGGCAAACAGAAACATCTAAAAAAATTATTTTATTTTTATCATAGCTGACAGAAAATTCGATTCCCCCATTTATTTTCATTCAAATAAGTGATAAATTCCAAAAGATATTCACTATCAGCCCTCCATACCAACCAGCAATCATCTAAGTACCTACGCCAGATGTCCATTTCTTCAATATAAATATTGTGAGACCTGTCATAAATGACCTGTTCTTCAAAGTACGCCATGAACAAATCAGCGTATATGGGGGCAAAAGAAGCCCCCATGGCTGTCCCCTTAGTTTGCAAGTAACATTTTCCCTTATAGAAGAACACATTCTTAGTCAATACATGTTCCGTCAAACACAACAAAAGAGTCCTGAAACCTGACTTATATAGTTCTGTCTTGCTAAGCCAATATTCCAAGGCCTCCAAACCAGCCCAGTGTGGTATGTTCATGTATAACGATTTTACATCTAAAGTGCAGAGTAACCAGTCTGGCTCAAGCCGTGTGTCTGAAATAATTTGCAGGAATTTAGTCGTGTCCCTGATGCTTGCTCGGACACATTGTAAAAGGGGCTGTAGATATTTAGTTAGAAACAGAGATAATGGTTCATTTAATAACTTTTTACAGGAAACAATGGGTCTGCCTGTGGGATTGTGAAGATCCTTATGTATTTTAGGAGAAAGTATATGTATTGTGGGCATGAGTATTTTTGGTGATGATCCCCTCTTCAACAGCTGAAATGAGGAAAGAATCAATCTGTTTTTTTGAAAATAGGTGTGGGATCAATAGATAATTCAGAATAATATCATGCATTAGATAATTGGCTGAGTGCTTCATGGTCATATTGTGATACATCCTGAACAACTATTGAACCTCTATCAGCACCAATAATAACCAACTCGTGATTGTTGGCTAGTTTGGTGATGTTATCCATACATGTTTTGGATAAATTGTTTGGTAAGGGCGGAACTGATCTGGAATGAAAATGAAGGTCTTTTATCATGGTTTGTTGAAACATGGAAACATGCTGATTCATGGGCTGCATGAAGGAGGATCTGTGATATTTGAATTCATCAGAGATCTTTGATGATTGTTGTTACTGAAAAAATAATTTGAGGTTAAGAATCCTACAAAATGAAATGATATCCAGAACAAAACTTTCTTCTGGAGCAAAAAAAAAAAAAAAAAACCGGGATAAATGATAATCCTTTATTCAAAATCTCAATTTCAGAGGAGGAAAGGGCGTGATAAAATGTTGGTAATATTCACATCATTCACTTTGTCACAAACATCTGTAATAGAGTTTCCATGTTGCTACATCCTTTATGTTTTCTGCCCCCCCCTCCTCCTATGTGTAAACTCTGCGTAGTTGTAGAATTCCTTCTTTTTAATGCTGGTGAGCCTGTGGCACCCCCTGAGTCAGTATCTAGACCCAAAGAGGAATAATCATCAGCTGAAGTATCAGTATAGTGAGGTGTACCTTTTTTAAGAATAGATTTTGTCCATTTCCTTTTGGGAGTGGTCCAATTTTGAGCAATGAATCTGACATGTTTTGCTTTATTTTCAAAATTGAAAGGATCACCTTTAGTGTAATCATCTAGGTCTCTTTGGCATTTCTTCCTTTTCCTTTCTTTTAACTGGGATTCTAATGTAAGTAATTCCTTACTCAGATTTTTGATACTGTTAGTATAAATGGTCTGTCCCTCAAATTGCTTGGCCTTTTCACTGAGTAAGGTGATGGATGAAATTTCTTGTTCAATGATTCTGTTGTGATAATTAGCCAATATTTCAACAAATTTGAGAGATGTTGCTTGTTAAACCTCACTCGGGGTGATTTTTTTAAGCAAATGGGCACGAAAGAGCTTATAGTGTCAAACGTTGTTACGCAAAGCTCTCATATGTTTATTTAGGTTTGCAAAAATATTTTCACAACTGTCATTAATGTCTGCATCACCAAGATCATCCATCCGCTCACCAAGTGGACCTAGTCCAAAAGCTGAAAGGTCATCTTTATCAGCAGATAGACCTGTGAGCAAATGATGCAATTCCATAGTCAATCGTAAGGATGATATTGATTAAAAAACAAAAAATCCACAAATGGATGAGTGACAAGTCTAGGAAATGGCATTGGCCGGTTCAAACTAGGATCAATAAGCAATACAACTATGATGATTTTTGATATCTACAATATGTATAAGAGAGCCACCAAAATAGTTGGTGCACATAAAATAAGTCCATTGCCGGTCCTAGTTGAACCAATAAGCCAAAAGTCAGAAACTTCACTTGGTCAAATTGTGACTTGGTTCAGAATATAAATAATAGTATATGGTTGATGCAGCAGACAAAATGGCAGAAGTAAGCCTGAAAAAATGGCTCAGATAAGCTTTAAATCTAGCCTGGGACAATAAATGAACTCTCATAGAGATAAATCACTATAATGGTTATCAAAACCAAAAAATGGAAAAAGATTGATAGCAATGCACCTTCTGATCCATTAAGGGCCCATAATGATGTGATAAAGTACATGTATATAACCATAAAAGAATGTTCAAAGGAACAATGTTAACTACATGGAGTAAGGATTGGAATCAGTTACCCAAAAGAAACATCAATGCTAATGTTGTATATCATATACAAGTGATGAACAAATAGTTAGATTGCCTACCAATTCTTGGATATAATACCATATAAAAAATGGATCATACTCTGTAGATAATCATATATGAACCGAAGATTGGGTCAAGCAATCATCATCAACCTAAATGCCATAAATTTTTGGGAAATTTGAGGAGCTAGGATCGCACATGTATGCGGAAATTAAATAAAATATTTGTTGTGTATTCACTATTACTGTGACTAAGCCAAACCAGTTTAAATAATTCAAAATGGTGAATAATCACCATTGGATTGATGTAACCCCAGGGCTAAAAAGCTGTTTTAAGGTTATAGTCCCCAACAAATGGAAAAGCCACATATAAAAGTGAAATTAAATGGCATAATAATGTACCTATAATGTACACCATCAAATATGTCACTGTTAGTTCAAGCAACAATGTGCAAGACTGCTTGTAAGTACTGTATTATAATGGTAATTGAAAATGTAAAGCAGTTGTCTTAAATATAACAGCTGTGCTCACTAAAGGTTCACAGTGGTTGCATACCTTAATAAAAGTAATGCCCATGATAGTACCTAATGTACATAATGATGGAGCATTTCCCTTACTGTTGCTAAGACACTCAGCACAGTACTTGATGATGATAAAAATGTAAAGTAGTTATCTAAAGTATAACAAATGTGCTCCCTAAATATTCACAATGGTTGCATACCTTGATGAAAGTAATACGCATAATAGTACCAGTGAACAAAATTATAAAGCGTCACCCTTTAAGTGGTGAAACCTTCAGCACCAGTACAGTTCTCTTGAAAAGGAAAGGGAATAGAACGTGTCCATTCACTATGAGTAACATATAAATGTGTTATACATATATGCAAATGAAATAGCACAATAGTATCATTAATACTTCAATATTATATGTGCAATAAACATCCAACAAAAGTTCCCTAATAAACCTATAACTAATCAAAGGTATACATAGATGTAAAAAATAAATGTGAGTCCTCATGTATATAAAATATGATGTCTAGTATCAATGGTAAACCAAAAGAGAAGAAAATATTGAAACAGTACAAATGCTAAATATGAATGTAGAGCAATTGGTTTTTAAAGTCCAACTCAACTCACAAAAGTTCAAACTAGCCCCATAAAAAATGGAAAACAGTTCCAATAATATTGTCCTAATAGCGTACATGCTCGACCATATCCATTTTAGTTGAATAAAGCAATCAACAACATTAATTTATTGAAAACAGCCCCAAAGTGAAGCCACGGTACAGCTGAGGTGTAAATCAATGCCAGTTCCGTTCGCTATAACTTGGCGAAAAAAATGCTCGACCAAATGCCATTTAGTTGAAAAAACATCAGCAACATTAGTTTCTTGAAATCAGTCACTATGCAGAGCCCCCGGTACAGCTAAGGTGTAAATCACGAACAGTTGCGTTCGCTATGACTTGGCGAAAACATCAGCAACTCTTAGGCGTAAAAGCAAACAGACCACACGCTGAATCCAAAAATCAATTCGCAACTGGCACTACCAAAATATGGTGAAGAACACTTAGGCAGAAAAAAATTCTGAGATAGTGCTAGTTAGAAGGCCGAAAGAAATGGAAACGCCATTTCCCAATATTGAAGCATGAAAAAAAGTACCTGTGCCATTTTAAACCGATGTAAATCCAAATGTGTAAAAACACAAAATTGAGTAGATTCAACACATAAATCCGGTCCAGAAGCCAGAAAAATAATCCAATTGCTGCTGTAAAAGCAGGAGGTGCCACAGGCCAACCGCAGAGAAGGAACAGGAAACCGAAAATGATGCAACCTCTGTGAGTACTGCAGCTGCAGGGTCTCAAAGGGAAAGTACACAAAACAAAAAATAGGACCAGCAAACAAGGCACATTGAAGTAATGAAAAATACTTTAATAAAAGTATTAGGTTCTTAGAAACAGACCGGTTTTGGCAAATAATATACAGAGCCTTCTTCAGTGTATGAATAAGATACAGAAAAGAACCTATTTATAAATAATTCATTGGATCATGTGATTATTTACAAATGTTCATTGAGACCAGGCTTAAAGAGTCCACCAAGTTTAATAATGAATTTAAGGCTAAAACAGGTTTAGCAAGAGGTGTAGTGAAAGAGAAACCACAGTGATAATACTGAAGACAGCAGCACAGAGCATATTTATCAGAATGTAAGACTACACTGGTAAGCAAATTATAAAACCAGCACTTAGTAAGCATCAGTCAAGTTAATCAGTATGTCAAAATAATGTTGTATATACCACAGTATTAGCACCTGAAATTATATACATGAATCACATACTTGCTGAAAGGCACAAGCTCAACATATATAAAGCTTGTCTGTGTAGAATAAAATCAGTGCGAATACAACACCACTACCAATGTCATCTCATTGTTCTACACACACATAACATACACTTAGAGCAAATTGAAATGGAATAACATATGACACACACCTTCCCTGTGAAGGAAGATGATGACTAAGTGAATGTGGAGTCCTAAGTGAGGAGAGATTTAGCAGTACATTCTACTACAGTGACCCAGACTCAGAAGGTGGGATGAACGTGGAAGATATCCCACTATTCAGTTTGGTCATCAAGCCTAGGCTGCTTTGTAACCATCCCTCAGGCTATTTATTACAGAACGCAGTCAGTTCATAGACGGTGCTTAGCAGTTAGTAAGAAGGCTCAAAGTTGAACTGATATTCTTTTAATTTATTGAATACAGAGATTACAAAGCTAGGGTTATGAATAACTGGTTTACACAGTATCATCTAAGTGGAAGGACATTGGCTAATTTGGTGAGTGATCCTTAGAATGCAAGGACTACTGTATTTTTGGTGGGGAATGATGTCACAGCCACTTTCCATCACAGGGCAGGCATGTACCTGACAAGTTATACAGCAAGGCTGTTCATGTTAAACTTGACTTGTGGCAGAGCTGCTACTGTTTAATGGACAGGGACAGATATAATGACCACAGGCTTTACCTGTGAGGGAAGATATTGACCAAGTTTGCAGATGACTGCAAGCTCAACTCAGTTATAGAGTCCTCCAAAGAAAATAATATCCTCCTAGAGGTTTTATCAAAAACTAATGATTATTGCCAGAGCCTTGGTCTAAAACCGAATGCCAAACAATTCATAATAGTATATTTTGGAAAGTCCTCCCTCCCTTCAGAAATTACCACATAGATGATAACACCACTAAGAGTAGACTAGTGGCTGGGGAGATGGGAACATATGTAGACAGTGACTTTGCCATTGACTACTGTAAATTTGCTGTTGTATAAGGAAATGATTCTGTATTGTGCAGTTCATTAGTAAGGGTATGGCAGTGACATCCATGTCAAAAGATGTCATTATCCTGCTGTACTCAGCCCTCTTTAGACCATTCATAGAGTACAGTGCTGTCTTCGGAATGTACCTTACCAAGCATATGCAGCAGTTGTAACTCAGAGGTTCCTTACAAAAAGAATATAGGGTGTAAACCATATGTAATATTGCAGACCACCTCAAAGCATTATCATTATACTTAACTGTCCTACGGATTACTGAGAGGCAATTTGTGCTGGTCTTATAAGGCATCATTTGATCCATTACTGAGGGACTTGCTACAGATCAGCAAGTGTAATAGTTAGAATTGCCCAATCCAAGGACCTAAACCTCATTTGTAACATAAACACAGCATGTTGGAGAGACAGATATGTGTCTCAGAGACTAACCCCTACTTTAGAACAAGTATTTGATCAATATGAAGCAGAGTTTTCCCCTCATCCTTTTTAAACGTAACCTGGACCAATGAATGGGGAATCAAAAATGTATCCGTGAACTCACACATCTCTCTACTGGGCAGAGGCAGTTTGTAAATACTCTGCCACCTAAACACAAATGTATGCCCCTGAGTAATTTCTTCTGCAAATTATATATTAGCATACATGACTAGGCTTAAAATGTCCTCTTACGGCTGTTAGCCTAGTAATCATCTGTGAACTTATGAAGTGCAACAGCCAGTGCTTCTGATAGGTGTCGCCCAGGTGGCAAGCCAGGGTTACCTTTCTGTACTTAGGATGTGTGACATGGCAACTGCAGTTCATTCCATCCTTCCCAGACTGTTGTTTTCAGCTGCTGTGATATTAATCAGGCACGGCTTGCCTGAGGCACAATTAGAAATTCATCCCTGTGTACCTAGAAGACTGGTATGTTTTGTGTGGTTTTGACTAATGTATTTCAGCCAAATTGTTGTTGACTGTTGTAGACCAATAAATATTGAAACTGGAAGTAGAATGTAAGAGAATACCATTGTTATTGGTGGGTCTTGATGCAGAGAAATCATTTGGCAGAGTAAACTGGGACTTTTTGAGCAGGGCAATGGAAGCATTTGCATTTCCTGAAAAATATTGTAAGGTTGATTAGGAGGATATATGAGGGATCGGAGGTGAAAATTAAAGTAGGTAGGGTCCTCTCTGATAATTTCTGCTTGAGCAGAGGACTCAAGCAAGGGTGTCCTTTTTCCCCTTTATTATTTGCATTGCATTTAGAACCATTGGCAAAGAAAGTAAGGGACTCAGAATTTCAAGTATATAATTGGTACGGTAGTCAAGAAAAGCTGGCTTTATTTGCAGATGATGATATTTTGTACCTGGCAAAAACCAGAAAAAACATTACAGTGTTGTGGAACATTTTGAGACAGTTTCAGATCTTTTCGAGATGTAAAATGAATGAAACTAAAACAAAGGCAGTAGCAGTAAAATATGTACTCACACATGAACTTGTTCAGGCATACCCATGTTTATGGGGACATGATAAAATGAAGTATTTAGAAGTATTTGATTGTAGTGTGGCAGCTAAGGATATGTGGGAAGAGACTAAATAAAAGATAATACAAAAATAGCAAATGGGAGTTTTGTTATATGGATATGGATAGTACGATACAAGCAGTTAGAATGTTCTTAGTCCCTTTAGTCGTATACACAGATCAGGCATATTTTTATCAACCAGAGGAGAAGTTGTGGGTAGCAATTAATAAGGAGTTGAAAGACTTTATTTGGGAGGGAAAGACTGCAAGAGTCAAGTTGGATAAGCTGATTCTTCCAGTAGAACAGGGTGGATTGGGATTACCCAATTTGAAGGGATATTTCAGAGCTACACCATCAAGACTCCTATACATAGCACAAGCAGAAAACTGTAATTCAAAGTGGAAAGGGATGATGATGAAATGGGGGAAGCTCAAGAAACAAGGAGAGACTGGGATTTTGGATGCAGGCCTTTAAGGAGAATAACAATAATCATACACAATATTATATCCGTAAAGTAGCAGAAAGTATTCTAAGAACTAAATCAACACGGGAATGGAAAAAGGAGACTCTGCCGATAGGGATGACTGCAGTTAGGGATAGGCAAGAGGAGGCTGGAGTTTATTGGAGAAAACTGGCAAAGGAACCAAAGTATTGGGAGCAAATTACTAGAGAGGGAAAGATGATAGAATGGGAAGATGCAAGTAATTTATTTGGACTGCAGGTTAGAGATTGCCTTCCATATCAGGGATTGATAGAGTATAGGCAAGGAGAAATAAATAGGGGGTCCTAAATGAAAGACCAGCACTGGTAGAGTTTCTAATAGAATCTAGAACAGAAGCTGACATTAAAAAAGGAATAATTAGTAGAGCATATAAAATATTGCATGATGACTATAGGAATCAATCAGAGGAGGTTAGAAAGGATTGGGAAGAGAAATTGGATAAAGCAATTCACAAAGAAACAATGAGAAGATATATTTATGTCTATGAAATATTCAACAAAATGTAAAATATTTAGAATATTTGCTTGGAAATGTTTACATAGATATTTTTATATCCCAGGTAGACTCCAGAGAAATTTTCCTCATACGGACAGCAAATGTTGGAGGTGTGAAAGGGAAGAAAGAGGTAATTGGTAACATATTTTCTGGGAGAGCAGTGAATTGGCGGACTTTAAGGATTCCATGTGGGATGCACTGTTGGAGATGCTGGGTGGGCAGATTGGTCTGATGAGGGAGATGATTTTTTTTGAGCTATGATACAGAGTCTGAATTGCCTAGACATGGTAAGGCCTTACTGTGTCTAATAATGGTGGCTGCCAAAAAAACAATTACTAGAAAATGGAAATCAAAATCTAAACCAACTATACTAGAAGTAGTGAATATGATAACAGAGATAAAACAACTGGAATTGAGATCTTTAGAAAAGGTAGGAGCAAGTTACATAGGAAAAAATGGGAATTGTGGGGACAATACATATAAAGGAGAAATGAGGTTTCAAAGGCGGCAGGATTTAAATGAGCTATGTAATGTCTGAGTGAGAATAATTTGGTAGATTATAAGTGATGTATTATGTTTGCAACTGGGAGTATGTCAGTATGGTTTGTGATGTAAAATGCTTGCAGCTAGGATTGTGTTGGTGTGGTTTGATGTCCTTCAAGGATGCATCTGCAGTCATCACATATGGGTTGTCCTGCCTCAGGCAGCCCTTCGGTCGGCCGGATTCCAAAGTCTGGGTCTGGCCTCGGCTGATGTCGCACTTTCCCCGACGCCAGAGCGTCTGGGGTATAAAAGCATCAGCCGACGCCATTTTCCTCAGTCTTTCTTGCCGCGTGGTGCCCGAAGCAGAAGCAGTTCGCAAGTGCCGGTCGGCCAGCTCCTGTGATTCAGCTACCGAAGACTTCGAAAAAGCTAAGTACCCCGTTGGGGACTCTTTCTTGCCTCAGCCGATGTCAGATAAAGTTAATAATTGTTTAACTTGTGGGAAACAAATACCTCATAAGGATTTCCACTCTTACTGCCTCCCCTGCCTAGGCCCAGACCAAGACGTCTTGGCCTGTTCAGCCTGTGCTTCCTTCAACCGATGAACTCTTAGACATCGGTCGGAGTTTGCAGAAGAATTCTTTGGGGCTAGTTTTGCTTACAAGATGCCGTCGGAGACTCCGACTTCGCATTTTGTTAAGAAACGGAAGGACAAGGACCGACACACACGGGCCGCGGTTTCGTCTGAAACCACGGTCAGGCCTACTGCGAGTGTCTCTGCTGAAACCGAGTCCTTGGTACTTCCGATTACCGAAACCGCACAACCGACTACCTCGGCCCCGGAGGCCCCTGCCGAGTCGGTTATTGAATTACCTACTGAAACTGGTGTCCAGGAACCTTCCGACACCATTCCTTTAGACAAGTCTACTCCTGCACGTGGTGCAGCCAGACCTCCTGCATCCATGTCCATTAAGGCTTTCTCTAGGGCTAAAGCTGCTAAACTTTCTAAAGCTTTGCCTCCCAAGGTTACCTCTCAGAGACCCTCTACTGGCTCTCAGATTCTTAGCTTAGCAGAGGATCTTATCTCCTTAATTAGAGGTTCTCAACCTCATCCGGACAGGGGCTCTCAACCACCTCCAGAGAAAAGGCCCAGGGTTGAGCCCTCTGACCCCCACTCCTCAGATGAGTCCACTGATGGCTCTACTCTGTCAGACCACCAGGATGAGGCTTATTCGGCCTACGAGGATTCTGATGCTGAAGAATCTAGTCCCTCGGCCTCCCCTCCTGAAGAGTTTTCCTTTGGAGAGACATTACACTCTATGAGAGAACATTTTCAATGGCAGGGTCAGGAATTCTCTGATTCTAGAAAGAGATTAAGGACCTTTTTACATTTACCTCAGCATAGGCCTTTAGCTATACCTCCTGTTTTGAATGTCATTGATGATGTGTACTCTGATGCTAGTACCTATCAGGTTTGGCACAGCCCCTGACTCTCTCCCTCCGGCTCCTGCCAAACCTGATAGGTACTACAGGGTCCTGGACTCACATCTACACCTGTACAAGGCCCACTCTGCTGATCCAGAAACTATTTCCCAGGGCCCAAAAGGGGTTGCAGCTGCCACTGCTAGAA
Organism: Protopterus annectens; assembly: GCF_019279795.1. Taxonomy (NCBI): domain Eukaryota; kingdom Metazoa; phylum Chordata; order Ceratodontiformes; family Protopteridae; genus Protopterus; species Protopterus annectens. The sequence continues at coordinate 1,209,460,665 of NC_056745.1, read as the reverse complement.
ATCCTCTACCCTCTGAAAGGGAGTCCAGAGCTTTAGAGAGATGGGGTAAGAAAGTGTATACGTCTGCAACTCTTTCCATGAGGGCATTAAATTGTCAATTTCATATGATACAGTACCAAGAGTATTTGTTAGATGAATTGCATAAGAAACTGTCTTCTTCTGAACCCCTTGATCGCAAATCCCTTCAGGATCTGGTACATAACTCCCAGCAGGTTAGTAACCATTTCTTGCAGTGTGGCTATGATGCATTGAAAGCTTCATGTAGGTCAGCTATGACAGGTGCAGTCATACGTAGGCATGCCTGGCTGAAGGAACAATCTCTGCCAGACCATGTTAAAGCTAAGCTTTTGGATGCTCCTATGGAAAAGCAAAAATTATTTGGTTCCACGGCTCAAGAGGTCTTAAAGAAATTTGAAGAAAAGACAAAATCTGTGCAAACAGTCAAAGACTTTCTGCAAGTCCAACCACCGAGATTCAGCAGAAATTGGCCTACTAAGAATTGGTCCTTTCCGGACTCAGACAGATCTCAGAGAGGCAGGAATAGGCGTGCCAGAGGTAGAGGGCAAGCTAGAGGCTCCTACAGAGGCCGTCAATGGCAGCCTCCCAACCAGAGAGGTAGTGCAGGTGCTACAACTGCTACACCAGGACAGACTCAATGACTTTGTTTTGACTCCGCCGACCAGGGCTCAATTAGAAGCACCTTTGGGCGGAAAGCTTTCTTTATTTTCAAAAAATTGGCACAGCATTACAAGGGACACATGGACACTGCAAATAATAGACAAAGGATACAGGTTCCATTTCCACACATTGCCAAAAAGAAAAGGAATGCCAGACCTGCCACCAAATCAGAGGGCAGAGGCTGTGAAACAAATTTCCAACTTAATACAAATGAAAGCTACAGAAAAGGTACCTCTTTCAGAACAAGGCCAAGGATTTTACTCCAGATTATTCCTTGTTCCAAGAAAAGAAAATCAATGGAGGCCTATTCTCGACTTGTCCGCACTGAATACTTACCTCATTGTGCCAAAATTCAAAATGCTGACTCTACAGCCACTCCTTCCCATGCTGGGCAAGGGGTCTTGGCTGGTGACTCTAGACCTCAAAGAGGCATACCTGCATGTCCCTATCAGACAAAGTTGCAGAAGACACCTCAGATTTCTTGCAGGGTCAGAGCATTATCAATTCTCAGCATTGTCCTTTGGCTTATCTACTGCACCCAGAGTATTCACGAAATGCCTGGCATCAGTAATTGCACACTGCAGACTTCAGGGGATTCAAATTTACCCATATCTGGACGACTGCCTTATACAAGCGGACAGCAGGCAAACTTTGTTAAAGGACTTGGATTATGCCATCCACCTACTGCAGGCCTTGGGATATACAGTCAACATCCACAAATCAAGACTTGTTCCATCCCAAAGAATAACCTTTCTGGGTGCGGATCTAGACACAACCACCCAAATGGCCTTTCTCACAGAAGAAAAACAAAAACAACTACCGGATTACTTCAAGAATCTGACAAGACAAACTCAGCTGACTGCAAGGAAAATCCTGCAGGCCCTGGGTTACATGGCATCTTGCATTCTTCTGATTCCACAAGCAAGGCTGCATATGAGAAAATTACAATGGTACCTACGGAGTTTATGGACTCAGCACAGTCACAGCTTAGAAACTTTGATCCCACTCATTCCATGCCTTCAAAAGGAATTTCTGTGGTGGGCTCAAGCCTGCCAGTCGAACAGTGGGTTGCCCTTCAGCAAGCAAAGAGCCAACCAAACCATCACTACGGATGCTTCAGACCAAGGTTGGGGAGCACACATGGAGGGCAGATGTATCCAAGGGCTATGGTCACAAAGAGAGCTGCGCATGCACATAAACCAAAAGGAAATGCTGGCAGTGATACACGCAATAGAGGCCTTCAAACATTTTCTTCATCAAGGCCACCTACTCATAAGGACAGACAACACCACAGTTATGTGGCACATAAACAAGCAAGGAGGCACCCATTCCTACCCTCTTTGCAGACTGGCAATGAATCTATGGGAAACTCAATATACAGCTGCAGTCCCAGTTCGTACCAGGGAAAGACAATATACTGGCAGACAGCTTAAGCAGAAATACCATGGATGCACACGAATGGATGCTGCACCCAGACATCTTCTTACTCATAACACAGTCATGGGGAAGGCCGGAAATAGATCTGTTTGCCTCCCCCCTCAATCATCAATTGAAGAAATTCTGCTCAAGGACATACCACCCACAAGCATGGAAAGTGGACGCTCTCTCTTTCAGCTGGAAAGCTCTAACAGTGTATGCTTTTCCACCTCTCCCATTAATGGCCAAAGTCTTACTGAAGATCAGGACAGAGCAGCCCAGGGTGATTCTGATAGCTCCAAACTGGCCAAGACAGCACTGGTACCCACTGTTAAAGAGCATGTCACAGACAAAACCGTGGCTTCTCCCCCTATGGCCACTTCTACTGACACAGCACAATTTCAAGACTCTGCATTCCAACCTGAAAACCTTGCAGCTAACTGCCTGGAAAATGCCATGACTCCTCCTCAGGATAAGCTATCCCAGAGAGTGAAGGATATTATTATGGAAGCTCGCCGGCCTTCCACAAGGAAGGCATATTCAGCAAAATGGAAAAGATTTCACACTTGGAACACAACAAAGGGCCTAGATGCGACAGTGATGAACATGGCACATATACTGGAATATTTGGCAGAATTGTTCCACAACGGCCTGTCTTACTCTTCCATTAAGATACATGCCTCAGCAATTTCAGCAGAATACAATGTTAATCCACCTGTCTTCTCTCATCCTCTCCTGAGACAGTTTCTAAGAGGAATCAAAAACATCAATCCTCCAAGGAAACCACCTCTACCTACTTGGGACCTTAACTTCATGTTGGAAAAACTAACACTTCCTCCCTTTGAACCAGCAGCATCTGCAGATCTACAGTTTCTGTATTGGAAAACTGCCTTCCTTCTGGCCATAACCTCAGCAAGAAGAATATCTGAGTTACAAGCTCTAATGGCAGTACAGCCATTTCTTATCTTTCATCAGGACAGAGTTTCATTGAGAACCAATCCTACATTTATGCCAAAGGTGGTATCCAGGGTATCTTTGAACCAAGCTATTCACTTGCCTACATTCTTCCCACAACCACAAAATAAAGGGGAGAAACTTCTGCACACCCTGGACATACACAGACAGTTGCGCTACTACTTGGACAGAACTAAAAGTTACAGAAAGACTGACCAGCTGTTTGTAGCATATGCTGCTGGGGCACAAGGAAAAGCAATTTCCAAACAGACATTTTCAAAATGGATAGGAAATTGCATTCGTTTTTGTTACTCCTTTCATGGAAAAACTGTGCCAGCTAACATTAGACCTCATTCCACGAGAGCTACAGCCACCACCAAAGCCTTCCTAAGAGGGGTGGCTACCAAGGACATTTTAGAAGCTGCTACATGGAGCTCCGTGCATACATTTGCCAAGCATTACAATTTACCTTTATACTCCAAATCCAGAGCAGGCTTTGCTACGGCAGTCCTGCAGGGTATCTTAGCTACACCATCCTTTACTTAGTACCTCCACCCCCAGATTGGCTATGGTATTCTACCCATATGTGATGACTGCAGATGCATCCTTGAAGGACATAGTACAGTTTTGTACCTACCATAAATGTAGATGTCCGATAGGTATGCATCTGCAGTCAGGTTTACCCTCCCTCCTTCCCCTCTGTGGTATACTTCTTGGGTACTTACCCCTCTTATAGCTAGCTGAGGGGATCTATTATGGTGTATTTGTTTTTATAGTACTGTGCATGTTTGGATTTGTTTTTACAATGCATATCTCCAAATTTTAGCCTTCCTTAGAGGGCACCTGGCATCTGGGGCAAGAAAGACTGAGGAAAATGGCGTCGGCTGATGCTTTTATACCCCAGACGTTCTGACATCAGGGAAAGTGCGACATCAGCCGAGGCCAGACCCAGACTTTGGAATCCGGCCGACCGAAGGGCTGCCTGAGGCAGGACAACCGATATGTGATGACTGCAGATGCATACCTATCGGACATCTACATTTATGGTAGGTACAAAACTGTACTTTTTCGTTTATATAAATATATGATTGCCTTTGTTGTAAAGTGATGGTTTAATAAAGATATTTCTTGTTTAAAAAAAGTCATGAATTGAACGATTTATGTAATACTGCTTAGGTTATATGATGATTAGCAATATATGTGAAGTGTAATGTTTATGCTAATATAGTTTGATTACTTTTATATGAATGTAAATTTGCCTATGTCACAAGTGATAATCCAATAAAGGTGTTTGAAAAAACTGAATACATTTATTTTAGAGGTTGCAGTTTAAATATTTATTTAGAATAGATTTGCAGAATAAGGTGTTAGGAAGAAGAAAACTTGATTTATTTTCCAACTTTTAGCTTTGCATGCATGTTTTTAAATTTTTTTATTGATTGTTTTTTTTTAGTTGGATACCCAGGTCCTTATTATTTTAGCGAACCCAAAGAATTGCAAACGCTGTTTAGTCGAACGTCATTACACAGAATGGCAAAATACCGAAAGCACAGAACAGCAATTTTTTTTTCCTAGGGAAAAAAATCACTGGGCCGTTTTTGGGACTTTCCCATTTCCTCTACTGTGGTGCGATCTCGGAGTTGGTATATTTAAGTAGAGGGTGTGTGGGGAGCACAGCCCCCCACTTTATTTTGTGTTTTGATTTTTTTTCTTTTTTAAATGAGATCTGTGTGTTTGACATTTTGAGTTTTCGAGAGTATTTGGTCGATTATATACCGTTCGCAATTCAGTGCATTCGCTTATATAATATAGACCCAGATACCCAACTGTGTATGTGCCAAAAATGATAGAAAACTGTAAGGCTACCCATGTGGTTGCAGGATTTTGAGGTAATTGGGTAGTACAGTCTCTCTGTTGTTTGAAGTTTTCTGTTGCATTATTTAAGAATGAGGAAAGGGGTAGCAATATGCCTTGCAGTTGTGGGTAGTAAGATTCATGGAAGAGAAGGTGCTTTAGTCTACAAATCTCAGAAAGTTACCCTAGTTGTGCCATTCTTCTGTTTTTTTTTTTTTACTTTCTATTGCTAAAAAACTGCTAAGTGGGATTTAAAAAAGGTAAACATTGTTAAATTCAAATTACTGTGTTTAATATCTTCGGTGAAGTCATGGCCCCTCATTAAATAGTGATATTACCCTGCTTTCCTCCTTCCTGTTTAGACTTGCCTCTTTATTCTTTCTGTTTATTAGATAATAGTCACTGAATGGTGCTGACTGTTCAGGCCATATTTGTTTTGCATTTCTGACCTCCATTTATAGGTTCATAGGTAAGTACTAGGCTAACTGCCTAGCCAGTTTCTCTTTTTTGTGCTTGAATTAATCAAGCTCATTTGGTTCGAAATCAGCCTTACCCATCCCATGGTCATTAATTGTATATTACCCCTAATATGAATAACTGGGATCATAGCACAGATAATATGAGGGGACCCATGCATGGATTAAAGCATTTAGAAACTGCCTCTTTGTCTCATTTGTGTGTGTGTGTGTGTGTGTGTGTGTGTGTGTATTATTTGTAGTTGTGTATATTTATTTTTTTGGATTGCCTGAGAAACCCCTGCATTTGGCCATCAGTCTTTCCTCTTCTGTCACTGTCTATAGTTTCCCTTTTCCATTTGTTCCCAGATAATGGTGGGATTTGGGAAGTGACACTATTATCCACAGTGTGCTGTAGATATTTCTTTGATTTACTACTTTAGCTTTTTGGAGATGTTCATCATTCTTGCTTCTGTAGTAGCCTTTGGCTATTTGGGTTGTTTCTTGCCCAGGGTGCAATGACTGTCCAGTCTTCAAAAAGGTGTGGCTCCCTCCCCCATCTACAGTCTGACTGCTGAATGGACAAGCCCTTAGAGCAAAATCAACAGTCAGAGTATGGACAACTTCAGTACTCTCTTGCTGTCTCAAGAAAAAGCAGCTCTGAAGCTTTACAGGAGCAACATTCGGCATTAGCCTTCAGTTCTGGCAAATAAGTCCCCGTAGGGGAACCCTTCCTCAAAGACTTTATTGCTCTTTTAAGAGAATTTTATTGTATTTTATATTTTAACATAATCAAGCATTTCCCCTTTAAGAATACAGTAATTTTTACTAATCTGAAGTTTCCTCTGAGGAACTACTATTTTTAAAAAGAGGCATAATATTGATTATTGGGGCAGGTTTTGTGATTCTAATGAAATATCTCAAAATAAATAAATTTTAAAGTGTTAAATTTAAAGTTTGGGAAGTGTTTTTCATGTTGGAAATGTATTTTGTGCTTCTGATGCTTGTGTACGCTTTTTGACAATTTACCCTCATCACTTGAGTTCTGTCAGGGCATTTTTAGAGAAAAGGACTTTTGGGTTATGGCAGGTATTTTTATGCTCTGCTTGTGCTTTCACTTTTGAATTGGGACTTGGAGAAGTGTTAAATATGTGTTTGAGCTTCTTGTGAATACTTTTCTGGCAACTTACCTTCTGATCAACTCTTTCCAGCAGCAATTACCAGCAATCAGGCTTCTTCCTTGGCTGTAACACAGATATTTACTTCAACCATGCTGTTTTTTTTTCTCCCACTGTACTTAAGGGGTCCTAGCCTACATCATGGGCCCAAAGTGTGCCTCAGCTGCTGATGGGTGGTTCTGCAGTGACCATTTGTTGTGACCACTTACTGATTTCTTCAAGTTCCTGTGGTGTAGTCCCTTCCACCACTGTGGACTGGGGGGTAGCCATGTCCTGTGTCCTCTGCACCTGTTCTAGTGTCTAGTCCAGGCATGGGAGAACCATGTTTGTTATGTCTGTGAGTTTCTCTGAACGGTTCTTTCCAGTGTGGCCTGGGAAAGAGACCTGTTGTTTGAATTCAAGTGCCATCACATAATTAATTGTCTTCCAGCTGTGTCCTTAGAAGAAAAAAAATGGTTAGCTATTGCTTGTCTGTGGACACTTTAGTTAACTTGGCCAAGAGTTTATTGCAGGTTTTCATTTCTGGAGAGCAAAAATCCATATTGGACAGGGTAGTGGGTAAAGAAATTCCTGAGATTCCTATGGAAAATATGAGAAAAGTCTGTCGGAGACATGGCTGCTTCTCCTGCAGAGCCTTGAGCCCAAGACTCTGATTCAGAGGAAAGTTGGTCCTTTTCAACACTTGTAGAGTTTTCATGTTCTGAGACTGTTTCCAGGATGTATTAAGTATTTTTGTGTGAACAAGTTGTCCCTGAACTGAAGAGATGTGATATATTGTAAGTGGCTGTGCCACATGCTAAACCAATTCCTCCTATCTTTTGGGAGGATGTGTTAAGTGGCACTTGCAGTACAATAACCCTGGCTTTCAGACTTCAGTTCCCAAAAAAACAGATATGCTTTCTAAAGTGTCTCAAGCTGACAAATTCTTAATTGTGTTGACAGATTTAGGGATTGATCTCATGTTGTCTTTGTCATACATTTTCAACCTTTGAATTTCAGATCTGACCCAGGCCCCTTTTCATACTTTCAATCTATAGCTCAAGCTCCTCCCCTTACCCATAATCCTTTCCCAAGCCCTAGATTACCTTGGATCTCGTTTACCAGTTTTGTGAACAGACGTCATTTCTCTTAGCTGAAGCATTTTTGGTGAGAGAAATCTGATTTTTTTTTTTTAAGTAAGTTACTCTTCCTTTTCAGGGTTCTTTCACTTCTCTCCGGACTATATGTGTAAAAGCTTATGTTATATCTAGAATTACTTTGTGTTATGGTTGTTGCCTTCTTCTGGGCCTGTCCTCTCTTCTTTCCTTACTCCTTTGAGTATTTATTGGCCTTGTTGGTATTTTCCTTACCAAGTTTGTAGGAATTTCTTGATGCCATTGTTGGTATCCTGTTCTACTCTTCAATTGTTTCTGTTTAGCCATTTAATTTTTGTTTAGAGTTAGGATGTTAGACAAACCTAAAGAGTTTAAGAAATTCTGTTTTTGTAGGCATAAAATTCCCAACTTGGATGCCCACTGTGAGTGAATATATTGTCTTGGAACTGCTACCAAAGGTTTCCCAAGTTTCGGATCCGTGCACCACTTTGGATCTGTGAAAGTCTCTGGTCTTTCTCACATAATTGAACAGTCACATTGTTGAACGTATCAGCTCATCGACAGTGCAAGCTATTAAAGCATTCTGACTGAGATCACGTTACGGTAGGGATCAGGAAATTTGCCCTTTTCCCCACTGTAGTGCTGTCTTGCAGTCTGTATATATAATTAGTGGCACCCCCCCCCCCATATGGGAGGGTTTAATGACTACATTGTTGATGAGATGACATTCAACAGTGTGGCTGTTTGATTATTTTCCATAGACCTGCAAGTCCCCTGCCCATAATCTACCCCAAATTTCCCCATAGCTGATTTCATTGAGACTTCACTCTCCTTTTCTGCAAGAAACACCATGTAGAGTTTCCTAGGCCCCCATCCTCCTCCTTCAGGTCAACCAGGAGCCTGTCTGAAGCTGATGTGGACAAGATGATGAGGAAATTTCTCAAGACCCAGGTTCAGTTGGGAGTTCTGCTGGCTTTGGCTCCCATTAGACCCACGAGCTTTGGTCCAGTCCAAACACCTTTACTGATCCTCATTCCGATCCACCCTTCAGCTTTGAAGGCTCAAGATCCAAGAATTCCAGGATTATCTGTGTTGGATTCAAAGAGCTGGCCCTCATTGCCTTCTTGACTCCATCTTCTCTGATACAGCCAGCACTGAACTTGTTGAAGCTGGAGGGATTTCTGAGCCTTGGTGCTTGACATTTTGACTCCAACCTGTGCATCGAGGCAAGGTCATGGGGGACGTTCTAGATTTCTCCTTGCAGGTGTCTTCAGTTCCTGCTGGAGTGGTCCCGGGCTCTTCATCAGTATCTGTGTTCGAGACAGTGGAGAGAGCTCTCTACATGACTGAAAACAGGGCAACTTTATCCCTCCTTGGGTCCTCCCCCTCCACATCTGTCTGGCCTGGGTCCTGAGCCTGCTTATTCTGTCCCACCAGGCCAGCCATTCTAGCCTAGAGACAGTTCTTTTGCAGGACTCCTCACACAATTCTGGGTCCTGTTCAGGTCATCCCACAAGGAAGTTCCCCAGAAGTGTTTGTGCAAGAGGAGGCGCATTGATTCCCAAGAGGAGTCTTTAACAGAAGACACTGAGTTTGATGAAGGGGAGGGGACACCCCTTGAGGATGTCTCATTTAGGGAAATTCTTGAACTTGTGGGACAGAAAGATGGTTGGTCTTCCAAAGTGCTTTCCCAGGAAGTGTCAGTATTTCCTGAGGCTTTCAGAACCAACTCAGCTATGTCCTGAGTGGTTCCTCCAGTAGATGAAGTGATGGTCCTTGTTTCCTGCAAGGCTTGGAAGGATCCAGATGTTACAGATCCTATCCTTAAGAAACCGGATAAGAACTTGGTTGCACCTAAGGATTGTGCCCATTGCAGCAGGGGTCCCCCCAGTTGATTCCATAGTGGTTGCTGCATGCATGAAAAAGGAACTTACTGCCGAAAGTCCCACTGTACACCCCCCTAACAGGGAGTCCCAGGCACCGAGCAGATTTGGGAAGCACATTTTTGCTTTAGTGACATTTGCTGTGCAGTGCTGAATTATTTGGCACATTTCACAAGGTTCCAGAGGGATTTGACAAAGGAGCTTACCATATCTTTGTCAGGGTCCATGCCGGTGAATTAGAAGAACTTCTTTTTGCAAGTGGGCCACCCTTCAGTCGCTATCAGATGCCTCTGTGTGTCTGATTTCTCATGCTATGGAAGGTGTTTCCAGAGCAGTGGGTTCAAGCATTACCATTTGGAGGCACACTTGGATGCACCTGTGCAACTTTGCGAAGTCCTACAAGACATCCTTCATCAATACACTTTTTAAACAAAACAAAACAAAAAAAAAAAAAAAACACCTTTATCACTTGTGGCAGAAGCAAATTTACATTTATAGACAATTAATCACTGTATTAACAATTTCATATTTAAAAACATTATACTTCACATGTATTGATATATATATCGTATAACCTAAGCAGCATTGCGTATATTATTCAGTTCCTGCCCTTTTTTTTTTCATTGCCACACCTTTTGATGGATCTTCCTTTTTTTGGACCCAAAGTTAGAGACTCTCCAGGAATGAAAGGACTGCTGTCTGCTATAGTGATTGTTGTTTTCTACCCTGTCCGAGGACTGTCTATAGAAATCAGCAAGAGGGTAGAAAGGTATGGTTTTGGAAATTCAAGGGGTGTCTCAGGACTCCTAAGGAGATAGATCCTCTTGCAGCAGAAGGGGACTCTAATGACAGATGTTGCTGACAAAGCAGAGGGGGCCTGCAGCTCCAAGGATTTGCAAGTCCCTTTTCTGAGAAGCCTTAGCAGCCCTGAATGGATTGCCTGACTGCTGCACTCTGGAGTCCGTCGGGGGCTCTTTTCTCTGTTTCCAGAAGCCTGGATGTCCATCAACAATGATATCTGGGTGCAGAGAGTAACTACCAGAAAGCTATTACATTCCTTTTTTCCCCATTCCCCACCCATTCATTCATGAAAAATTCCCAATTGTTCCACTCCATCAGTGGAAAGCAGCAGCCTTAGAGATAGAAAAGCTGCTAACAGAGAGAGTCATCCAAGAGGTTCCACAAAACCAGTGACGATTTAGAATTCCTTTTAGGGCTAAGGAAGACAGGACACCTCAGGCCAGTTTTGGACCTAAGCCACATCAACCAGTTTGTCAAACACTCAAGTTCCAAATGGTCACATTTCAGTTCATTCTTCCTCTTTTGACGAAGGATGATTGGATGTGCTCACTAATACACGTCTTGGAGACCTATCACAAAAATAGACAGACGATCCAGGAGATACCATTGCTTCTAGCTGTGAGCTAGCCTGTTTCACTTCAGAGCCCTAACCCTCAGTCTCACCACAGCCCCTTGGGTGTTCACCATATGCATGGCAGTGGTTGCAACTCAGTTGAGATTGCTGGGTTTCTGGGTATTTCTTTACCTTGATGACTGGCTCCTCACGGCTCCCACTAGGTATCTACTAACATGTATGAGGATATTAGATGTTGCTATCTATGCTAGCATTACTGGCTGAAGTTTTGTAAATAATTGTAAATTACTCTAACTTACATATGCCAGCATGACTAATTTTAATTTTGTAAATAAATTTGTCTTTTGATTATCACTCTGATTTATGTAAGATGTTTGAATTTCAAACAGTGTTCTTCTAGTTCACCAAATGTACATGTTTTTATATAAAGAGAATTTTGAATGTATTCTGTGCCAGAGTCAGCTGACCTAGATGTGATGTCATTGTGTGCCAGAGCTGGGAGAGTAGAATCTTCACTGCAGCTGTTTGTTTACTCTTCAAAGTCTGATATGAGAGAGTAGAATTCTCATAGTAGCTTCCTGTTACAGAACCTGTTTTTATAGCAGATTTTTAAAAGTATCAGTTATTGAGTAACTGTGTAGTAGTTCAGTTATCATTCAGTTGTTTTCCAGAGCTGTTCAGCAGTAGTAGTTCAGTTGTTTTCCAGAGTGGTTACTCCAGTCGTTGCGGACAGACAACAACCTGGAGTGTGGACATGAGTCCTCATTTTGCCTTACAGAACCAAGAATATAATCCTGCCTTGCTGAGTTGTTTAGATTAGATAGGGAGAGTTAATCTTTAGATAGTCAGAGAACTACAACTAATTAGTTAGAGGTGTTCTAAAATTAAAATGAGATCTAGCCTACAGTATTATTTTCATATTTCCTGTGTGTGAAACTTTGTTGTTTATTGCAGTCAGTTATTCAGTATTTAAATGTTTAAAATCCTTTTATTTATTATTAAATGTTTTACTACCTCTCATTGTGGCTGGTTATTTAATTAATATTTTTAATAATTTGAGAGTGTTTGTGCTTATTTGGATAACACTAGGGTGACTCCGAAAAGCCATACTGCTTGGGATACATGCTTCCATTTGTTTCAATTTCTGTTTTACCCAGTATAATTGAACACCCCCTTTGAAGGGTATTGTGGTATTTGACTGGTGGCAGACGTTACCTTGCAGTTTGGGCAAAGAAACAGAGCAGATACATCTATGTCAGTCCTTTCCCAAGAGTGTGTGTGTGTGTGTGTGTGTGTGTGTGTGTGTGTGTGTGTGTGTATGTGAATATCAGACATTTGGGAATGAGTGTGTCAGATACCTAGAATTGGGGCACAGTGTTCTGCAGTGGTTAGTGTGGAGACTCATTTGGGGACCTGGAGTGAGGTATATAGTCCTCTCTTAGGTTTTGGAACCTGTCTCCGGTATACTTTTAGGGGAAATTGTGTATTTCAGTCCTTGGTTTTAGAGGCACTCCCTTACCGGAGACAGTGGTGAGCATTGAAACTTCTTAGTTACTGCCCTGGGATGAAGAGGGCTGGTCACAACATGTGCCAAAGGAGTACCTTCTGTATTTGTCTACACCTGGGCATCACATTCAACTACAACAAATCTCACCTCCTTCCCACTCAAATGCTGGAGTTCATAGGGGCTCATCTGGATACAGTTTCTTAAGTAACTCGGTTTCCTAAATGCATGTTTTCCAAGTAAGAGCTTCAAGTGAAGAATCCACTAACTCTTCAGTCACCACCAAATAGGCTAGTTCTTCAGGTTCTGGGGTCAGTGACAGCCTCCATAACCCTTATACCTTTAGCGAGATTCTATATGAGAGTATTACAATGGACTCTGGCAGTCCAATGGTCTATGAATTGACATCCCATGTCATCTGCCATTCAAATCACAAAGATCTGATGACAGTAAGTAACCTTGTGGATTCATGCACCAGATGTTTCACAGGGCCACCCCTTTATTCTCCCATTGCTCAAGGCCACGGTGATTATGGACACTTGCCAGTTGGGGTGAGTGGGCATTATCTGTAACAGACAGTCCAAAGCACGTGGTCCCCATTAAAGGCCAACTTTTACATCAGCATCCTAGAGACGAAGGCAGTTCTTGTAGCATTGCAGGCATTTCAAGACATTCTTCCTCAAGGGACGGACAACATGTCAGTGGTCTGGTACATCAGCAAATGGGGGAGGAACCCTTTTTTACCCCTTATGTCAAAGTAGTGAGAGTATGGCAGTGGGTGATCTCTTCCAGTTGCTTTTTTTTAGCCATGCATATTCCAGGGAAGTCCAGCATTTTAGCGGACAAACTGAGCAGATCCATTCGAATGCTTCATGGAAGTCTCAAAGTCTTTTAGTGACGGAATACATTTTTCATCAGTGGGGCCAGTCATGCTTCAACCTATTCGCCTCTCCACACATTTCCATCTTCAACAGGGTTTTTGCCCTAATCCCCCCAGAGGGCAGTCACTGAAGGACGATCTATCCCCAGTTGGCCCCCAGGCTCCTTTATACCAATCCTCTCACACCTCTCATATGAAATTTTTACATACTGCTCATCAGCAGAAGAGCAAGGATGATCCTTATTGCACCATTCTGGCCTCAACAAGTATGGATGTTCTTCGTGCTTCACTGTTGCAATCATTACATTTGGGTTATCTGCTTGCAGTAGCCCTCAGTCGGCCTGATTAACAAAGTCTTGGGTCCTGTGTCGGTTGTTGTCCCTTCTTCCATGAGGTTAGGTCGTCTGGTATAAAACATGCAGCCGGCGCCATTACATCAGTCTTTCTTGCCGTGCAGTGCCCGAAGCAGAAGCAGTTCGCAAGGGCCATTCGGCCGACTCCTGAAGTTTTCATTTTCGAGTTTCAGAACCGAAGTCTTCAACTAAGCTAAGTACCCCATTGGGAAACTTTTTCTTGCACCTTACCAATGTCAGTACAAGTTAATAATTGCATTACTTGTGGAAAGCAAATACCTCATAAAGATTTTCATTCGTACTGTATTCCTTGCTTAGGCCCTGACAACGACGTACCTTGCTGTCGTTTTTGTGCTTTATTTAATCAGCGCACTATCCATCGTCAGTATATTTTTGCCTCTAAATATTTCATTTCTTGGTTTAATTATCCAGAAATGTCAGTTTGCCATCTGACTACCAGGATTTCGAAAAAACGCAAAGATAAAGACAGAGACAGGCTGCCAAGGTCCAAAACTGCCAAGAACACTTCTCTTAAGCCAGTCGCCAGTTCGCTGGTACTCAGTGAGGCACTTTCTCAGCCCCTAATACCCGCTACTTCTGATTCGCAGGCCTCTACTGAGACCCATTTGGAGTCCGGTATGCCACGAGATGCTTCAACTATGGAACTCGCGGATATCTCTACCTTGGATAGGTCCGGAGCCGCAGTGCAGGCACCGGCTTCTGAGGGTGTATTCAGGCCTACGGACTTGCATATTAAACCGACACCTCCTTCCTCATTTAGGCCTAAACCTCGAACCATGCCTAAAAAAACGATGCCCAGGCCGCATGCTCAGGCCTCTATGCCTAAAAAACAAATGATAAGAATGGCTGAAGATCTTATAACTCTAATCAGGGGAAGCCAACCTCCCCCTTCTAAGAGACCTAGGACAGAAGTTGTTATGAATCTTTTGACCAGGATTCTGATTTTTCTGATTCTTCTGAAGATCTGGATTGGCCCTTATCTACTTATGAGGATTCTGATGCAGAGGACTGTATTCCCTCTGCTTCCCCTCCAGAGGATTTTTCATTTTGTGAAACCTTACATACTCTAAGGGAGCATTTCCACTTGGAAAGCGAGGATTTTTTGATTTAAAAAAGAGGCTTGGGGATTGCTTACTCCTGCCTCAGCATAGGCCTTTAGGTATTCCTCCTGTACTAGACATTGTTGAATCTAGTTTGGCACCTGATTCTGTGCCTCCTGCTCCCAGAAAACCTGACAGATATTACAGGGTTCCTGATTCTCACAAGTTCCATTTTAAAAATCCTATTGTGGATCCAGAGACTATTTCACAGGGACCCAAGGGCATTAAGGCTTCTACTGCTAAAAATCCTACCCCTTCTGATAGAGACTCCAGGGCAATGGATAGATGGGTAAGAAGGTTTACACTTCTGCAACCTTGGCCATTAGGGCTTTAAACTGCCAGTTTCATATGTTAAAGTATCAGCAACATGTTATTGGATTGCTTAAACAGAAAATGATGTTAATTCCTGACTGTGCGGAAAATAATGAATTACAGGATTTAATGCATTCTGCAGAACAGGTTGGAAAACATACTTTGCAATGTGGATTTGATTCATTAGAGGCCTCTTGCAGGACTCCTGTTAATGGGTCTGTGCTCAGAAGGCATGCTTGGCTTAAGGAGCAGTCTTTGCCTGATCATGTTAAAGCTAAATTGTTGGGTGCTCCTTTAAATCAGGACCGCCTGTTTGGCAACAAGGCTGAGGAAATTCTTCAAAAGATGGAAGATAAAGCTAAATATATGCAAACTGTTAAAGATTTCTTACAAGTTCAGCCTCCTAGATTTAGTAGGCACTAGCCCTCTAAGAATTGGTCCTTTCCAGCCCCTTCCAGGTCTTCTCAAGCCAAACCCAGACACAGCAGAAACCCTAGGTTTCAGTCCCAGGGGACACACGACTAAGCAGTGGGGGGTTTCCGCACCCAAATCAGGGAGTAGTAAGACTCCCCCCTATGGAAAACTGTCTCAGTGACTTGCTTTTAAAACTTCCAAGCACTTCCCAACTGAATGCTCCTTTAGGTGGAAAGATTGGTCTATAGGCCAAAAACTGGGAACGCATTACCCAGGACAAATGGGTTTTAAATATAGTGTTCCCAAGGATACAGATTTCACTTTCACACCTTACCAACACCAAGCGAGTGGCCAGATCTACCTCCAAATCAGTGGGCAGAGGCCCAAAATCAAGTACTCTCTCTGTTAAGCATGGGGGCTATTCAGTTGGTACCAGAAGAGGAAAAGGGACAAGGTTTCTATTCAAGACTTTTCCTGGTACCCAGAAAAGGCAGTACATGGCATCCTATCCTGGACCTTTCTATTCTAAACACCTTTCTGGTGATTCCAAAATTCAAAATGCTGACACTTTACCAGCTGCTTCCTATGCTAGGCAAGGATGCATGGTTGGCAACACTAGACTTAAAAGAAGCATACCTACACATCCCTATCAGGGAGTCTTGCAGAAGATACCTACACTTCAAAGCAGGCTACATAGACTATCAGTTCTCTGCACTGCCCTTTGTGAGTAACCTGGGCGCAGTAGATAAGCCAAAGTGCCTAGCTCCAGTCATTGCATTTTGCAGGCAAATAAATATTCAAATATAACCATACCTGGACGATTGTCTCATTCAGGCAGAAAGCAAGGACATTCTTTTGAATCATCTGGCCTTTGTTCAAAGGGTACTGACTTGTCTGGGGTTCACCATAAATGAAAAGAAATCCCACCTGGTACCCTGTCAACAAATTATATTCCTGGGAGCAAGTTTGAATACAACTTCCCAGATGGCCTTCCTCACACCAGAGAAACAGATTCATTTGACAACTTACTTCAAACAAGTGACCACAAAAACCCAGCTATCTGCAAGGCATATACTGAAAGCCTTGGGGTTCATGGCCTCCTGCATTCTTCTAATTCCATATGCAAGGCTGCATATGAGGAAACTACAGTGGTATCTCAAAAGCCTGTGGTGTCAACATTCACAGGATCTAGAAGCAAGGATTCCTATCATACCTTGCCTACGCCTAGAGTTCCTTTGGTGGGCAGAGGCCTGCCTCCAAAACAGGGGACTACCATTCACATTACCCCCTGCCGCCCAAATCTTAACAACAGATGCATCAGACTATGCATGGGGGGCTCACCTGGCAGGGAAGTGCATTCAGGGCAAATGGAACCCAAGTCAAATGCACCTGCTAATAAATCAAAAGGAAATGTTAGCTGTACAGAATGCTCTGACAGCCTTCAAGGACCACATTCTTCAGGACAGCTAATGGTAAAGACGGACAACACCACTGTCATGTGGTACATAAACAAGCAGAGGGTACACATTCTTATCCCCTTTGCAGACTAGCTATGGCATTGTGGAACACAGCCTTGAGCTTCCAAGTGAATCTGCAAGCTCAATTCCTGCCAGGAAAACTAAATTCACTGGCAGACGGACTAAGCAGAAACCTCATGAACCCACACTAGTGGAAACTGGAACCAAGGATTTTCAACATATTGACAAGCAAATAGGGGAGCCCAGATATAGACATGTATGCCTCCCCCAGAACCATCAACTGGACGTATTTTGCATAAGGATTCCCCACAAGCTAGTTTGGAAAGTGGATTCTCTATCCTTCAGCTGGAAAAACCTGTCCGTTTATACCTTTCCTCCTCTTCTTCTGCTCTCCAAGGTACTACTAAAGATCAAACAGGACAAGCCAAGGACGATTTTTATTGCACCAGACTGGCCTCGTCAACACTGGTACCCACTCTTGCGCAGTGTGTCGCTCTTGGCTCCATGGCACTTGCCTCAGACTCCTTCCCTGTTGTCTCAGCAGGAGAACCAGATTCTGCACCCTCAGCTGCAAACCCTGAACCTAGCAGCCTGGCTAATTCCCTAACCCCTTCTATGCCATCCCTCAGTAAATCAGTGATGGATATCATTTTACAGGCAAGGAGGCCTAGTACTAGAAAATCTTATGCTGCAAAATGGAAAAGATTCTGTGCCTGAAACCAGTCTCAAGGAATGAATGCAGCAATGCCCAATTTACCTCCGATTCTACAATACTTGACTGAGATGCTTCATAAGGGCTTTTCTTTTTCCTCCATCAAAATTCATGCCTCAGCCATTTCAGCTCATTATAGCACAGAGCCTCCCCTCTTCTCTAAAACACTACTCAAGCAGTTCCTCAGAGGGGCCAAAATTTTAAGGCCACCCAGGAGACCTCCAACTCCAGCCTGGGATCTTAACTTTATTTTGGAGAAACTCACTCTTCCTCCTTTCGAGCCAGCTGCTACTGCAGATTTAAAATTTCTTTCCTGGAAAACAGCTTTCCTTTTGGCAATCACTTCTGCAAGAAGGGTATCTGAATTACAGGCCCTTATGGCAGTGGAACCTTTCATCACCTTTCATGCGGACAGGGTGTCCCTCAGAACCAGTCCCTATTTCATGCCCAAGGGTGGTATCCAGTGTGGCTCTTAATCAGTCCATTCATTTGCCTACCTTCTTTCCTAACCCACTGAACAAAGGGGAATGGATACTGCACTCTTTAGATGTGCACAGACAGCTTAGATTCTACTTGGACAGGACTAAACCTCAAAGGAAATCTGAACAACTGCTGGTGGCATTTGCTGCAGGGACAGAGGGGAAAGCCATTTCAAAACAAACCATTTCCAAATGGATAGGCCACTGCATTCATTTCTGCTATAGCACCATGGAAAACCTATCTCACAGGGCATCAGACCCCATTCAACCAGGGCTGCATCTACCTCTGCAGCCTTTCTCAGGGCCGTCCCTACTAGGGACATCCTAGAAGCTGCTACCTGGAGTTCTGTACATACTTTCACCAAGCATTATCATTTGCCAATTTTCTCTAAATCCAGAGCTGGTTTTGCCACTGCAGTCTTGCAGGGCCTTATAGCTGGTCCTGATGTTATCTAAATTCCTCCTCCCAACCTTAGCTTTGGGAATCTACCCAAATTTATTGACTGCAACAGTGAAACACGAAGAACATAGTACAGTTGTGTACACTTACCATAAATGTAGATGTTTGAGTGTATTCACTGTTGCAGTCCTGGTTACACTCCCTCCAGCCCCATTTCTTCTTTTGGCTATACCTCTACTCTCACTTACTATGCTCTAAAAGCTTTTTGGTGTATTTGCTTTTTTGTTGGAGGTATATACTTGTATTTATAGACTTAATTGCTTCCCATTAGGGGGGTACCTGACATCTTGGGCAAGAAAAACTGATGTAATGGCTGCATGTTTTATACCCCTGACTACCTGACGTCATGGAAGAAGGGACAGCAATCGACGCAGGACCCAAGACTTTGTTAATCAGGCCGACTGAGGGCTTCTGCAAGCAGATAACCCAAATGTAATGACTGCAACAGTGAATACACTCGAGCATCTACATTTATGGTAAGTGTACACAACTGTACTTTCCCATTCCTCTGGCCTCATCTGGTATGCCCTCTTTGGGTTCCAGATCTCCTCCCTCGATCTTCTGTCCCACCCCTCAGGGCTACCTCGCTCGGACATACAAGCCCTCATGTTGACTGCATGGTTTCTCCACTTCCATTGATAGCTAGACAGTCCAGGCTTTCTTCTGAGGTTTTACACAGCCTTTCTTCTCAAAAGACTCTCTTAGGGAGGATATGCTGAAGTGAATGAAAATGATTCTGTGTCTTGGCTAATGAGAGAAATTTAGACCCCTTTTCAACATCCATTCCCGCGGTTTTAGAATTCCTGGTTTCCAGTTTTTGTAGTGGAGCAAGTTACTCCACAGTCAGTATACAGCTGGCTAACAGTGTACAGCTTCCATGTAGGCAAAGATCATTTGTCATTGGCCTCCCTTAGGTTATGCAAGGCCTTCTTTAAAAGTACTTTTTTTATACTCGGACCACCTGTCAAAGACCTTACCCCTCCTCAGGATTTGATGATTCTTCTCCAAGCCTTAACTCAGTCTCCCTTTGAACCAGAAGCAAAGGCTGATCTAAAGTTTTTATCCAGGAAAACCATTTTTTTTTGTTGCCATTACATCTACAAGAAGGGTTTCTGAACTTCAGGCTTTAGCTTGCCAGCCACCTTTCTATCAGTTTTCATAAAGACAAAGTTTCTAGTTTGCCCCAACCTGTCTTTACTTTCTAAAATAGCTTCTGAATTTGCCCTTAACCAGTCAATATATTTACTAGTGTTCTTCCCAGAATTCTCCAATAAAGGGGAATATATGCTTCATTTATTGGGCATACACAGTTAGGTTTTGTTCAATGGAAATAAAATCTTTTCAGGAAATCAGTTATTTATTTCATTTTCAAAATCTTAACTTGGACAGTCTGTGTCTTAAGTTACATTAGCACAATGGCTCAATGAATGTATTTCTTATGTGTATGAACATAATGGTTTGCCTTACCAAGACTACCACGAGCTCACTCTACAACGTCAGTCTACTACTTCTGCTTTCTTATTCAGAACTTCTATAGATGCCATTTGTGCTGCTGCTGCTTAGTATAATGCCCGTACCTTCATAACTTACTTTCTAGGAGTAGGGCGGAGCTTGGTTCTGCCGTACTCCGTATCCTTCCAAGAGACCACCCTGGGTTGAAAGTAGCTGGAGAATCTGTCCCAAAGATTGGGAAACAGATGAAAAAGACAACATTGGATGCAAAAGTAATATAGTCACCATAACAATACATTTGTGCTGTCTGTTTTCATCCTCCCTCAACGCACCCTTCCTCCTTTCACTGGAAGAAGATATTTACTTGGTCTCTTGGTATGACCTGGAGGTATTTTCCTTTTGGTCTATCCTTTTCTTAGCTCCAGGTACGCTTCCTGTCATGTTTCCAGACATTTATAGAATTGTTTCCATTCTTTATGTTCATATCTAGGAGCAAACTTGATGTGAGGAAATCTGGGACTTGGGAGAGGATTGTGGATAAGGGGAAGAGCTTGAGCTACTGATCCATAGTCTGAGAAATGACCAAAGTCAGATCCAAGGTTGGATCCGAAACCCAAAGGTTGAGGAAGGACGAAAACAGAAAAACACAAATGCATCATTCTAGTGAGTATATAACTTTTCTTTCTGACTTCCTTCCTTCAGAAAGTAGGTTCTGCCTGAATCCTATTCCTATCCTGTCTAAGGTGTGTAATCCTGCTTTTACAAGTGTTTACAGTTGTTCAGATAATGTTCTAGAGCCACTGCTGCTGTTTTGAGAAAATATGCCTGGGGAACGTAAGCAAAAGTTTTCTGATGTGGTAAAGTCTGAGATTTTAAACTCTTTGGTGAGGGTTTTTTGTTTGACCCTTCTGCCACTCAGGTTCTCAGACTGTTTGATGAAAAAGGGAAATTGATTCAGGGAATTTTTAAGATTTTGTTCAAGGCCCCATTAGTAAGTCCTGTAAATCCTGTGCTTCCTTCAAAAGACACAACACTCAATGCCAGCTGTCTCCTGGAAAACTGTAAACCAAAAAAGAAATGGCAGGAGGGGATTTACAAAATACAGGCATCCTTTCAGAGAAAGGGATAGACTACACCTTCAGAATGACTATGCCATCATTCCCACCCAACCACTCTCCCCCGTACTTGTCTAAATCTGTTCTGAAGATTAGCTCTCAGTCTTCATCATTGGCAGCAGATTGTTTCAGACTCATGGGTATTAAAAGTAGTTTAGGAGGTGCTACAGTTTACACTGGGGTGCTTATACCTCCTTTTAAGGGTATTCCTCCCCATTCTCCCAACCAGAATTATTTCCTCAGGTTCTTCAATACATGCTGACCCTAGGAGTCATAGAACCAGTGCCTTTAGGCCAAAGGAGAAAAGGCTTCAACTCCATAATGTTTCTGGTACTAAAAAAGGAGCTCTCCTGGAGACCAATTCTAGATCTTTCCTTTCTCAACCTGTTTCAAAACTTTTCAAAACAGTACCGAAATTCAAAATACTGACTCTGTTGAGTCTGGTAGCAGTCATTACTGAATTCTGAAAGTTTCTCAGAATCTCTGTGTGGGTCATGTTATCAGTTATTCAGTGACTGTTAATTACAATCTGCAGGGTGTTCACATATTTCCTGATTTAGGGAACTATTATCTTTGCATAGTATTTTGCCAGATCTCAGGAGTCCTTCTCAAGGGTTTCTTACCATTCTGGGATTCCAGATAAATGTTCAAAAATCCTACTTGAGTCTGTAACACAGTGTTGTGTTTTAAGGCTGCCTAATATACACTTCTCTCCAAAAGGCTTTCCTCAAAGAAAAGGTGGATTTTTATTTGGAAATTGTCCTGAGCGAGCGTCTCCAATCAGTCTCACATTTCAGCCAGGAAATATCTCCAGATTTCTAGGATTCATGCCTTTCATGATTCTCATAATTTCTCTTACAAGGTTACACATGAGAAATATTCAGTGGTTTAAAAAAACAAAAAGCAAAAAAAGTGGACTCAACATCATCTTCAGGAATGTTATAATTCCATTTTTGGGCTTTATCAAGAAAGAACTCAATTGGTGGAGACTAGAAATTGCTCAGAATCCAGGTTTCTCCTTTTCTCTTCCTACCCAACTCCGTTTGTAACTGCGGATATTTCTGCTTTTGTTTGGGTAGCAGTTTCTGTGGGGGTAAAGGTTCAGGGCCTGTGAGACTTGTCAGACTGACCAAAGCACATAAATGTCAGAGAGGCTAGATGTTCATCGTGTTTCACTGTTGCAGTCATGACTGTAGGGTTCTCCCCTGCCGGCAGGCAGTCCTCGGTCGGCCAGAATCCCAAAGTCTGGGTCCGGCATCGGCTGTTCAGCCAATGCTCCCTGACGTCAGAGCGCCAGGAGTACAAAGCCGACGCCATGTTCTCCAGTCTTTCTTGCCGTGCGGTGATAGCAGTTCGCAAGTGCCGGTCGGCTGACTCCTGACAATTTTTTATAAACGTACTTCAGTCCGAAGACTTTCTTCTCCTACTCAAAGCTAAGTACCCGTTGGAAACTTTTACTTGCTCCAGTCCGATGTCAGAAAAAGTTAATAATTGTATTTCATGTGGGAAGCAAATACCTCATAAGGATTTTCATTCTTACTGTATTCCTTGCTTAGGCCCTGACCACGACGTACCTAGTTGTCAGTTTTGTGCTAGATTCAATCATCGTACGATTAAACGAAGGTACGATTTTGCATTTCATTACTTTGGTAAGCGTTTTAATTATAAATTGTCGTCTGACACGGTTCCGGCTACCGGAGTTCACAAACGATGCAAGGATAAAGACAGGCCTCTGAGGTCCAAATCAGACGATGTTGTACAAGTAGAGCCAGCTTCAGGTTCGGCCGTCGTCAGTGAGGTGCTTTTGCAGCCCCTGTCATCAGCCATTTTGGAACCGATGGCCGAAACGGACTCCCACGAGGAGCCAACTAGGCCTTTGAATATTTCTGTTGCAGGACCTTCGGACAATGCTCCTTCGGATGGGTCCGGAGCCGCTGTGCAGGTACCGGCTTCCGAAGGGGTTTTCAGGCCTACTCAGCTTCTAATAAAGGCAAAGACAAAGGCAAAGACTCCTTCCAAATCAAAGACTGCAGCCCAGGCCTCTTCTGATCCAGCACCCAAGTCTCAGAAACAGTTACTTAAGATGGCGGAGGACTTACTTACTATGATTAAGGGTTCACATCCCCCTCCAGATAAAAGGCCAAGGCAGGAAGTTTATTATGACTCCTCTGATCAGGCTTCTGTTTCTTCAGATGTTCTTCGTCTCACATTGCTGCAGTCATAACCTGTGGGTAGTCCGCTGTCCTCGGTCGGCCCGAATACCAAAGAGCTAGGCTGGCGTCGGTCATTGTCGCCTAGAGCTGACGTCAGTACGTAGTAGTACTTAAGCGCATGACCGACGCCATATCCTCAGTCTTTCTTGCCGCGTGGTCTGAAGCAGAAGCAGCATTTGCAAGTGCCGTTCGGCGTTCTGAAATTTTCATTTATCGAGTTTCAGACCGAAGACCAAGTTGGGCTAAGTACCCCGTTGGGGAAATTTTTGTCTTTTCTTGCCTCAGTTATCCGGATGTCAGAAAAAGTTAATAATTGTATTTCTTGTGGGAAACAGATACCTCATAGGGATTATCATTCTTTCTGTATTCCTTGCTTGGGGCCTGAGCACGACGTGGTCGGGTGTCGCTTTTGTGCTAGATTTAATAAGCTCACCATTAAACGAAGATTAGACTGTGCCATGCTTGTTTTCGGTAAACGGTGTAACTATAACATGCCGTCGGATCCTCCGACGCCCGCTACCGCTAAAAAGCGTAAGGATAAATCTTTGAGGTCTAAACCGGATGAGTCGTCCGTTGCGGACGCCGGTTCTACGGAGCCTCCGGTTGAATCTGTGGATCCTGCCGAGGGTTCGGCTGAATCCCAGGGGGAACCTTTACTTTTGCAGGAGTTGGCCTCTCAGGAGTTAGGCCAGGCTGAGGGTGCTTCTCAGGTATCTGTAGTTCCATCTTTACAAAAGGTTATTAGGCCTTCTACTTCAGTGGCTAAAGGCCATGCTAAGGCCAAACCTTGTCTTGTTGGCCCTGGTCATAGTTCTAGCTCTCCAGCCCCTGTTCCTAAAAAGCATATGTTGAAAATGGCAGAGGACTTGATTACTTTGATCAGGGTTTCTATGCCCCCAGAGAAGAGGCCTAGGGTGGAGGCAGATTTAGAGGGAATGGATCATTCCTCAGACTACTCTGATTCCTCAGCTGAAGAAATTTAGGATTTCCCTTCCTTTTCAGATTCGGATGCAGAGGACTCCTGTCCTTCTGCTTCTCCTCCAGAGGATTTTTCTTTTTCTGAGACTTTACATTCCATGAGGGAACATTTCAAGTGGGAAGGACAAGATTTTTCAGATTCTCGGAAAAGGCTTAGGGAATTTTTGTTTCTGCCACAACATAGGCCTTTGGCTATTCCTCCTGTCTTAGATGTTGTTCAGGATGTTTTTTCTGAATCTTCCCTTAATCCTGATTCTTTGCCTCCGGCCCCTGTTAAGCCAGACAGATATTACAGAGTTCCAGAAGCACATAAGTATTTGTACAAGAGTCCTAGAGCTGATCCGGAAACTATTATTCAAGGTCCGAAGGGTGTTAGGGCTTCTGTGGCTAAGAATCCAGTTCCTTTGGATAAAGATTCTAGAGCTGTTAGATAGGTGGGGAAAAAAGTGTACACCTCCTCTACGTTAGCTATGAGGGCTTTGAATTGCCAATTTCATATGCTGAAGTATCAGAACTTTTTGTTAGGCCAATTGAAGTCTAAGGTGGATGCTTTATCTGAGGGTATAGAGTGTAAGGAGCTCCAGGAGTTGGTTCATGCATCAGATCAAGTTGGCAAACATTCTTTGCAGTGTGGTTTTGATGCTCTTCAGGCTTCATCCAGGGTGGCTGCTACAGGTTCAGTTATTCGTATACATGCCTGGCTTAAGGATCAAAATTTGTCAGAGCATGTTAAGGCTCGGATTTTGGATGCTCCTCTTCAATCTGAAGTACTTTTTGGTCCTCCTCTGGAATCAGTTTTGAAAAAGATGGAAGATAAGGCTAAGTCTATGCAGACGGTCAAGGATTTTTTGCAGGTACAGCCCCCTAAGTTTAGTAGGAATTGGCCTGCTATAGGATGGTCTTATCCTTCTTCGGATTATCAGTCTAAGGGCAGGTCTAGACGTGGTAGAGGCAGGGCTCACGCTCAGGGTTCTTTCAGACCTAGGACTTGGAGTTCTCCTGCACAGTCTTCTGGTGAGGGCAGGGGTCAGCCCTTTCGTAAGCAGACCCAATGACCTGTATCTTCCGCTGCCAGACCCTTCTTTACTGGCAGCTCCTCTAGGAGGAAAGTTGGGACTTTTCAAACAAAACTGGAATTTGGTCACCCAGGACAAATGGGTGTTGGATATAATAAATCAAGGTTACAAGTTTTATTTTCACACTTTTCCTCCTTTCAAAGGCATGCCGGATGTGCCTCCTCAGCAAAGGCTGGAGGCTCAGGAGCAAATTTCTTTGCTTTTGCAGATGGAGGCAATTCAGATGGTCCCTCCGTCAGAAGTAGGCCTAGGATTTTATTCCCGTCTTTTCCTAGTGCCAAAGAAAGGAAACACTTGGAGGCCAATTCTGGATTTGTCCATTCTCAATACCTACCTAGACATTCCAAAGTTCAAGATGTTAACATTGCAACAACTTCTGCCTATGCTAGGCAAAGATCACTGGATGGTAACCCTGGATCTCAAAGAGGCCTATCTTCACATCCCTATCAGGCCCAGCTGCAGGAGATTCCTGAGATTTCGGGCTGGTACTTCTCATTATCAGTTCTCTGCATTGCCCTTTGGTTTATCTACTGCGCCCAGGGTATTCACAAAAGTTCTGGCTCCTGTGATTGCTTTCTTCAGACAGAGAGGAATACAAATTTATCCTTATCTGGACGATTGCCTGATTCTTGCTCAAAACAAAGACAAATTACAACATCTCCAGTATGTAATGGCAGTTTTAAGGTGCCTAGGGTATTCTGTGAACGAAATAAAGTCCAGTCTAGTGCCCTCTTAGGACATGTGCTTTCTGGGTGTGAGACTGAATACAGCTTCTCAGATGGCATTTCTGACCCCGGACAAGCAAAGAACTCTTCATCTATACTTCCAGCAGTTATCAGTAATGTCCAGGCTGACTGCAAGGACAGTCCTTCAAGCCTTGGGGTTCATGGCATCTTGCATTCTAGTACTTCCCAATGCCAAACTGCATATGAGGAAGCTACAATGGTATCTCAAAAGTGTGTGGACTCAACACTGCCACGGTTTGGACACTGTCATTCGGATTATACCTTGCATCCAGAAGGAATTCTTGTGGTGGGCTCAGGAATGTCACCTAAACAAGGGACTCTCTGTGACCCGACCAGAGGCGAGTCAGATCCTAACGACGGATGCCTCGGACTTGGCTTGGGAGCACACTTCAATGGGAAATGGATACAAGACATGTGGCCTCCCAAACTACTACATTTGCATATCAACATGAAGGAGATGTTAGCAGTCCAATTTGCTTTGATGGCCTTCAAGGACCTACTTCAGCCGGGACAGGTGTTGATTCAAACAGACAACACAACAGTCATGTGGTACATCAACAAGCAGGGGGGAACCCATTCCTACCCTCTTTGCAGGCAAGCAATGATTTTGTGGGAGACTGCTCTGAGTTTGCGAATCAATCTTCAAGCACGGTTTCTGCCAGGAGCACAGAACTCCCTAGCAGATATATTGAGTAGGCAAATTGTGGATCCCCACGAGTGGAAACTGGATTCTCAGGTTTTCAAACAATTGACTTTCGCTTGGGGAACTCCAGACATAGATCTGTTCGCTTCTCCACTGAATTTTCAACTACCAAAATTTTGCACAAAGATGTTCCACCCAGATGCTTGGAAAGTGGATGCTCTATCTTTCAGTTGGAACAACCTTCACGTTTATGCTTTTCCTCCTCTGCCTCTTCTCCCCAAGGTACTCTTGAAAGTCAGGCGGGACAAGCCTTGCATGATTCTAATAGCACCAGATTGGCCACGTCAGCATTGGTATCCTCTGCTGAGGAGTTTAATCCAGGAGCCTCCTTGGCTTCTGCCACAGGTTCCTCATTTGTTGTCCCAGTCAAACAATCATTTTCTCAATGTTCAGGTGCAGTCCCTCCATCTGACGGCCTGGCGTATTCGGTGATGGAGCCGGTGGGGTCTCAGCTTCCTCAACAGGTTTTAGATGTCATTCTGGAAGCCAGGCCTAGCACTAGAAAAGTTTATGCTGATAAATGGAAGAGATTTTTCTTTGGAGCACTGCAACGGTTTTGATGTTTCAGTGCCTAATTTGAGTTTTGCACTACAGTATCTTACTGAATTACTGGACAAGGGTTTGTCATTCTCTTCTGTGAAGGTTCATGCTGCAGCCATTTCTGCTCACTATGATTGTGACCCTCCTTTATTTTCACATCCTTTGTTCAAACAATTTCTTAGAGGGGCAAAGAATATAAGACCCCCAATAGAGCTCCTACTCCTTCCTGGGATCTCAATTTTGTTTTGGAGAAACTTACTTTACCTCCTTTTGAACCTGCAGCTACGTCTGAACTGAAGTTTTTGTCTTGGAAGACTGCTTTTTTGTTGGCCATTACTTCTGCTAGGAGGGTATCTGAATTGCAGGCACTCATGGCAGTTGAACGCTCTTTGATATTTCATAAGGATAGAGTTTCTTTGCGAACTAACCCTACTTTTATGCCTAAAGTGATTTCTAATGTGGCCTTGAACCAGTCTATTCATTTGCCTACTTTTTATGCTGATCCCCAAAATAAAGGGAAAAAGTCTTGCATTCTTTGGATATCCACAGGCAGTTACGTTACTATTTGAGCAGAACTAAGGAGTTCAGACAGACTCAACAGTTATTTGTTTCTTTTGCTTTGAGTTCACAAGGGAAAGTTGTTTCAAAGCAGACTATTTCAAAGTGGATTGGTCATTGTATTGCTTTTTGTTATTCTCATCATGGGAAGGATGTTCCTGCTGGGATCAGACCTCATTCTACTAGGGCTACTGCCACTTCTATTGCTTTTTTGAGGGGTGTAGCTACTAAGGATATTTTGGAGGCAGCTACTTGGAGTTCAGTACACACTTTTACTAAGCATTACCATCTCCCTCTTTATTCCAAGTCCAGGGCTGGGTTTGCCACTGCAGTTTTACAGGGCATGTTAGCAGCTCCTAATGCTTTGTAGTTTGCCGGCCTCCCTTTTCCTTTGCTTTGGGATTCTACCCACAGGTTATGACTGTAGCAATGTGAGACGAAGAACATAGTACAGTTTTGTACCTACCATAAATGTAGATGTTCGAGGTTCTACATTGCTGCAGTCCAATTTTCCCTCCCTCCTTCCCCTCTATAGTTTGTGGTTGCTGGGTTCCTTTTTGGGATACTCTTTATTTCTACACTAGTGGTTGTTGGGCGTTTACTATTTTGGCTCTGGCCTTTCATTTTTAGGCCTTCTGACATCTGGGGCAAGAAAGACTGAGGATATGGCGTCGGTCATGCGCTTAAGTACTACTACGTACTGACGTCAGCTCTAGGCGACAGTGACCGATGCCAGCCTAGCTCTTTGGTATTCGGGCCAACCGAGGACAGCGGACTACCCACAGGTTATGACTGCAGCAATGTAGATCCTCGAACATCTACATTTATGGTAGGTACAAAACTGTACTTTTCTTCTTCTAACCAGGAATATTCTTTCCCTCCTTATGAGGATTCTGATGCTGAGGAATCCATTCCTTCAGCTTCTCCTCCTGAGGATTTCTCTTTTGGGGAAACTTTGCATGAAATGAGGGAACATTTTCACTGGGAAGGATAGGAGTACTCGGAACCTAAGAAAAGACTAAGGGATTTTCTTCTTCTTCCCCAACATAGACCCCTGGCTATTCCTCCTGTTTTGGATATTGTGGATGATGCTTTTTCGGAGGCTAGCTTAACTCCTGACTCTTTTCCTCCAGCTCCTGTTAAGCCAGACAGATATTATAGGGTTCCTGATTCTCACCAGTTTTTATACAAGAATCCTACTGCTGACCCTGAAACCATTTCTCAGGGTCCTAAGGGGGTTAAGGCCACTTCTGCTAAAAACCCCATTCCCACTGAAAAGGATTCCAGATCTTTAGAAAGATGGGGCAAAAAAGTGTACACTTCTGCTACTTTATCTATTAGGGCTTTAAACTGTCAGTTTCATATGCTGAAATACCAGCAATTTCTCCTGTTTTAAAACAAAAGCTAACTTCCATTTCCGCATGTGCAGATAATAAGGAATTACATGATTTGTTGCATGCCACTGAACAAGTTGGAAACCATGGTTTACACTGTGGATTTGGTGCCTTAGAGGCTTCTTGTAGGGCTTCTGCCTCTGGCACAGTCATTAGAAGGCATGCATGGTTAAAGGAACAAAATTTGCCAGATCAAGTAAAGGCTAAATTATTGGATGCTCCTGTTCAGCATAATGTTTTGTTTGGATCTAAAGCTGAAGAGGTGATAAAGAAGATGGAGGACAAGGCAAAATCCATGCAAACAGTTAAAGATTTCTTACATGTACAGCCACCCAGATTTAGTAGGAATTGGCCTACAAAAAATTGGTCCTTTCCCAATTCAGACAGGCCTCAGAGGGGTAGATACAGACGCTCCCGAGGAAGGCCTCAAACGCAAGCCTCTTATAGATCAAGACAGTGGACTGCTTCCAACCCTAGGGGAGGAAAGGACAGGTCGCAAGCTCATAGAAAACGGACTCAATGACTCCCTCTGTTGGGCTGCAGGAACTTCTTGCCTGGAAGCCCCTCTCGGAGAAAAACTTTCTCTTTTTCACCTAAATTGGACTCATATAACCCAAGACAAGTGGGTTCTGGATGTGGTTTCAAGAGGTTACAAATTCCATTTTCATACCCTGCCAAGACCAAACGGATGGCCAGATCTTCCAAAACATCAATGGTTAGAGGCCTTAAACCAGGTGGAAGCTCTCCTGGCTATGAAAGCCATAGAATTAGTTCCAATTTCAGAGAGGGGACAAGGCTCTTTCTAGTCCCCAGGAAGCAAAATTCATGGAGACCCATTCTGGATCTGTCAGTCTTGAACACTTTCCTCGAGGTACCAAAATTCAAGATGCTTACTCTACAGCAGCTACTTCCAATGCTGACCAAAAATGCATGGATGGTAACTTTGGATTTAAAGGAGGCATGCTTACACATTCCCATCAGGCAGGAATGTAGAAAATACCTCAGGTTCAAGGCCGGATCGAGGCACTGTCAATTCTCTGCACTGTCCTTTGGATTATCTACTGCACCCAGGGTCTTCACCAAATGCCTGGCTCCAGTAATAGCTTATTGCAGACTCAAGGGAATTCAAATTTACCCTTATCTGGATGACTGTCTTATTCAGGCAGACAGCAAGGATGTCTTACTCCAGCATCTAGAGTTTGTTCAGAATCTTCTCAATTCCTGGGATTCACTGTAAACATAAAAAAGTCAAATTTGACACCCTCACAACAGATAATTTTTCTGGGCGCTTCTCTAAACACAACAACCCAGATGGCATTTCTGACATACGAAAAACAATTACAGCTGGCTTCAACTTTCAAAACCTTGGCAACATTAACTCAGCTATCTGCAAGGAGATTCCTGCAGGCTTTGGGTTACATGACCTCCTGCATCCTTCTCGTACCATATGCAAGACTACATGTGAGGAAAATACAGTGGTACCTAAAAAGTGTATGGTCTCAGCATTGCCACAGTTTAGACATACAGATCTCTGTCCTGCCTTGTCTCCAAAAGGAATTCCTTTGGTGGTCCAAGGCATGTACTCTAAACAAAGGAAAACCCTTCTGTCTGCCTCCTGCCACTCAGATACTAACCACGGACGCCTCAGATTATGCATGGGGAGCCCATTTTCGGGGCAACTGTCTGCAGGGTCTTTGGACAAAGGATCAGAAGCACCTGCATATCAATTTAAAGGAAATGTTAGCCGTTCAGAAAGCTCTATTGGCCTTCAGGAATCTTCTACAACCAGGACAACTACTGATACGGACAGACAACACCACAGTTATGTGGTACATAAACAAGCAAGGGGGATCTCACTCCTATCCCCTTTGCAGACTAGCCATGAATCTTTGGAACACAGCTCTAGCTTGCAAACTGGACCTTCAAGCTCAGTTTCTACCAGGAAGCAAAACTTCTTGGCAGATAGTCTGAGCAGAAACCTATCGGACCCACATGAATGGATGCTGGACACCGAAATATTCAAGATGATTACAGCAGTCTGGGGATGTCCTCACATAAACCTCTTTGCATCCCACCTCTATCATCAACTACAGATTTTTTGCACCAGGACATTCCACGAACTAGCTTGGAAAGTGGATGCTCTATCATTCAGTTGGAGAAACCTCTCGGGGTATGCCTTTCCGCCTCTTCCTCTTCTTCCATGGGTATTATTAAAGATCAAACAGGACAAGCCCAAGATGATAATCTTGCTGGCCCCAAATTGGCCTCGACAGTTTTGGTACCCAACACTGAAAAACCTTTGTCTGGAGCCTCCTTGGGTTTTACCACAGACTCCGAACCTTCTGTCCCAACTCCAGGGTCAGATTCTGCACTCCCATGTCAAAACTCTCAGCCTGGCGGCCTGGTTAATCCAGGGTCTTTGATTCATTCTCTCCTACCCAAGCAGGTTATGGATGTCATTTTAGAAGCCAGAAGTCCTAGCACTAGAAAATCTTATGCAGGAAAATGGAAAAGATTTTGTTCCTGGATGCAGGCTCAGGATTCTGATCCTCTTATTCCTAACATTCCTCTGATTTTACTTTACCTTACAGACCTCTTACATAAGGGTCTCTCTTTCTCTTCAATAAAGATACATGCCTCTGCTATTTCTGCTCATTATAAAACAGACCCTCCAGTCTTTTCCCACCAGCTCATGAGACAGTTTCTCAGAGGAGCTAAGAACTTAAGGCCCCCTAGATCTCCTCCCATTCCTGCTTGGGATCTCAACTATATTTTGGAAAAACTCACCTTACCTCCTTTTGAGCCTGCTGCCGCAGCTGACATCAAGTTTTTATCTTGGAAGACAGCTATCCTGTTAGCTCTGACCTCTGCCAGGAGAGTCTCGGAGTTGCAAGCTCTCATGGCTGTGGAACCTTATATTATTTTTCATCAAGACAGGGTATCTTTAAGGACTAATCCTACTTTTATGCCTAAGGTGATTTCCAAAGTGGCTTTAAATCAAACTATTCACTTGCCAACTTTTTTCCCCACTCCTCAAAATAAGGGGGAAAGGATCTTGCATTCCTTGGATGTACACAGACAACTACGTTTTTACCTAGACAGAACCCAGGACATCAGGAAATCAGAGCAATTGTTTGTTTCGGTTTACTGTCAGACGTTATTATAAGGTCGAGCGTTAGTCGAATGTCGAAGGCAGTATAATCAATCGGGAACGGTTTTACCATGGGTCGAGGTAGGGAGGATGTTTGTAGTATGGTATTATACTGTACACCTACCTCGACCCATGGTAAAACCATTCCCGATTGATTATACTGCCTTCGACATTTGTGTTTCCGACCTTATGCGTTCGACTATACAACGTTCGACCGAGTGACGTTCGCAGTTCGGATAGTTAACCGTTTGTTTCTTATGCTTCAAGTTCCCGTGGTAAATCTATTTCAAAACAGACCATTTCCGAATGGATTGCTCATGGAATCAGATTTTGCTATTCGCACCATAGAAAGCAAATCCCAGGGAGTATAAGGACTCATTCTACCAGAGCTGCTGCCACTTCAGCTGCCTTCCTCAGGGGAGTTCCTACCAAAGACATTTTGGAAACTGCAACTTGGAGTTCAGTGCATACTTTTTCCAAGCACTACAATCTACCTCTCTACTCTAAGTCTAGGGCAAGCTTTGCTTCTGCTGTCTTGCAGGGCCTTTTAGCCGCCCCCTCTTCTTTATGACCACCTCCCTTTTATTCTGCTTTGGGATTCAACCCTACAGTCATGACTGCAACAGTGAAACACGATGAACATAGTACAGTTGTGTACACTTACCATAAATGTAGATGTTCGAGTGTCTTCACTGTTGCAGTCTGCTTCTCCTCCTGTCCCCTCTTATTTTTTCTTTTGTGTGGTTCCCTTCTTCGCCCTTCTTTTGAGGTGTATTTGCAAAGGGTATGGGATCTTTCTCATTTTGGAGCACCTGACATCTGGGGCAATAAAAACTGGAGAACATGGCGTCGGCTGTCAGCTTTGTACTCTGACATCTCGGCCACAGCCTTCAAGGAGTATAAAACATAAAACATCACAGACAAATATATACTAAGTAAAATACCAATTATATAATTAACTAATCAAAATTAACAATTAATTTAGCAGCACTTTCCAATTAAAGTCTTCATTCAAACCAAAAGGAGACACTGTTTTAAATTTCAACATATATACAGCTTCTTTATGCAGTAAAAGTGGTTTGATATCTACATTATTGTATTCAGAAACATGAACTTGTTCCAGAATAGTACCTTGTAAGCCCCTGCTATCACCATTATGAAAATTTAAAAAGTGCATAGCTACAGGGCTTGACTCTTTTTTATTATCAATGTCCCTAATGTGTTCCAAGAGCCTCACTTTAAAGGCTCTCTTAGTTTCACCAATGTAAAATTTCTTACATGGACACTGTAATGCATATATAACACCCTCAGAATTACAATGGAAGGTGTATTTAGTGTTAAACTTAATACTATTAATGTATGGAAAACAAGATACAACAAAGTTACATGCCTTACACTTACCACAAGGGTAAGTGCCTGTCTTAACAATATTATGATGCAAAACATCTAATGGTAAATTAAATCTACTTTTGACTAAAAAATTTTTTATTTTTTTACCCCTGCGGTAAGAAAATTTAAGTTCCAAATTCAACCATGTCTGGACACTATCTAATGAACATAAATATTCCCAAAATTGTTTAATAATTTTAATAAACTCTACAGTAAAGCAGCCAAATGTCGATACAAAATATATGACCTCTCTATTCTCCTGTGACCCATTATAAATATTGATACTTTTCTTAGACCTTAAAAAAGATTGATTATTAATTTGTTTCTTGCCACCATTTAAACGCTTATAACTATCCTCCATTACTTGTTTATTGTACCCCCTGGCCAAAAAAGATTGTACCATGGAAGATAATTCATTATTAAATGTATGATGTTCATTACATAACCTAGAAATTCTCAGCATTTCTCCATATGGCAAAGCCTGCAAAGTATGGGGAGGATGGCCACTGGTCCCGTGTACATATTGAAAACCCCCTTCAAATTTTCTATTGATAGAAGTAACCAAATTATGGCCATCTGAAATGTCAAGCACCACGTCCAAAAAAGGAACTTTGGTACCAATCCTTAAACCATCAAATTGTAATTACATTACTTTTTGATTCATGCTATAAACTGTCTCATCTGTGGTCCTCTGGACCTTTACAGGTGATTACAGACAACACCACAGTGATGTGGTTCATAAACAAACTCAGGCACCAGCTCTTAACCCCTGTTCGGGCTGGCTGTGATAGTTTGGGGAGGTATCTCTTCAACATTGTCTAACCCTCCAAGCATCTTGCAGTCAGTCAGAGCAAAATGTAGTTGCAGACTAGCTGGGCAGGACCTGCACAGTCCTCATGAGTGGAAATTGAATGAGAAGGTCTTCCAGGAATTGATCTCTGTGGGGAACACTTCAGATAGATCTGTTGCCTCTTTTCAAAACAGGCAATTAAGCAAATTCTGCACCCAGACTCCATGCATGTAGCCTTGGGAAATAGATGCATTTTCAGTCCCAGGGTTCAAAATGTTCCTGTATGTATTTCCACTGATATCCAGTATAATTCCGAAGGACTCACCAGAAATCATTGTGGTGACTCCATTCTGGACTAGGCAGCACTGATTCTGCCTTCATATGGAATTGGCCGGAGACAGTTACCACAAGCTTCCTCACAGATTGGGTCTTCTCACACAGGACTAAGGGAAGACGTTCTTCGTGTTTCACTGTTGCAGTCATCACATTTGAGTTATCTGCCTGCAGGTAACCCTCAGCCAGCCTGAATACCAGAGTCTTGGATTCCTGCATCGGATGCTGTCTCTTCTTCCATGACGTCAGGTCATCAGGGGTATAAAACATGTAGTCGACGCCATTACATCAGTCTGTCTTGCTGTGCAGTGCCCGAAGCAGAAGCAGTTCACAAGTGCCAGTTGGCCGACTCCTGAAATTTTTGTTTTTGAGTTTCAGAACCGAAGTCTTCAAAAAAAGATAAGTACCTCGTTGGGGATCTTTTTTCTTGCTCCAACCGATTTCAGTAAAAGTTAACAATTGTCTTACCTGTGGAAAGCAAGTACCTCATAAAGATTTTCATTCGTACTGCATCCCCTGCTTAGGCCCAGACCACAACATCCCTCACTGTCAGTTTTGTGCCTTGATGTCCTTCAAGAATGCAACTGCAGTCATAACATATGGGTTGTCCTGCCTCAGGCAGCCCTCGGTCGGCCGAATTCCAAAGTCTGGGTCCGGCGTTGGCTGGTGTCGCCTCCTCTCCGACGTCACAACGGCTAGAGTATAAAGGCATCGGCCAACGCCATCTTCTCCAGTCTTTCTTGCCACGTGGTGCCCGAAGCAGAAGCAGTTCGCAAGTGCCGGTCGGTCAGCTCCTGTGTTTTCAGTACCGAAGTCATCTAAAAGCTAAATACCCCGTTGGGGAACACTTATTCTTGCCTCAGCTGATGTCAGAACAAATTGAGAAAGTTAATAATTGTTTGTCTTGTGGTAAACAAATACCTCATAAGGACTTCCATTCTCTCTGCCTTCCTTGCCTGGGCCCAGACCACGATGTCTCGGCCTGTGCTGCCTCTGCTTGCTTTAATAAGTGCACTCTCAGGCGCCGGGCAGAATTCGCCGAGGACTTTTTCGGTGAATCCTTTGCGTATATCATGCCGTCGGATCAACCGACAACCCAATCTGCTAAAAAAACGTAAGGACCGGGACCGACATCCTCGTCCCGCGTCCACTACTGATGCTACTCCTAAATCCTCTGCTAGCTCCGGGTCCCCTTGGAAGTGGTAATTCAACCGCTCCAGGCCGATGACACAGCGTTAACACGACCTTCGGTCTCGGAGATCTCTCTGGTGCCGTTTGTGGATTTTCCTCCGGAAACCGAAGTTCTGGATCAACCCGACACCATTCCTGTGGACAAGGTAACGCCTGCACGTGGGGCTGCTAGGCCTCCTGTTTCCATGTCCATTAAGGCCTTTGCACATGCTAAGGCCGCCAGTCAGGCCAAGGCCCATCCTAAACCTGCCCAGGCCCCTTCATCTGATAAGCAGATCATGTCTCTGGCTGCAGATCTTGTTTCCCTTATCAGGGGGTCTCAGCCTCATCCGGACAGGGGTTCTCAGCCACCTGCAGAAAAAAGGCCTAGAACTGAGCAGGCGGACGACCTCTCCTCGGATGAAGCCTCTAGGGATTCTGAGCATTCTGATACCCAAGAAGAACCCTTCCAGGCCTACGAGGACTCTGATGCTGAGGAATCAATTCCCTCTGCCTCCCCTCCAGAGGATTTCTCTTTTGGTGAAGTCCTGCATTCCATGAGGGAGCATTTTCAATGGCAGGGTCAGGAATTCTCTGACTCCAGGAAAAGGCTTCGTACTTTCCTCAAGCTTCCCCAGCACAGACCCTTGGCTATCCCTCCAGTTATGGATGTTTTGGATGATGTTTTCTCTGACTCCAGTGCCAACCCTGATTCTCTTCCTCCTACTCCTGTCAAGCCGGACAGATATTACAGGGTCCCTGACACTCACAAGCACCTTTTTAAGGCCCACTCTGTGGACCTAGAAACTATTTCACAGGGCCCCAAGGGAGTGGCTTCCTCCTCTGCCAAAAACCCACTGCCAGCTGACAGAGAAGCAAGGTCCCTAGAGAGATGGGGTAAAAAAAGTATATACCTCTACTACCCTAGCCATGAGGTCTCTTAACTGCCTTTTTCACATGTTTCAGTACCAAGATTTTCTCCTGGATGATTTACAGAAAAAGTTAGCCTCTCCTGAGCCTATTGATAAAAAGGCACTGCAGGATCATATTCATAACACTCAGCAGGTTAATAACCATTTTCTGCAGTGTGGTTATGATGCACTGGAAGCTTCATGTAGGCCAGCTATGACTGGGGCTGTAATACGTAGACATGCTTGGTTGAAGGATCAGTCTTTGCCTGACCGTGTTAAAGTAAAGTTACTGGATGCACCTTTGGGAAAACAAAAGCTTTTTGGTGCTACTGCACAAGATGTATTGAAATCCATAGAGGAAAAAGCAAAGTCAGTACAGACAGTCAAGGATTTCCTTCAGGTTCAGCCACCCAGATTCAGCAGAAACTGGCCCTCCAAGAATTGGTCGTTCCCCGGCTCTGACAAGTTTCAAAGGGGAAAAAGCAGACGTGCCCGAGGTAGAGGGCAATACCGAGGATCTTACAGGGGACGCCAATGGCAACCTCAAAATCAAAGAAGTGGCGCAGACAATTCAGCTGCACCACAAGGACAATCACAATAACTTGACTTTCGTATCGCCTACAAAGGTTCAAAGAGAAGCACCTTTGGGCGGAAAATTAGCCTTATTCTCACAAAACTGGCATATCTTAACCATGGACAATTGGATTCTGGATTTGATAGACAAAGGTTACAGATTCCACTTCACACATTACCAATAAAACAAGGCATGCCAAGCCTGCCACATCATCAAAGGGCAGAGGCACTCACTCAAGTTTCCAAGCTATTAAGTATAGAAGCAATAGAAAGGGTTCCTCCTCAGGAACAAGGCCAGGGGTTTTATTCAAGACTGTTCCTTGTTCCAAGAAAAGAAAACAAATGGAGACCCATACTGGACTTGTCAACTCTAAACACTTTCCTCATTGTGCCAAAGTTCAAAATGCTGACGTTGCAGCAACTTCTTCCCATGTTGGGCAAGGGGTCTTGGCTGGTCACTCTGGACCTCAAGGAGGCATACGTGCATGTCCCAATCAGACAAAGCTGCAGAAGATACCTCAGATTTCTTGCAGGGACAGAGCATTATCAATTCTCATCATTGCCGTTTGGCTTATCTACTGCGCCCAGAGTGTTCACAAAATGCCTGGCATCAGTAGTGGCACACTGCAGACTGCAGGGGATTCAAATATACCCCAACTTGGACGACTGTCTCATACAAGCAGACAACAAACAAACCTTAAAAGGAAATTTGGACTATGTCATGCATTTACTGCAGGCCTTGGGATACACAGTCAACATTCAGAAGTCAAACTTACTACCATCCCAACAAATTATATTCCTAGGAGCCAAACTGGACACGGAAAAACAAATGGCCTACCTCACAGAGGAAAAACAGCAGCATTTACCAGAGTACTTCAAAGGCCTAGCAAAGCTTTCCCAGCTGACTGCAAGGAAAATCCTGCAGGCCCTGGGTTTCATGGCATCTTGCATCCTTCTGATACCTTTGGCAAGACTTCATATGAGAAAGCTGCAATGGTATCTAAAAAACTTATGGTCTCAACACAACAGCCTAGAGGACATAATCCCACTTATTCCATGTCTACAGAAGGAATTTCTATGGTGGGCTCAAGCCAGTCAACAAAACGAAGGCATGCCTTTCAACAGACCTCAAGCAGACAAAATGATAACAACAGACGCCTCAGACCATGGATGGGGGACGCACATGGAGGGCAGATGCATTCAAGGTCTTTGGACGCCAAAGGAAAGACATCTGCACATAAACCAAAAAGAGATGTTGGCAGTGATACATGCCATCGAGACTTTCGAAAAAACACTAAAACAGGGGCATTTACTAATAAGGACAGACAACACTACGGTCATGTGGTACATAAACAAGCAGGGAGGCACTCATTCTTACCCCCTCTGCAGACTGACAATGCTTCTCTGGGAAAAATCCCTGAGCCTGAGGATACATTTACAATCCCAGTTTGTACCAGGCAAGGACAATGTACTGGCGGAAATCTGAGCAGACATTTCATGGATCCACACGAATGGATGCTGCACCCTCACATTTTCTCTCAACTGGCAGGGACATGGGGAAGACCGGACGTAGATCTTTTTGCTTCCCACTTAAATCATCACCTGGAAAAGTTCTGCACAAGGACTCACCACCCTCTAGCTTGGAAAACGGATGCTCTCTCCTTCAGCTGGAATTCTCTAAAAATGTATGCATTCCCTCCCCTGCCTCTGCTGACCAAGGTGATACTGAAGATCAAAGCAGAACAACCAACAGGCATCTTGATAGCTCCAGACTGGCCAAGGCAGCACTGGTACCATTGCTATTGACCATAACTCGGACCAAGCCATGGCCTCTGACCCTATGGCCCCTGCTCCTAACTCAACACAATTACAGGACTGTACATCAAGACCTGAAAACATTGCATCTGACAGCCTGGAGGCTACCATGACTTCAACACCAAACTCTCTTTCAAAATCTGTTCAAGAGATCTTGCTGGAAGCACGCAGACCTTCCACCAGAAAAACCTATTCAGCCAAGTGGAAGAGATTCAGTATCTGGAATGCCAACAGGGGTCAGGACACAGCATTACTGAGTATACCTCAAATATTAGAATACTTGGCAGAACTATTTCATACTGGGCTGTCATACTCCTCAATAAAGATTCATGCCTCAGCAATCTCAGCAAAATACAACTGTGACCCTCCAGTGTTTTCGCATCCTCTGCTAAGACAGTTTCTAAGAGGGATAAAGAATATCAAACCTCCCAGAAAACAGCCAGTACCTGCATGGGACCTCAACTACGTGTTGGAAAAACTAACTCTACCTCCATTTGAGCCAGCAGCAACCTCAGAAGTGCAATTTCTGTCATGGAAGACGACCTTCTTATTGGCAGTCTCCTCTGCAAGAAGAGTTTTGGAGATACAGGCACTCATGGCAGTGCCCCCTTCCTCATTTTTCATCAAGACAGAGTCTCTCTAAGAACCAATCCTACATTCATGCCAAAAGTAATTTCCAGGGTGTCTCTAAATCAAGCTATTCATCTACCCTCATTCTTCCCCAATCCTCAAAATAAGGGGGAAAAAAACTACTGCATACTTTGGACATACACAGACAATTACGCTACTACTTGGACAGAACTAAGGCCACCAGAAGGTCTGACCAGCTGTTTGTAGCCTATGCTGCTGGAGTACAAGGAAAAGCAGTCTCCAAGCAAACAATTTCAAAATGGATTGGACATTACATCAGATTTTGCTATTCTTTCCATGGAAAAGGTGTGCCAGCCAATATCAGGCCACATTCCACCAGAGCTATAGCCACTTCCACAGCTTTCCTAAGAGGAGTGGCAACAAAGGACATTTTAGAAGCTGCCACATGGAGCTCCGTGCATACATTTACTAAGCACTACAACCTGCCCTTATACTCCAGATCCCGAGCAGGCTTTGCTTCGGCAGTCCTGCAGGGGATTTTAGCTACACCATCCTTATCTTAGTTCCATCCACCCCCAGCTTGGCTATGGTACTCAACCCATATGTTATGACTGCAGTTGCATTCCTGAAGGACATAGTACAGTTTTGTACCTACCATAAATGTAGATGTCCGATAGATATGCAACTGCAGTCGGATTTTCCCTCCCTCCTACTTCTCTGTATCCTTCCTTTTGGGTCCCTACCCCTCTTCCCTTCAGCTGGGGGTATCTCCTATGGTGTATCTGTTTATTACTGTTGTGCATGTTTGGATTATTTTATCCATTTACCAAATTTAGCCTTCCTAGGAGGGCACCTGGCATCTGGGGCAAGAAACACTGAAGAAGATGGTGTCGGCCGATGCCTTTATACTCCAGCCGTTGTGACGTCGGAGAGGAGGCGACCCCAGCCGACGCCGGACCCAGACTTTGGAATTCGGCCGACCGAGGGCTGCCTGAGGCAGGACAACCCATATGTTATGACTGCAGTTGCATATCTAATGGACATCTACATTTATGGTAGGTACAAAACTGTACTTTCAACCCCCGAACTATTCGTCATCGGGCTATATTTGCAGCAAATTATTTTGGTACTCTGTATCCTTACTCAGAAATAACTTCGGTAAGCCAACCGACTACCGATCTTCTGAAAAAAATGCAATGATAAAGACAGAGACAGACCGCATAGGTCCAAAACTGCTGACGACGCTTCCGTTAAATTAGTTGCCAGTCCGCCCGTACTTAGTGAGGCACTTTCCCAGCCCCTGATACCCGCTACTTCAGATTCGTAGGCCTCTTCTGAGACCCATTCAGAGTCCGGTATGCAGTGAGATGCTTCTTCGACTATGTAACCTGTGGATGTCTCTACCTTGGATGGGTTCAGAGCTGCTGTGCAGGCACCGGCTTCTGAGTGTGTATTCAGGCTTACAGACTTGCATTTTAAAGTGACGCCATCTTCTTCATCCAGGCCTAAAACTCACACCACGCCTAGAAAACCGGCGTCCAGACCGCATACTCAGTCCCATATGCCTAAAAAACAAATGCTTAGAATGGCTGAAGACCTTATTACCTTAATTAGGGGAAGCCAGCCTTTCCCCTCTAAGAGACGTAGAACTGACTTTCCTTCTGATTCTTCTGATCAGGAATCTGATATTTCTGTTTCTTCTGATTACCAGGATTTGCCCTTATCTACCTATGAGGATTCTGATGCAGAGGATTCC
Source organism: Protopterus annectens (assembly GCF_019279795.1). Taxonomy (NCBI): domain Eukaryota; kingdom Metazoa; phylum Chordata; order Ceratodontiformes; family Protopteridae; genus Protopterus; species Protopterus annectens. The sequence goes on along the minus strand of NC_056745.1, from coordinate 1,209,418,811 downwards.
ATTCCGTCTGCTTCCCCTCCAGAAGATTTTTCTTTTGGTGAAACCTTACACACTCTTAGGGAGCATTTCCGCTGGGAAAGCCAGGATTACTCTGACTCCAAAAAGAGGCTTAGGGAATTTGTACTCCTTCCTCAACACAGCCCTTTAGCTATCCCTCCTGTTCTGGACATTGTAGATGATGCTTTCTTGGAATCTAGCCTTTCCCCAGACACTTTACCTCCAGCTCCCAGAAAACCTGACGGGTATTACAGCGTACCTGACTCTCACAAGTTCCTCTTCAAGAATCCTACTGCAGATCCAGAGACCATTTCCCAAGGATCAAAGGGCATTAAGGCTACTTCTGCCAAAAATCCTACCCCTTCTGATAGAGATTCTAGAGACTTGGACAGATGGGGTAAGAAGGTATACACTTCTGCTACTTTGGCTATTAGGGCTTTAAATTGTCAGTTTCATATGTTAAAGTGCCAGCAGCATATTATGGGACTACTTAAACAGAAAATGATGATTCCTGGCTGTGCTGAACACACAGAATTACAGGATTTAATGCATTCTGCAGAACAAGTTGGTAAACATACTTTGCAATGTGGTTTTGACTCTTTAGAAGCATCTTGCAGGGCTGCTGTCACTGGGTCTGTACTTAGAAGGCATGCTTGGCTTAAGGAGCAAAACTTGACAGATCATGTTAAAGTTAAATTACTGGATGCTCCTTTAAACCAAGACTGCCTGTTTGGCAACAAAGCAGAAGACGTCCGCAAAAAGATGGAGGAAAAAGCTAAATCTATGCAAACTGTTAAAGATTTCCTGCAAGTAAACCTCCCAGGTTTAGTAGGCATTGGCCTTCATAGAATAGGTCCTTTCCAGTCTCTTCCAGGCCTTCTCAGTCCAAACCCAGGAACAGCAGACCACCTAGGTTACAGTCTCAGGCTACGCACAGGCCTAAGCAGTGTGAGGCTCCCACTTTCAAAGCAGGGAGTAGTAAGGCACCCCCCTATGGAAAAATGGCACAATGACTTAACCTTAACCCTTCCAAGCCCTGCTCAACTGCCTGCTCCCTTAGGAGGAAAGCTCGCCCTGCATGTAAAAAACTGGGAACTCATTACCCAAGACAAATGGGTTTTGAATATAGTTTCCCATGGATACAGATTCCACTTCCACACCCTACGTACCCCCAAATCAGTGGGCAGAGGCCCAACAGCAGGTTCTCTCTCTTTTAAGTATCAGGGCTATTCAACCTATCCCAGCAGAAGAAAGGGGACAAGGTTTTTATTCAAGTCTTTTCCTGGTACCCAGAAAAGACAGCTCCTGGAGTCCTATCCTGGACCTCTCTATTCTAAACACCTTTTAGGTAATCCCAAAATTCAAAATGCTAACCTTAGACTTAAAGGAAGCTTACCTGCAAATTCCAGTAAGGTAATCCTACAGGAAATACCTATGCTTCAGGTCAGGCTCCATGCACTCTGCACTTCCCTTTGGCTTGTCTACTGCGCCCAGAGTATTCGCAAAGTGTCTAGCTCCAGCCATTGCATTTTGCAGGCAGAGAAAAATTCATATATACCTATACTTGGATGATTGTCTGATTCAGCCAGAAAGCCAGGACTTGCTATTAAAACATCTGGCATTCGTAAACTTCTTACCTCTCTGGGGTACACCATGAACGAAAAGAAATCTCACCTAGTACCCTGCCAACAGATTGTATTCCTGGGAGCAAGCTGGAGCACAGCTTCCCAGATGGCTTTCCTCACTCCAGAGAAACAAGTTTACTTGACAACCTACTTCAAACTGTTGGCCACAAAGACCTAGCTTTCTGCAAGGAAAAGTCTGCAAACCCTGGGGTTCATGGCCTCTTGCATTCTACTAATTCCATATGCAAGACTGCGTATGAGGAAACTGCAATGTTATCTAAAATGCCTATGGTGTCAACATTCTCAGGACCTGGAATCAATGATTCCTATCATTCCTTGGATAAAGGCAGAGTTCCTTTGGTGGGCAGAGGCCTGCTACCACAACAAGGTGCTCCCTTTCACTCTACCCCCTGCCGCCCAAACCCTGACAACAGACGAATCAGACTGTGCATGGGGGGGGGGGGGGCTCACTTGGCAGGGCAGTGCATTCAGGGCAAATGGAACCCGAGACAGATGCACCTGCATATCAACCAAAAATAAATGTTAGCTGTACAGAATTCCCTGACAGCCTTCAAAGACCGCATTCTTCCAGGAGAATTATTGGTAAAGACAAACACCACCACAGATGTTCATCCTGTTTCACTGTTGCAGTCATTACTCTTGGGTTATCCTGCTGGCAGGCTACCCTCAGTTGGCCAGAATTCCAAAGTCTAAGTCCAGCGTTGGGTGCTGTCGCCTCTTCCCTGATGTCAGTGCGCCACGGGTATAAAAGATGCAGCTGACCCCATTTTCTTCCATCTTTATTGCCGCGTGGTGCCCGAAGCAAAAGCAGTTCACAAGTGCCGGTCGGCCGACTCCCGAGATTTTCAAATCCGAATTTCAGAACCAAAGTCTTCATTAAAGGTAAGTACCCCGTTGGGGAAACTTTTTCCTCGCTCCAGACCGGTGTCAGAAAAAAGTTAACAATTGTATTTCTTGTGGGAAGCAAATACCTCGTAAGGATTTTCACTCTTACTATATTCCTTGCCTAGGCCCTGATCACAACGTTGCTAGCTGTCGGTTTTGTGCTAGATTTAACCAACGCACTATTAAGCATCAGTTTGATTTTGCATTTCATTACTTTGGCCGAAGATTTAATTATATAATACCGTCGGACCAGCCGACAACCGGAGTTACAAAAAACACAAGGACAAGGAAAGGGATAGGCATCCGAGGTCCAAAACCGACGACGAGGCCTCTGCTAGGCCAGACACTGGTTCTCAGTGAGGCGCTTTCGCAGCCCCTGGCACCTGTTACCTCAGAGCCACAGGCCGCTTCCGACTCCCACATGGAGCCGACTGGGCCTCTGGATACTCAAGGTATTGGACACTCGGAAATCATTCCCTCAGATGGGTCCGGAGCCGCTGAGCAGGCATCGGCTTCTGAGGGTGTCTTCAGACCTACACAACTATATATTAAGCCATCTTCAGCTTCAAAGACTAAAGCAGCTCTAAAGACAAAGAAACAAGTACAGCATTCTCCTACTCAGACTTCCATGCCTAAAGAACAGTTGCTCAAAATGGCCGAAGACCTAATTACTCTGATCAGGGGATGTTCATCATGCATACAGCTGCAGTCATAACAGATGGGTTTTCCTGCCGTCAGGCGGGTCCTTGGTCGGCCGAATTCCAAAGTCCAGGTCCGGCGTCGGATGTCGTCGCTTCTTCCCTGACGTCAGTGCGACAGGGGTATAAAAGAACCAGCCGACGCCATTTTCTTCAGTCTTTCTTGCCGCACGGTGCCCGAAGCAGTTCGCAAGTGCCGGTCGGCCAGCTCCTGAGATTATGAATATTTTTCAACAATGACAGTTTATGCCTTTCCACCTCTTCCTCTGCTGCCCAAAGTTCTATTAAAAGCCAGAGCAGACAGACCAAAGATGATTCTCATTGCTCCAGACTGGCCAAGACAACACTTGTACCCACTCCTGAGGAGCCTGACGCATTCCCCACCATGGATCCTGCCTCTAATGCCTCTTCTACTGACTCAGCACAACTTCAAAACGCTTCACAGTCAGCTGAAAACACTCAATCTAGCCGCATGGAGGATTCCTTAAATTCACAACAGACCCTACTCTCCAAGGAGGTGCAGGATGTCATTTTGGAGGCCAGAAGGCCTTCTACTAGAAAAGCCTACTCCGCAAAATGGAAACGGTTTTGTGCCTGGAATCATAATAAGGGTCAGAATCCTGGAATACTGAATTTACCTCAAATATTACAGTACCTAGCTGAGATGCTAAGCAGTGGACTTTCATTCTCCTCCATCAAAATCCATGCCTCAGCCATTTCTGCAGAATACAACACTGATCCTCCTTTATTCTCTCACCCTCTCTTAAGACAGTTCCTCAGAGGGGCTAAGAATATAAAACCCCCAAGGAAGCAACCAGTACCTGCTTGGGACCTCAATTTCATTCTAGAAAAACTGACCCTGCCTCCTTTTGAGCCAGCTGCTTCAACAGAACTGCAATATTTGTCATGGAAAACAGCCTTCCTTCTGGCTATCACCTCAGCACGCAGGGTTTCGGAACTACAAGCCCTCATGGCTGTGCAGCCTTTCATCATTTTCCATCAGGACAGAGATTCCTTATGAACCAATCCTTCCTTTATGCCAAAGGTAGTATCCAGGGTAGCCTTGAATCAGGCTATCCACTTACCTACCTTTTACCCTAATCCACAAAACAAAGGGAGAGACTACTACATTCCTTGGACATTCACAGACAGCTCCGTTATTATTTGGACAGAACAAAGCCTTTCAGAAAATCAGAGCAACTCTTTGTATCCTATGCTACAGGTGCTCAAGGGAAGCCTATTTCCAAACAGACAATCTCAAAATGGATAGCCCACTGCATACGCTTTTGTTACTCTTTTCATGGTAAAACTGTACCTACAGGCATCAGATCTCACTCCACAAGGGCCACAGCTACCTCTGCAGCTTTCCTCAGGGGGGGTTCCTACCAAAGATATTCTGGAAGCAGCCACTTGGAGTTCTGTACATACTTTCTCCAAGCACTATCACCTACCATTGTAATCCAAATCTAGAGCGGGCTTTGCCACTGCAGTCTTGCAGGGCATCCTGGCTCCTCCTAGTTCCACTTAGTGCCTACCACCCCTTTTTTAGCTTTGGGATTCTACCCATCTGTTATGACTGCAGCTGTATGCACGATGAACATAGTACAGTTTTGTACCTACCATAAATGTAGATGTTCGAGTGCTAATACAGCTGCAGTCCAGGTTTCCCTCCCTCCTTCCCCTCTTGGGAGAGGCCTAAAGGCTAACACCTCCTCATACAACCTGATTGGGGTATTCTTTTATGGTGTATTTGCTTGCAACTACTGTTTTTTGATTATATTGCATTGCATATTACATAAGTTTATGTTTTGCCTTCATTCTGGGGGCACCTGACATCTGGGGCAAGAAAAACTAAAGAAAATGGCGTCGGCTAGATGTCCTTCAAGGATGCATCTGCAGTCATCACATATGGGTTGTCCTGCCTCAGGCAGCCCTTCGGTCGGCCGGATTCCAAAGTCTGGGTCCGGCGTCGGCTGATGTCGCCCTTTCCCCGATGTCAGAGCGCCTGGGGTATAAAAGCGTCAGCCGACGCCATCTTCCTCAGTCTTTCTTGTCGCGTGGTGCCCGAAGCAGAAGCATTTCGCAAGTGCCTGTCGGCCAGCTCCTGTAATTCAGCTACCGAAGACTTCAAAAGCTAAGTACCCCGTTAGGGACTCTTTCTTGCCTCAGCCGATGTCAGATAAAATTAATAATTGCTTAATTTGTGGGAAAGAAATACCTCATAAGGATTTCCACTCTTACTGCCTCCCCTGCCTAGGCCCAGACCACGACGTCTCGGCCTGTTCAGCCTGTGCTTCCTTCAACCGACGCACTCTCAGACGTCGGGCGGAGTTTGCAGAGGAATTTTTGGGGGCTAGTTTTTCGTACAATATGCCGTCGGAGACTCTGACTTCACATTTAACAAAGAAACGGAAGGACATGGACCGACACACGCGGGCCGCGGTTTCGGCTGAAACCACGGCCAGGCCTACCATGAGTGTCTCGGTCTCGGCTGAAACCGAGTCCTTGGTACTTCCGACCCCCGAAACCGCTCAACCGACAACCTCGGCCCCGGAGGCCCCTGCTGAGTCGGTTATTGAATTTCCTTTAGAAACTGGTGTCTTGGAAACTTCCGACACCATTCCTCTAGACAAAACTACACCAGCACGTGGTTTAGCCAGGCCTCCTGCATCCATGTCCATAAAGGCATTCACCAGGGCTAAAGCTGCTAAACACACAAAAGCTATGCCTCCCAGGGTTATTCCTCAGGGTTCCACTACAAGTTCACAGATTCTAACCTTAGCAGAGGACCTTATTTCCTTAATTAGGGGCTCCCAACCCCATCTGGACAGGGACTCTCAACCTCCTCTAGACAAAAGGCCCAGGGTTGAGCCCTCTGATCCCCACCCCTCAGAGGAGGCCTCTGATGGCTCTGCTCTCTCTCGGACTATCAGGAGGAGGCTTTTTCGGCCTACGAGGACTCTGATGCAGAGGAATCTATCCCCTCGGCCTCCCCTCCTAAAGAACTATCCTTCGGGGAGACCCTTCACACTATGAGAGAGCATTTCAAATGGCAGGGCCAGGAATTCTCTGATTCCAGGAAAAGATTAAGAACTTTTCTGCATTTACCTCAGCATAGACCTTTGGCCATTCCTTCTGTTTTGAATGTCATTGATGATGTGTACTCTGAGTCTAGCATAACCCCTGACACTCTTCCTCCGGCCCCTGTCAAGCCTGTTAGGTACTACAGGGTCCCGGACTCACATCATTTTCTTTACAAGGCCCACTCTGCTGATCCAGAAACTATTTCCCAGGGCCCTAAAGGGGTTGCAGCTGCCACAACTAAAAATCCACTCCCCTCTGAAAGGGAGTCCAGGGCTTTAGAGAGATGGGGTCCAACCACCAAGATTCAGCAGAAATTGGCCTACCAAGAATTGGTCCTTTCCGGACACAGAAAGATTTCAGAGAGGCAAGAACAAGCGTGCCAGAGGTAGAGGGCAAGCTAGAGGCTCCTACAGAGGACGTCAATGGCAGCCTTCCAACCAGAGAGGTAGTGCAGGACCTACAACAGCTGCACAAGGACAGACTCAATGACTTTGCTTTGACTCCGCCAACCAGGGCTCAATTAGAAGCACCTTTGGGCGGAAAGCTTTCTTTATTCTCAGAAAATTGGCACAGTATTACAAGAGACAAATGGACACTGCAAATAATAGACAAAGGATACAGGTTCCATTTTCACACATTGCCAAAAAGAAAAGGCATGCCAGACCTGCCACCAAATCAAAGGGCAGAGGCTTTGAAACAAATCTCCTACTTAATGCAAATGAAAGCTATAGAAAAGGTTCCTCTTTCAGAACAAGGCCAAGGATTTTATTCCAGACTATTCCTTGTTCCAAGAAAAGAAAATCAATGGAGGTCTATTCTCGACTTGTCCGCACTGAATACTTATCTCATTGTGCCAAAATTCAAAATGCTGACTCTACAGCAACTCCTTCCCATGCTGGGCAAGGGGTCTTGGCTGGTGACTCTAGACCTCAAGGAGGCATACCTGCATGTCCCTATCAGACAAAGTTGCAGAAGACACCTCAGATTTCTTGCAGGTTCAGAGCATTATCAATTCTCAGCATTGCCCTTTGGCTTATCTACTGCGCCCAGAGTATTCACGAAATGCCTGGCATCAGTAATTGCACACTGCAGACTTCAGGATTCAAATATACCCATATCTGGACGACTGCCTTATACAAGCGGACAGCCAACAAACTTTGGTAAAGGACTTGAATTATGCCATCCGCCTACTGCAGGCCTTGGGATATACAGTCAACATTCACAAATCAAGACTTGTTCCATCCCAAAGAATAACTTTTCTGGGTGCGGATCTAGACACAACCACCCAAATGGCTTTTCTCACAGAAGAAAAACAAAGACAACTACCGGATTACTTCAAGAATCTGAACTCAGCTGACTGCAAGGAAAATCCTGCAGGCCCTGGGTTACATGGCATCTTGCATTCTTCTGATTCCACAAGCAAGGCTGCATATGAGGAAACTACAATGGTACCTAAGGAGTTTATGGACTCAGCAGTCACAGCTTAGAAACTTTGATCCCACTCATTCCATGCCTTCAAAAGGAATTTCTGTGGTGGGCTCAAGCATGCCAGTCAAACAGGGGTCTGCCCTTCAGCAAACCAATAGCCAGCCAAACCATTACAACGGACGCTTCAGACCATGGTTGGGGAGCACACATGGAGGGCAGATGTATTCAAGGACTATGGTCACAAAAGGAGCTACGCATGCACATAAACCAAAAGGAAATGCTGGCAGTGATGCATGCAATCGAGGCCTTCAAACTCTTTCTGCATCAAGGCCACCTGCTAATAAGGACAGACAACACCACAGTTATGTGGTACATAAACAAGCAAGGAGGCACTCATTCCTACCCTCTTTGCAGACTGGCAATGACTCTATGGGAACTTTCCTTGAAACTCAATATAGAGCTGCAATCCCAGTTTGTGCCAGGAAAAGACAATATACTGGCGGACAGCTTAAGCAGAAATATCATGGATGCACACGAATGGATGCTGCACCCAGACATCTTCCTACAGATAACATAATCATGGGGAAGGCCAGACATAGATCTTTTTGCCTCCCCCCACAATCATCAGCTGAAGAAGTTCTGCTCAAGGACATACCACCCACAAGCATGGAAAGTGGACGCCCTATCTTTCAGCTGGAGAACTCTAACAGTGTATGCATTTCCACCTCTTCCATTAATGACCAAGGTCTTACTGAAGATCAGGACAGAGCAGCCAAAAGTGATTCTGATAGCTCCGGACTGGCCAAGACAGCACTGGTACCCACTGTTAAAGAGCATGTCACACACGAAACCATGGCCTCTTCCTCAATGGCCACTTCTCCTGACACAGCACAATTACAAAACTCTGCATTCCATCCTGAAAACCTTGCAACTAACAGCCTGGAAAACACCTTGACTCCTCCTCAGGATAAGCTATCCAAGAGAGTGAAGGATATCATCATGGAAGCTCGCCGGCCTTCCACAAGAAAGGCATATTCAGCAAAATGGAAAAGATTTCACACTTGGAGCAACACAAAGGGCCTAGATGCGACAGTGATGAACATGGCACATATCCTGGAATACTTGGCAGAAATGCTCCACAATGGCCTGTCTTACTCTTCCATTAAAATTCATGCTTCAGCAATTTCAGCAGAGTACAATACTGATCCACCTGTCTTTTCTCATCCTCTCCTAAGACAGTTTCTAAGAGGAATTAAAACATCAATCCTCCAAGGAAACCTCCAGTGCCTACTTGGGACCTTAACTTCGTGTTGGAAAAACTAACTCTGCCTCCCTTTGAACCAGCAGCATCTGCAGAACTACAGTTCCTGTCTTGGAAGACCGCCTTCCTTCTGGCCATAACCTCAGCAAGAAGACTATCTGAGTTACAGGCCCTCATGGCAGTACAGCCATTTCTTATTTTTCATCAGGACAGAGTCTCATTGAGAACCAATCCTTCATTTATGCCAAAGGTGGTATCCAGGGTCTCATTAAACCAAGCTATTCACCTGCCTACCTTCTTTCCAAATCCACAAAACAAAGGGGAGAAACTTCTGCACACCCTGGACATACACAGACAGTTGCGCTACTACTTGGACAGAACTAAACGCTACAGAAAAACTGACTAGCTGTTGGTGGCATATGCTGCTGGTGCACAAGGAAAAGCCATTTCCAAACAGACAATTTCAAAATGGATAGGGAATTGCATTCGTTTTTGTTATTCCTTTCATGGAAAAACTGTGCCAGCTGACATTAGACCTCATTCCACCAGAGCCACAGCCACCTCCACAGCCTTCTTAAGAGGGGTGGCTACCAAGGACATTTTAGAAGCTGCTACATGGAGCTCCATGCATACATTTTCCAAGCATTACAATTTACCTTTATATTCCAGATCCAGAGCAGGCTTTGCTACAGCAGTCCTGCAGGGCATTTTAGCTACACCATCCTTTACATAGATCCTCCACCCCCAGTTTGGCTATGGTATTCTACCCATATGTGATGACTGCAGATGCATCCTTGAAGGACATAGTACAGTTTTGTACCTACCATAAATGTAGATGTCCGATAGGTATGCATCTGCAGTCAGGTTTACCCTCCCTATTTCTGTGCATGTTTGGAATTTATTGCATTTCTCCAAATTTAGCCTTCCTTTGAGGGCACCTGGCATCTGGGGCAAGAAACACTGAAGAAGATGGCGTCTGCTGATGCTTTTATACCCCAGGCGCTCTAACGTCGGGGAAAGGGCGATATCAGCCGACGCCGGACCCAGACTTTGGAATCCGGACGACCGAAGGGCTGCCTGAGGCAGGACAACCCATATGTGATGACTGCAGATGGATACCTATCGGACATCTACATTTATGGTAGGTACAAAACTGTACTTTCTTTTATACCCCTGTCGCACTGACGTCGGGGAAGAAGCGACGACATCCGACGCCAGACCTAGACTTTGGAATTCGGCCGTCCGAGGACCCGCCTGATGGCAGGAAAAACCATCTGTTATGACTGCAGCTGTATTAGCACTCGAACATCTACATTTATGGTAGGTACAAAACTGTACTTTCCCATCCCCCTACTGATAAGAGGCCTAGGCAAGAGACAGAGTATGATTCTTCTGATCAGGTTTCTATTTCCTCTGATTCCTCTTCTGAACAGGGTTACTCCATGCTTCCCTATGAGGATTCTGATGCTGAAGAATCCATTCCTTCAGCCTCTCCTCCTGAGGATTATTCTTTTGGGGAATCCCTGCATACCATGAGGGAGCATTTCCACTGGGAGTGCCAGGATTATTCTGAATCTACGAAAAGGCTCAGAGACTTTCTGCTACTTCCTCAGCACAGACCCCTTGCTATTCCATCTGTTCTAGACATTGTAGATGATGTATTTTCAGAGTCCGGCCTGTCCCCTGACTCTTTACCCCCTGCACCTGCTAAGCCAGACAGATACTACAGGGTTCCGGATTCTCATAAATTCTTATATAAAAACCCTGCTGCTGACCCAGAAATTATATCTCAGGGTCCCAGAGGGGTTAAAGCTTCCACTGCAAAAAAACCCTGTCCCCTGTGATAGGGATTCTAGGGCTCTGGACAGATTGGGGGGGGGGGTTCTACACTTCTGCTACCCTGGCTGTAAGGGCTTTAAATTGTCAGTTTCATATGCTTAAATATCAGCAGTATTTAATGTCACTGCTTAAACAGAAATTGTTGACAAATACTGAATGTTCAGAGAACAAGGAATTGCAGGATTTATTGCATGCAGCTAATAAAGTGGGAAAGCATACTTTGCAATGTGGTTATGAATCACTGGAGGCCTCTTGCATGGCCGCTGTCACAGGTTCTGTTATTAGAAGGCATGCTTGGTTAAAGGAACAGAATCTGCCTGATCATGTTAAAGCAAATTTATTAGATGCACCATTACAGCATGATACTTTGTTTGGTACTAAAGTGTTAATAAAAATGGAGGATAAAGCAAAATCCATGCAGACAGTCAAGGATTTCTTACAGGTACAGCCACCCAGGTTTAGCAGGAACTGGCCTTCTAAAAATTGGTCCTTTCCAGTGTCAGACAGGCCACAAAGAGGCAGATACAGGCATCCCAGAGGCAGATCTCAGCCCCAAGGCTCATACAAGCCTAAACAATGGGGTGCTCCTACCTCCAAAAGTGGGGAAGACAAATCACAGCCTTACAGGAAACAGTCCCAATGACTTTCCTCTACCAGATCCAAGCACTTTTCTTTTGGCAGCCCCCTTAGGGGGAAAACTAGCACTTTTTTCTTCAAATTGGCAAATGGTTACCCAAGACAAATGGGCCCTGAACATAGAGTCCCAAGGCTACAGGTTCCATTTTCACACTCTACCAAGGTCAAAAGGTATGCCAGACCTGCCACACAATCAATGGGCAGAGGCACAAAAACAAATTACAGCCCTCATGGACATGAGGGGCATTCAGCAAGTACCACAATAAGAGCAGGGGCAATGATTTTACTCCAGACTTGTCATAGTACCCAGAAAGGACAAAACCTGGAGACCAATACTGGACCTGTCTATACTAAATACGTTTCTGGAAGTTCCAAAATTCAAGATGTTGACTCTACAGCAGCTACTGCCCATGCTGGGCAAGAAGGCTTGGCTCGTAACTTTGGACCTAAAAGAGGCATACCTGCATGTCCCAATCCGACAATCTTGCAGAAGCTACCTCAGATTCATAGCTGGCTCAATGCATTACCAATTCTCTGCACTGCCCTTTGGCTTTTCTACTGTGCCCAGGGTCTTCACAAAATGCCTGGCACCAGTAATTGCGTTTTGCAGACAAAAAGGAATTCAAATATATCCCTACTTGGATGACTGCCTAATTCAAGAAGAGAACAAAGTCATTCTTCTAAAGCATCTGGCGTTGGTAAAAAGATTACTAATTGTCCTAGGGTACACAGTAAATGAAAAGAAATCAAAACTAGTGCCCTCTCAAGAGATAATATTCCTGGGTGCAAGCTTAAATACAACTGCCCAGATGGCTTATCTCACGCCAGACAAACAAAAGCAACTGACTACTTACTTCAAGAAATTGGCAACAAAAACCCACTTATCTGCAAGGAAAATCCTGCAGGCCTTGGGTTTCATGGCATCCTGCATTCTACTAATTCAATATGCCAGACTGCATATGAGGAAACTACAATGGTATCTAAAAAGTGTTTGGACTCAGCATTGCCACAGCCTGGAGACAGTAATTGCACTAATTCCCTGCCTGCAACAGGAGCTTCGATGGTGGGCAGAAGCCTGTCACCACAACAAGGGTCTGCCATTCACTTTACCCACAGCCAGACAAACACTGACAACGGATGCATCAGATTATGCCTGGGGAGCCCATATGGTAGGAAAATGTATTCAGGGCACATGGCCTGCAAACTAGATGCAACTTCACATCAATCAAAAAGATATGCTAGCTGTTCAAAATGCCCTGACAGCTTTAAAGGACCTGCTTCACCCAGGACAGTTACTGATAAAGACAGACAACACTACGGTCATGTGGTACATAAAGAAGCAGGGAGGTACACATTCCTACCCCCTCTGCAGACAAGCAATGACCTTATTGGACACAGCACTGGCTTTTCAAGTTCACCTGCAAACACAATTCCTGCCAGGAAAAACAAATACTCTGGCAGACGAACTAAGCAGAAACCTCATGGATCCCCACGAATGGAAACTGGATCCTCAAGTCTTCAGCATGATAATAAGGAAATGGAGGTGCCCAGACATAGATCTGTTTGCCTCCCCTCACAACTGCCAATTGCAGAGATTTTGCACAAGGATTTACCACAAGCAAGCATGGAAAGTGGACGCCCTATCCTTCAGCTGGAAAAATCTAACAGTATATGCTTTTCCCCCACTGCCTCTCCTTCCCTGGGTACTCCTAAAGGTCAGACAAGAGAAGCCAAAAATGATACCGATTGCACCAGATTGGCCACGCCAGCACTGGTACCCAATCCTAAAGAGCTTGTCTCAAGGTCCAGCATGGATATTGCCTCAAACTTCTCACTTGCTGACCCAACAAAACAATCAGATCCTGCACAGCCAACACAGGACCTTACATCTGGCAGCATGGCGGATAATGTAGCCATTCAGAACACTCCTCTTTCAAAAGCTGTTATGGATGTTATCTTGGAGGCCAGGAGGACCAGTACCAGAAAATCTTATGCAGAAAAATGGAAGAAATTCTGTGCTTGGAACCAGGAACAAGGCATTGACACGTGTGTACTAAATATCCCTCAGATTTTACAATACCTAACTGAGATGCTGAACAAAGGCCTTTCTTTCTCATCAATTAAGATTCATGTCTCTGCCATTTCAGCCCACTGCAATACGGAACCACTTATCTTTTCTCATCCTTTAATAAGGCAGTACCTGAGAGGGGCCAAAAGCATTAGGCTTCCAAGGAGAGCACCAATTCCGGCCTGGGACCTCAATTATGTTTTGGAAAAACTCACACTGCCTCCTTTCGAGCCAGCATCAACAGCAAATATAAAATTTTTGTCCTGGAAAACAGCTCTGCTCCTAGCAATAACCTCTGTAAGGCGACTCTCGGAGTTACAAGCACTAATGGCTGTGGAACCTTTCATCATTTTTCATCCAGACAGGGATGTTCTTCATCTCACATTGCTGCAGTCCTTACTTATGGGTAGTCCGCGGTCCTCGGTTGGCCCGAATACCAAAGTATTAGGTTGACGTCGGTCATGGGCGCCTAGAACTGACATCAGAGCGTCAGGGTATAAAGGCGCATGACCGACGTCATATCCTCAGTCTTTTTTGCCGCATGGTCCGATGCAGAAGCAGCGCAAGTGCCGCTCGCTCTGAAATTTTGGTTTGAGTTTCAGACCAATGCCAAGTTGGGCTAAGTACCCGCTGGGGAATATTTTGTTTTTCTTGCCTCAGTTACTTACCGGATGTCAGAAAAAGTGAATAATTGTATTTCTTGTGGGAAACAGATACCGCATAGGGATTACCACCGCTTTGTATTCCTTGTTTGGGACCGGAGCACGACGTAGTCGGGTGTCGGTTTTGTGCTAGGTTTAATAAGCGCACTATAAAACGGAGGTTAGATTGCACTAGGTTAGTCTTTGGCAAGAGGTGTAATTATAACATGCCGTCGGATGTTCCGCCGCTTCTACTAAGAAGCGCAAAGACAAATCTTTAAAGCCTAGGCAGGATGATTCGTCTGTTACGGACGCCGGATCTTCAGAAGCTACAGCTGAACAGCTGGATCCGGCTGAAGTTTCTGTTGAGTCCCAGGGGGAAACTTTGATTTTACAAGATGTGGCCCCTCAGGAGGCAGGTCAGGCTGAAGGGGCCTCTCAGGTTACTATTCTCCCTTCTATGCCTAAGGTGGGTAGGCCTGCTGTTACTGTTCCTAAGGCTCCTTCTAAGGGCAGGTCTGTTTTGCCTTCCTCTGGTGTCAGTTCTGGTTCTTCAGGGTCTGTGCCTAAAAAGCACATGCTTAAAATGGCAGAGGATTTGATTTCTTTAATTAGAGGTTCTATGCCCCCTCCTGATAAGAGGCCCAGGATGGAGCCAGAGTTGGAAAGTTTGGAGCAGGCCTCAGATGATTCTGAGTCTTCTGCTGAAGACATTCCAGATTTCCCTCCTTATTCTGATTCTGATGCAGAGGATTCCACTCCTTCTGCTTCTCCTCCAGAGGATTTTTCATTTTCAGAAACTCTGCATTCCATGAGGGAGCATTTTAAGTGGGAAGGACAGGATTACTCTGATTCAAGGAAGAGACTCAGGGAGTTCTTGTTTTTGCCACAGCATAGACCCTTAGCTATACCTCCGGTTTTGGATGTTGTTTCGGATGTTTTCTCGGAGGCTTCCCTTAATCCGGATTCTGTGCCTCCCGCTCCAGTTAAACCTGACAGGTATTATAGGGTGCCTGAGGTTCATAAATATCTGTATAAGAGTCCTAGGGCGGACCCAGAAACTATTAGTCAGGGGCCTAAGGGTGTTAGAGCCTCTGTTGTTAAGAATCCGGTTCCTCTGGATAAGGAAGCTAGAGCTTTGGATAGATGGGGTAAGAAGGTGTATACCTCTTCTACTTTAGCGATGAGAGCTTTGAACTGCCAGTTTCATATGTTGAAGTATCAGAATTTCCTCCTTTCTCAGCTAAGATCTAAAGTGGATGCTTTAGCAGAGGGCATAGACTGTAAAGAATTGCAGGATTTAGTGCATGTTTCTGAACAGGTGGGAAAGCATTCTTTGCAATGTGGTTTTGATGCTTTACAGGCTTCTTCTAGGGTGGCTGCAACTGGTTCAGTTATTCGTAGGCACGCCTGGCTTAAGGATCAGAATTTGTCTGAGCATGTTAAGTCTAGAATTATGGATGCCCCTTTACAGTCTGAAGTTTTGTTTGGTCCTCCTGTGGAGTCAGTCTTAAAGAAAATGGAAGACAAGGCTAAGTCTATGCAGACTGTTAAAGATTTTTTGCAGGTACAACCTCCAAAGTTTAGTAGAAATTGGCCTACTAAGGGGTGGACGTACCCTTCTTCTGATTCTCAGTCTAGGGGTAGATCTAGGCATGGTAGGGGCAGAGCTCAGAGTACCTTCAGGCCGAGACAATGGAGTTTGCCTGCTCAATCTGCTGGTGAAGGCAGGGGCCAGTCCTTTCGTAAACAGGCCCAATGACCTGCATTTTCAGCTGCCAGATTCTTCATGCCTGGCAGCTCCTTTGGGAGGAAAGTTGGCTCTTTTCAAACAAAATTGGCATTTAGTTACCCAGGACAAATGGGTATTGGACATTATAAACCGAGGTTACAAGTTCTATTTCCATACCATGCCTCCTTTCAAGGGCATGCCAGACGCCCTCCCGGCAAAGGATAGAGGCTCACAAACAAATTTCTTTACTTCTTCAAATGGGAGCTATACAGCCAGTTCCTCTGTCAGAAGTGGGTCTAGGATTTTATTCTCGCCTGTTTCTAGTTCCAAAGAAAGGGAACACGTGGAGACCAATTTTGGATTTATCTATCCTCAACACTTATCTGGACATTCCAAAGTTCAAGATGCTGACTTTACAACAGCTTTTACCTCTGTTGGGAAAAGATCACTGGATGGTTACTCTGGATCTCAAAGAGGCTTACCTTCATGTTCCTATCAGGCCCAGTTGCAGGAGGTACCTGCTGGACTGGAAATTTACATTATCAGTTCTCTGCATTGCCCTTTGGCTTATCTACTGCGCCCAGAGTGTTCACAAAGGTTCTGGCTCCAGTGATAGCCTTTTTCAGACTAAGAGGAATACAGATTTATCCTTATTTGGACGATTGCCTGATTATTGCACAGGAAAAGGACGAACTTCTTCAACATCTACAGTATGTGATGGCAGTGTTAAGATGCCTAGGGTATTCTGTGAACGAAACAAAGTCCAGTCTAGTACCCTCTGAGGACATGTGCTTTCTGGGTGTGAGACTGAATACAGCTTCCCAGATGGCCTTTTTGACCCCGGACAAACAAAGAAGCCTTTCTTTATTTTCATCAAATGTCTCTACGGTCCAGGCTGACTGCAAGGACAGTCCTTCAAGCCTTGGGGTTCATGGCATCTTGTATTCTGGTGCTTTCCAATGCCAAATTGCATATGAGGAAGCTTCAATGGTATCTCAAAAATGTATGGACACAGCACTGCCAAGATCTAGACACTGTCATTCAGATAATACCTTGCATTCAGAGGGAATTTTTGTGGTGGGCTCAGGAATGTCACCAAAACAAGGGACTCTCTGTGACCCGGCCAGAGGCGAGTCAGATTCTAACGACAGATGCCTCGGACAAGGCTTGGGGAGCACACCTCATTGGAAAATGGGTGCCAGACACGTGGCCTGTCAAACTCCAACATTTGCATATCAACTTGAAGGAAATGTTAGCAGTCCAGTTTGCATTGATGGCTTTCAAAGACTTACTTCACCCAGGGCAGGTGTTGATTCAAACAGACAACACTACTGTCATGTGGTACATCAACAAGCAAGGGGGAACCCATTCTTACCCTCTTTGCAGACAAGCGATGATTTTGTGGGAGACTGCTCTCAATCTACACCTCAATTTTCAAGCAAGGTTTCTGCCAGGAGCACAGAACTCCTTAGCAGATGTGTTGAGCAGACAAATAGTGGATCCTCACGAGTGGAAATTGGATCCTCATATATTTCAAAAATTGACAGTGTTATGGGGAACTCCAGACATAGATCTGTTCGCTTCTCCACTAAATTACCAGTTGCCAAAGTTTTGCACAAAAATGTTTCATCACACAGCTTGGAAGGTGGACGCTCTATCATTCAGTTGGAACAATCTGCATGTATATGCCTTTCCACCTCTGCCTCTTCTTCCCAAGGTACTTTTGAAGGCCAGATAAGACAAGCCAACCATGATTTTGATAGCACCGGATTGGCCTCAACAACACTGGTACCCACTACTGAGGAGTCTAGTACGAGAACCTCCATGGCCTCTGCATTTGATTCCGCACCTTTTGTCACAGGAGGACAATCACTTCCTAAATGTCAAGATTCAGTCTCTGCATCTAACAGCCTGGCATATTCTGTTTTAGACTCTGGGGGGTCTCAGCTTCCACAACAAGTTTTGAATGTTATTTTGGAGGCCAGGAGGCCTAGTACCAGGAAAGTTTACGCTGATAAATGGAGGAGATTTTTTATTTGGAGCAAAGGAAAGGACTTTGATGTCTCCAAACCTGATTTAAGTGTTGCTCTTCAATATCTTACTGAGTTATTGGACAAGGGTTTGTCTTTCTCCTCGATAAAGGTCCATGCTGCAGCCATTTCTGCTCACTATGATTGTGACCCTCCTTTATTCTCTCACCCTTTGTTTAAGCAATTTCTTAGAGGGCAAAGAATATAAGACCCCACGAGAGCTCCTACTCCTGCTTGGGATCTCAATTTTGTGCTGGAAAAGCTTACTCTACAACCTTTTGAGCCTGCAGCTCGGCCGAGTTAAAGTATTTGTCATGGAAAACTGCTTTTTTGTTGGCCATTACCTCTGCAAGAAGGGTTTCTGAATTACAGGCCCTCATGGCAGTGGAGCCTTTCCTGATTTTTCATAAGGATAGGGTATCTTTGCACTAATCCTTCTTTTATGCCTAAAGTGGTTTCTAGTGTGGCCTTAAACCAAACTATTCATTTGCCTACTTTTTATGCAAACCCCCAAAATAAAGGGGAGAAAATTTTGCATACCTTGGATATTCACAGGCAGTTGCGTTATTATTTGAGCAGAACCAAGGAGTTCAGACAGTCTCAGCAGTTGTTTGTTTCTTTTGCCTTGGCTTCACAGGGTAAACCTGTTTCAAAACAAACTATTTCTAAATGGATTGGGTTTTGTATTTCTTTCTGTTATTCTCATCATGGTAAGGAGATTCCGGCTGGAATCAGGCCTCATTCCACTAGGGCTACTGCTACTTCCACGGCCTTTCTAAGGGGGGTAGCTACAAAAGACATTTTGGAGGCAGCTACTTGGAGTTCAGTGCATACTTTTTCTAAACATTACCACCTTCCTCTCTATTCTAAGTCTAGGGCTGGATTTGCCACTGCAATTTTACAGGGCATCTTAGCAGCCCCTAATGCTTTATGATTTTTTACCAACCTCCCTTTCCCGTTGCTTTGGGATTCTACCCATAAGTAAGGACTGCAGCAATGTGAGATGAAGAACATAGTACAGTTTTGTACCTACCATAAATGTAGATGTTCGAAGATCCACATTGCTGCAGTCCAATTTACCCTCCCTCCTTCCCCTCTGTAGTTTGACAGGGTGCTATGACAGGGTGCTATGCTTTAGGTGATGGTTGTTGTTGGGCATGTTTTTGGAGGTATTCTGTTTTTGACTGTGGCCTTTCTTGTTTGGCCTTCTGACATCTGGGGCAAGAAAAGACTGAGGATATGACGTCAGTCATGCGCCTTTATACCCTGACGCTCTGATGTCAGTTCTAGGCGCCCATGACCGACGTCAACCTAATACTTTGGTATTCGGGCCGACCGAGGACCGCGGACTACCCATAAGTAAGGACTGCAGCAATGTGGATCTTCGAACATCTACATTTATGGTAGGTACAAAACTGTACTTTTCTCTGAGGACAAACCCTACATTTATGCCTAAGATGGTGTCCAGTGTGGCCCTCAACCAAACCATTCACTTGCCTACCTTTTATCCAAATCCACAGAACAAGGGTTAGAAAATTCTGCATTCTTTGGACATATGCAGGCAGTTACGCTTCTCCTTGGACAGAACTAAAGCTTTCAGGAAGGCTGAGCAACTTATAGTGTCATATGCTGCAGGATCACAAGGAAAGGGTATCTCAAAACAGACTGTTTCTAAATGGATAGGCCATTGCATCCGCTTCTGCTGTTTTCAGCATGGCAAATCAGTGCCGAAGGGCATTAGGTGTCATTCCACCAGAGCAGCAGCCACTTCAGCAGCCTTCCTCAGAGGAGTACCAACCAAAGATATCTTAGAGGTTGCAACTTGGAGTTCAGTGCACACCTTCACCAAGCACTGCCACTTATCTTTTTACTCTAAGTCCAGAGCAGACTTTGCCGCTGCAGATGTTCATCGTGCATACAGCTGCAGTAATCACAGATGTGTTCTCTGCCGTCAGGCGGTCCCTCGGTCGGCCGAATTCCAAAGTCTATGTCCGGCGTCGGTTGTTGTCGCTTTCTTTCCTGATGTCAGTGAGGCAGGGGTATATAAGACACAGCCAACGCCATTTTCTTCAGTCTTTTTTGCCGCGCGGTGCCCGAAGCAGAAGCAGTTCGCAAGTGCCGGTCGGCCAGCTCCTGAATTTACGAAAAAAATTGGAAACCGAAGTCTTCATTAAAGCTAAGTACCCCGTTGGGGAAACTTTTCTTGCCTCAGACCGATGTCAGAAAAAGTTAACAATTGTATTTCTTGTTGGAAGCAAATACCGCATAAGGATTTCCATTCCCTTTGCATACCTTGTTTAGGCCCAGACCACGACATCTCGGGCTATCGCTTTTGCGCTACTTTCAATAAACGCACAATTAAGAGTCGGGCGGAGTTCGCCCAACACTTTTTAGGTACAGCCTTTGATTATAAAATGTTGTCGGACACTCCGACTACCGTTTTGACCAAAAAACGCAAGGACCGACACGCGAGGTCCGCGGTCCCCACCGACACCACGCCAAAACTGGCCACACGTGGTCCGGTTCCCATTGAGACGCCTATGCATTCCCTGACTACCGATGACACTTATTTGGTGGTGTCTTCTGTAACCGAGACCGCAGGTTCCTCGGCCCAGACCTAGACTACAACCACTGAAGCCACTGTGAGCGTTGAGCCTCCTAATGTGGACAGGTCCACTTCCACCCATGGTGTCTTTAGACCTTCATCTTCCTTTTCCATTAAGGCCTTTACTAAGTCCAAATCAGCCAGGCATCCCAAGAGGCCTGTTGCACAGGGCCCATCCCCAGGCCCCATGCCTAAAAAGCAGATGTTTAAAATGGCTGAAGATTTAATTACTCTTATCAGGGGTTCCCAACCCCCTCCGGGCAAGAGACCCAGAGTGGAGGAAGATTCTCCCTCTTCTGATCAGGGCTCCATTTTTTCAGAACATTCTGATGTAGAGGAACACTCTTACTCCCCATTTGAAGACTCGGATGCAGAGCAGTCCATTCCTTCTGTATCTCCTCCTGAGGATTTTTCTTTTGGGGAAACCTTGCACACCTTGAGGGAACACTTTCATTGGGAAGGCCAAGACTTTTCTGATTCCAAGAAAAGGCTTAGGGAATTTCTTTTGTTACCTCAACACAGACCTCTGGCGATACCTCCTGTCTTGGATGTACTTGATGTTTATTCGGAGGCTTGCCTTAATCCGGATTCCCTGCCTCCTGCCCCAGTCAAGCCTGATAGGTACTACAGAGTTCCTAACTCTCACCAATTTCTTTACAAAAGCCATAATGCTGACCCTGAAACCATTTCTCAAGGCCCCAAGGGAATGAAGGCCTCTACTGCTAAGAATCCACTACCTTCAGAAAGAGAGTCAAGATCCTTAGAAAGGTGGCGAAAAAAGGTATATACCTCTGCCACCCTAGCTATGAGGGCCTTAAATTGTCAGTTTCATATGCTTAAATATCAGCAGTTTCTGTTATCACAATTAAGGAATAAAATGTCTCAACCTGAGCAACCAGATTTGAAGGAGTTGCAGGATATGCTGCATAGTGCAAAACAAGTGGGTAAACACACTTTACAATGTGGCTATGATGCCCTAGAGGCCTCAAGTAGAGCTGCTGTTACAGGATCAGTCATTCGTAGACATGCATGGCTTAGAGAGCAAATCTTGCCTGATCATGTGAAAGCTAAACTACTAGATGCTCCTTTACAAAAGGATGTGCTATTTGGTACTAATGCTGAGGAGATACTACGGAAAATGGAAGAAAAAGCCAAATCTATGCAAACAGCCAAATCTTTTCTACAGGTTCAACCACCACGTTTTAGCAGAAATTGGCCTTCTGACAACTGGTCCTTTCCAGCCACGGACAAGCCCCAAAGAGGTAGATACAGGCGCACAAGGGGCAGAGAGCAATCACAAGGATCATATAGAGGCAGGCAATGGCAAACTCCAGCACCAAGAGGTGGCGAAGACAGTGCACAACAATACAGGAAACAAACCCAATGACTTCCTCCTTTCCATGCCAAGCAAGTATCAGCTGGCAGCACCCTTGGGAGGAAAGCTGGCATTATTTACAAGAAATTGGCATATTGTCACAACAGACAAATGGATCCTAGACGTTATAAACAGAGGCTACAGATTTCATTTTCACACTCTCCCAAAAATGAGAGGCATGCCAAACCTGCCACACAATCAAACGGCAGAGGCACAACTGAAAATTTCAAAGCTCATAGACATGAAAGCTATTCAAGAGGTACCTACTCACGAACAAGGTCAAGGTTTTTATTCCAGGCTATTTCTGGTACCAAGGAAAGGAACCGACTGGAGACCCATTTTGGACTTATCCATCCTAAACACATTCTTACTCGTACCAAAATTCAAGATGCTCACATTACAGCAGCTTCTTCCCATGATGGGCAAGGAGTTTTGGCTGGTAACATTGGACCTCAAGGAGGCATACCTGCATGTCCCAATCAGGCAAAGCTGCAGAAGATACCTCAGATTTCTTGCAGGTTCAATACACTATCAATTCTCTGCATTGCCCTTTGGCTTATCTACTGCGCCCAGAGTATTCATGAAATGCCTGGCATCAGTAATTGCCTACTGCAGACTTCAAGGGATACAAATTTACCCTTATTTGGACGACTGCCTGATCCAAGCGGACAGCAAGCACATACTTCTGGAACATCTGGCTTATGCAACACGGTTACTGAATTCTCTGGGATACACAATCAACAAAGAGAAATTCAGGCTAACACCATCTCAGAAAATAACTTTCCTGGGTGCCAACTTGGACACAAACACCCAGATGGCCTATCTTACGCCAGAAAAACAGGGGCAACTAACTCAGTACTTCAAAACACTAGCAAATTGTACCAGGCTTACTGCAAGGAAAATCCTGCAGGCTCTGGGCTTCATGGCATCTAGCATTCTTTTAATCCCATGTGCAAAGTTGCATATGAGGAAACTTCAATGGTACCTAAAAAACCTATGGTCTCAACACAGCCACAGTTTGGAAACAATAATACCAATAATTCCATGTTTGCAAAAGGAATTTCTATGGTGGGCCCAAGCATGTCAAACAAACACAGGTCTTCCATTCTGCAAGCCTCAAGCAAATCAAGTCATCACAACATACGCCTCAGACTACGCCTGGGGGGCGCACATGACAGACAGGTGCATTCAGGGCAAATGGTCCCAAAAGGAAAAGCACCTTCACATCAATCAAAAAGAAATGCTAGCAGTGATAAATGCAATTACAGCTTTCAAGGACCTCCTGCATACAGGACAATTATTGATAAGAACAGACAACACCACAGTAATGTGTTACATAAACAAACAAGGAGGAACACATTCATACCCCCTGTGCAGACTAGCCATGACACTTTGGAACTTGACTCTGGAATGGCAAATCGAACTTCAAGCACAATACTTGCCAGGCTTGGAAAACACGCGGGCAGACAATCTAAGCAGAAATATGACAGATCACACGAATGGAAGTTGCATCCTCAAGTGTTTACAAAGATAATCCAAGCGTGGGGGAGGCCAGACATAGATCTCTTCGCCTCCCACAGGAATCATCAATTGGAAAAGTTTTGTTCAATGACCTTTCATCCAAAGGCCTGGAGAGTGGACGCCCTTTCATTCAGTTGGGCAGCATGGACAGTTTACGCTTTTCCCACCTCTGCCTCTTCTGCCCAAGGTGCTCTTGAAAGCAAGAGCAGACAGACCGAAGATGATACTGATTGCTCCAGACTGGCCAAGACAACACTGGTACCCACTACTGAGGAGCCTAACACATACTCCTCCCTGGCCCCTACCTCTAATGCCTCTTCTGCTGACTCAGCACAGCTACAAAACTCTTCACAGTCAGCTGAAAACACTCAATCTCGCTGCATGGAAAATTCCTTAACACCACAACAGACTCTACTCCCCAAAGAGGTGCAGGATGTCATTTTGGAGGCCAGAAGGCCATCTACTAGAAAGGTTTACTCCGCAAAATGGAAACGGTTTTGCTCTTGGAATGAGAAAAAAGGCCAGGATCCTAAAAAACTGAATTTGCCTCAAGTATTACTGTATCTAGCTGAGCTGCTGAACAGTGGACTTTCATTTTCTTCCATAAAAATCCATGCCTCAGCCATTTCTGCAGAATTCAACACGGATCCACCCTTATTCTCTCACCCACTCTTAAGACAGTTCCTCAGAGGGGCTAAGAATATAAGACCACCAAGGAAACAACTAATACCAGCCTGGGATCTTAATTACATTCTAGAAAAATTAACATTGCCTCCCTTTGAACCAGCTGCCTCAACAGATTTGCAATACTTGTCCTGGAAAACAGCTTTCCTTCTGGCCATTACCTCAGCTCGTAGAGCATCGGAACTACAAGCCCTCATGACTGTGCAGCCCTTCCTCATCTTCCATCAGGATAGGGTTTCCCTTCGAACCAACCCTAAAGTGGTATCCAGGGTAGCTTTAAATCAAGCCATACACTTACCTACCTTTTACCCCAATCCTCAAAACAAAGGGTAAAGGCTCCTACACTCCTTACACATCCATAGACAGCTACGTTATTATTTGAACAGAACAAAGCCTTTCAGGAAATCAGAACAACTCTTTGTGTCCTGTGCTGTAGGAGATCAAGGGAAGCCAGTTACCAAACAGACAATTTCAAAATGGATAGGCCACTGCATACGGTTTTGTTACTCCTATCATGGAAAATCTGTCCCTACAGGCATCAGATCCCACTCCACCAGGGCCACAGCTACATCTACAGCCTTCCTCAGAGGAGTTCCTACCAAAGATATTTTGGAGGCAGCCACTTGGAGTTCTGTGCATACCTTCACAAAACACTACCACACCTGCCTTTATATTCCAGAACTAGAGCAGGCTTTGCCACTGCTGTGTTGCAGGGCATTCTGGCTCATCCCAGTTCCACCTAGTACCTACCACCCTGTGTGTAGCTTTGGGATTCTACCCATCTGTGATTACTGCAGCTGTATGCACGATGAACATAGTACAGTTTTGTACCTACCATAAATGTAGATTTTCGAGTGCTAATACAGCTGCAGTACAGTTTTCCCTCCCTCCTTCCCTCTTGGTAAAGGCCTAGGGCCTAACCCCTCTTCATACAACCTGATGGGGTTATCCTTCTGTGGTATATTTGCTTGCAACTACTGATTTTTGATTATATTGCATTTCATGTATATAAATATAATTTAAGTAGTGCCTTCCTTCTTGGGGCACCTGACATCTGGGGCAAGAAAGACTGAAGAAAATGGCGTCGGCTGTGTCTTATATACCCCTGCCTCACTGACGTCAGGAAAGAAAGCGACAACAACCGATGCCGGACCTAGACTTTGGAATTCGGCCGACCGAGGGACCGCCTGACGGCAGAGAACCCATCTGTGATTACTGCAGCTGTATTAGCACTCGAACATCTACATTTATGGTAGGTACAAAACTGTACTTTCTGCAGGGCGTCATAGCGTCTCCTAATCCTATTTAGCCCAGCCACCCATCCTCAGCCGTGGGATTCAACCCAAGAGTAATGAGTGCAACAATGAAACACGATGAACATAGTACAGTTGTGTACCTACCATAAATGTAGATGTTCGAGTGTATTCACTGTTGCAGTCCAGGTTACCCACCCTCCATCCCCCTTTTCTTTGCTGGGACTTATCTGCACTTCTCTATCCTATACAACCTATTTGGTGTATTTGCTTGTAGATGATGAAAATGTTATTTTTGTGCATGCATTTTTATTGACATATTTTTCAGCCTGCCAGTTTGGGGGCACCTGACATCTGGGGCAAGAAAAACTGAAGAAAATGGCATCGGCTGCATCTTTTATACCCCTGGCACACTGATGTCAGGGAAGAGGCGACAGCAACCGACGCCGGACCTAGACTTTGGAATTCTGGCCGACTGAGGGTAGCCTGCCAGCAGGATAACCCAAGATTAATGACTGCAACAGTGAATACACTCGAAAATCTACATTTATGGTAGGTACACAACTGTACTTTATGTTGTACATAAACAAGCGGGGGGAATCCACTCTTACTCTCTCTGCAGACTAGCCATGGCTCTGTGGAACACAGCCTTGAGCTACCAAGTGCACCTGCAAGCTCAATTTCTGCCAGGCAAGTTAAATTCACTGGCAGACGACCTGAGCAGAAATCTCATGGACCCACACGAATGGAAACTGGAACCTAAAAATATTCAAACTCTTGTGGAACAAATGGGGGACTCCAGAGGTAGACCTGTTTGCCTCCCCTCAGAACTACCAATTGGACAAATTCTGCACAAGGACGTCCCACAGTCAAGCTTGGGAAGTGGATGCCCTGTCCTTTACCTGGGAAAGCCTCTCAGTTTATGTCTTTCCCCCTCTGCCTCTCCTCTCGAAGATTCTGCAAAAGAACAAACAGGACAAGCCAAGGACAATTCTGATTGCACCAGACTGGCCACGCTAGCACTGGCACCCCCTCTTGCGCAGTATGACACTTCTGGAACCATGGCACCTGCCTCAGACCATTTCCCTGCTGTCCCAGCAGTTGGGCCAGGTTCTGCACCCTCAGCTTCAATCCCTGAACCTTGCAGCCTGGCTAATTCCTTGAGCTCTCCAGTAGCATCCCTCAGTAAGCAGGTGCTAGATGTCATTCTGGAGGCAAGGAGGCCTAGTACTAGAAAATCCTATGCTGAAAAGTGGAAAAGATACTGTTCCTGGAGCCATACTCAGGGGATAGGCCCAACGGTGCCATGCCTACCTCATATTGTTTTGTACTTAACAGAAATGCTCCACAAGGGCTTATCCTTCTCGTTAATTAAAATTCATGCCTCTGCCATTTCAGCACATTATAATACTGAGCCACCCCTCTTTTCTCACCCCCTGTTAAAGCAGTTCCTTAGAGGGGACAAAAATTTAAGAACTCCCAGGAGAGCCCTTGCCTGGGACTGTAACTTTGTATTGGAAAAGCTCACTCTCCCTTTCTTTGAGCTAGCTGCAATTGCAGAGTTGAAATTCCTTTCTTGGAAAACAGCCTTGCTTCTAGCCATCACTTCAGCAAGAAGAGTGTCTGAATTACAGGCCCTTATGGCAGTGGAACCCTTCATTATCTTCCATGAAGACAGGGCTTCCTTCAGGTCCAATCCTTCCTTTATGCTCAAGATGATGTATGGTGTGGCCCTAAATCAATCCATTCATTTGCCTACCTTTTTCCCTAATCCACAAAACAAAAGAGAACGAATACTGCACTCTTTGGACATATACAGACAACTTAAATTTTTATTTGGACAGGACTAAGCCTCTCAGAAAATCTGCACAGCTGCTAGTTGGCTTTGATGCAGGGGCAGAGGGGAAGGCCATTTCAAAGCAAACCATTTCTAAATGGATAGCCCATTGCATTCATTTCTGCTGTAAGCACCATGGAAAACCTACCCCACAGGGGATAAGATCACATTTCACCAGAGCTGCATCTACCTCTATAGCCTTTCTCAGAGGAGTCCCTACCAGGGCCATCCTAGAAGCTGCTAGCTGGAGCTCTGTACATACCTTCACCAAGCATTACCACATGCATATTTTTTTATAAATCCAGAGCTGGTTTTGACACTGTAGTCTTGCAGTAATTAATAGCTGGCCCTAATGCTCTCTAACTTCGTCCTCCCTTCCTTAGCTTTGGGAATCAATCCAAATGTGATGACTGCAACAGTGAAACACGAAGAACATAGTACAGTTGTGTACACTTAATAAATGTAGATGTTAGTGTGTATTCACTGTTGCAGTCCCTCCAGCCCCTTGACTTCTTTTGGCTCTACCTTCCTTCTTGTTTGGTGTATTTAAGCTTTCTGGTGTATTTGCTTTTTGATGGAGGTGCACCGTAACATATAATTGCTTCCCATTTTGGGGGCACCTGACATCTGGGTCAAGAAAAACTGATGTAATGTTGTTGGCTGCATGTTTTATACCCCTGATGACCTGACGTCATGGAAGAAGAGACAGCATCCGGCGCAGGAATCCAAAACTCTGGTATTCAGGCCGGCTGAGAACTACCCGCAGGTAATTAACCCAAATGTGATGACTGCAACAGTGAGTACTCTCGAACGTCTACATTTATGGTAAGTGTACACAACTGTACTTTTGATGCATCCCAGTCTCCACAACTTCAAGTGACTGCTTGAATGTTTTGGTTTTGATATGTTTTATGAACTTTTTCATAAAGACTTGTGGCAGGGACTTAGGGAGGCAAGAAATCCTGCTACTAGGAAATGGTACGTTAACCTCTGGAAGAGATTTTCTTCTTGGTGCCTCACCTACTACCACTTCCCCATCCAGGATTATTACATCTGTTTCTCAAGCATTTGAGCAAGTTACTATTGTATTACTTATCTATTATTATTCATATTACTTGTATTGTTTATTAGTTATTATCGTGAAGCCACAGTGGTGCAGCAGTAGCGTTGTCACCTCACAGCAAGAGGTTCTACCGTTCGATTCTCGGCTGGAGCACCTTCTGTGTGAAGTCTGCATGTCCTCCTTGCAGTCGAGTGGTGTTCGAAAGACATGCATGAATAGGCATGCCTTCGTTGAAGGTTGGGCGTCGAGCTGGCACCTCGGCACCGTAAAAATCTACTGCCAATCATTATCGGACCGGAGTTACGCTGTGGCGACCCCTAACTGGGAAAAGCCGAAAGAAGAACATTTACAGTTATTATCGTATTTGTCTGCTTACTTTTTTAGCGAGGGGTATCATCAGCCATTTCAGCATGCCTGCCCATGGATACTTTTTTCTTTCAAACTTTACTTTAGCTGCTTGAAAGAGATTTGCTTTGTTGAAATGTAAAGTCACTTCTTATAAAGGTGAAACTTAATAGGGATGTTTACTTTTTTCTATAAAAGCTTTTCTGTCTACATTTGAAGCAGCTTTTCTAGCTGTTTTTAGTTAATTTTTGGTATGATAATGTATTTATTGCTCTGACATCTGCAAGAGCTTATCTGAATTCCAGCTATTTATGTTGAGTTAATCTTTTTGGTATTTCATGCTTAAGGATGTTCAGCATAACAAATCCCCCATGTGTGCCCTTACTACTTAACTTGAATCTAGCCATCAACCTCCTTCATTTCTTTCAGAAATCAGTTGTCATATAGAAAGGATTCCATATACTCTGGTCATGCTTTTGCAACTCTGTTGTTATTTTGTCAGTACTAAGTCCTTAAAAAGCTGAACAGCCGTGGTTTTCCTACTGTGGGATTGGAAAAGCAAGATCTGTGCCAATTCAGACAATTCCTGCTTGTTGTTCCTTGCTTTAGCTTCATTTGTTATTATCACCACGATAAAACAATTCCAGAAAGGATTAAGGTACATTCAAATAGAGCCTTGTTTTCTGTGATGGTATAATGGAAGTGGACTCTAGAAGAATTTTATAGGCAGCCATATGGTCCTCTGTACATACTTTTTATGAAGCATTCCAAACTCGATTCCTTCTCCAGGTCCAGAACTGGCTTTACTAGCTCATTCTCCAGGGACTCCTGGACCCTTATCCTTCCTCCTTACAAGTTTGATAAGGTTTGGTAATCAACCTAGATAGCCAAAAGTTAGTGCAGCATTGAGAATTATGAACATAGTACAGTTGTTGCACTTCGCACAGCAGTAGATGTTCAAATTATTTACTTCTGGAGTAGCTGCACCATCCCTACATCCCTTTTTTTCTGTATAGATACTTGGGGTAAAAATTAAAATATTTTTTTATCTCTTCAGGGTTTCGGTATGAGTAAGCATTCTCTTTTTGTCTGGGCAGAAAAGTCTTGAAGATTTCTACAATCTGACTGCTGATTTTCCTCCAAGGGTCTGTCTTATCAGCAGTCAGGGTGTAGGTGGAGGAAGGAGCCTGAATGTTTTGAAGACTGGCTGGTCAGTGTATACTGGACAGGATGCCAGACTACTGCAGCCACAGGGGATATGAACATCTGATGTTATGGTAAGTGCAGTTTATACAGCTGTATTTTTTGTCCAGTCAGTAGTGCACTGGGCTAATTTGATGGAGTTAAGGGACAGCTCTCACTTCTTCAGGTAGCAGACATACAACTCAGAACCCCATTCTGTTAGAGCTAGACTTTTTCTGTAATGTCTCCAGTCTCCACCTCGCAGATCTAATGGGGGGTGATCCCCCTCAAAACTTGACCTCTCTTTTGCTCCCACATCCCCTAGGATGAGTGAATTAGGCCCATACTTTTGATTGTCACCCTCTAACACCCCTTCAGTACTATCGATGCTAGTCATACAGAGGTCAGTTCAAGTGGAAGAGGGCACTCTTGATGTCCTTCAAGGATGCATCTGCAGTCCTTACAAATGGGTTGTCCTGTCGTCAGGCAGCCCTTCGGTCGGCCGGATTCCAAAGTCTGGGTCTGGCCTCGGCTGGTGTCGCACTTCACCCGACGTCATAGCTGCAGTTATTCGGGTATAAAGGCATCAGCCGACACCATTTTCCTCAGTCTTTCTTGCCACGTGGCTCCCGAAGCAGAAGCTGTTCGCAAGTGCCGGTCGGTCAGAACCAGAGATTACTACTACATGTACCGAAGACTTCTAAAAAGCTAAGTACCCCGTTGGGGACTCTTTCTTGCCTCAGCCGATGTCAGAAAAAGTGAATAACTGTTTAAATTGTGGGAAACAAATAGCTCATAAAGATTTCCACTCTTACTGCTTACCTTGCTTAGGCCCAGACCACGACGTAGCAGCTTGTCTAGCCTGTGCTTCTTTCAACCGACGAACGCTTAGACGTCGGTCTGAATTTGCTGAAGAGTTTTTCGGCTCCGCTTTTGCTTACATTATGCCGTCGGGTACTCCGACTACGCAAATTTCTAAAAAAACGCAAGGAAAAGGACCGACACTCGCGGTCCGCGGTTTCGGCCGAAACCGCGGTTAAGCCAACCGCGAGTGTCTCGGTTTCGGCTGAAACCAAGTCCACGGTTCTTCCTTCAGCCGAAAGCTTGCCACTTACCGAGGCCTCATCCAGCTTGGCTGAATCTGCTACTGAAATCCCACCTGCTGCTGCAGGTTCACAGGATTTATCAGATACTATCCCTTTGGATATTTCTACCCCTGCACGTGGAGCTGCTAGGCCTCCTGCATCCATGTCGATTAAGGCCTTTGCCAGGGCTAAAGCAGCAAAAACTACCAAAACTGTGCCTGCTAAGACCCCCTCTCACAGGCCCAGTTCTAGTTCACAAATGCTTAGTCTAGCAGAGGATCTCATTTCTTTGATCCGGGGATCCCAACCACATCCAGACAGGGCCTCTCACCCACCTCCAGAGAAGAGGACTAGAGTAGAGGTCGCTGAGCCAGTTTCTACAGATGGCTCCTCTGATGAATCAGATAATTCAGACCCTCCAGAGGCCCCTTTTTCTCCTTATGAGGACTCTGATGCAGAAGAGTCCATTCCTTCTGCCTCTCCGCCTGAGGAATTTTCTTTTGGGGAAACCTTGCATGCTATGAGGGAACAATTTCAATGGCAGGGCCAGGATTTTTCAGACTCTAGGAAAAGGCTTAGAACCTTTTTGCATTTGCCACAGCATAGGCCTTTAGCCATTCCTCCAGTACTTACTGTTGTGGATGATGCTTTTAATGATGCTTGTACTGCTCCTGATTCTCTTCCTCCGGCCCCTGCTAAGCCCGATAGGTACTACAGGGTTCCGGACACACATTATCATTTGTATAAGGCCCCTTTTGCAGATCCCGAAACTATCTCCCAGGGACCCAAGGCTGTAGCAGCTACCTCTACCAAAAACCCCCTCCCCTCTGAAAGGGAATCTAGGGCCTTAGAGAGATGGGGTAAAAAAGTTTACACTTCTGCTACTCTTTCAGCTAGGGCCTTGAACTGTCAATTCCACATGATTCAGTATCA
Organism: Protopterus annectens; assembly: GCF_019279795.1. Classification (NCBI taxonomy): domain Eukaryota; kingdom Metazoa; phylum Chordata; order Ceratodontiformes; family Protopteridae; genus Protopterus; species Protopterus annectens. The sequence continues at coordinate 1,209,386,983 of NC_056745.1, read as the reverse complement.
GGAATTTATGTTAGACCAGTTAACTAAAAAACTGTCCTCGGATGAACCATTAGACAAAAAATCTGTACAGGAAATGGTACATAACATTCAACAGGTCAGTAATCATTCATTAAAATGCGGCTATGATGCACTAGAGGCTTCCTTTAGATCAGCCATGACTGGCACAGTGATCAGAAGACATGCATGGTTAAAAGAACAGTCCTTACCAGACCATGTTAAATCAAAGCTCCTAGATGCTCCCATGGATAAGCTCAATTTGTTTGGATCCCCTGCACAGCAGGTGCTAAAGAAGGTGGAAGAGAAAGCAAAATCTGTCCAGACAGTCAAGGATTTCTTGCAGGTCCAGCCTCCAAGGTTCAGCAGGAACTGGCCTTCCAAGAATTGGTCCTTTCCAGACTCCTCCAGAGCTCCGAGAGGCAGGAATAGACGCTCAAGAGGCAGGGGTCAATCCAGAGGTGCCTACAGGGGACGTCAGTGGCAGGCTAACAACCAGCGAGGTACAGCCACAGATCCAGCCACCACCACTTCCACAGGACAATCACAGTGACTTGGCTCTGGCACCGCCTACCAGGGAACAACTAGAGGCACCCTTAGGCGGGAAGCTAGCCTTATTTTCAGTAAACTGGCATTACATCACAGGAGACAAATGGATTTTACAGACAATAGACCAAGGTTACAGGTTTCACTTCCATACTCTACCAAGGAAGAGAGGAATGCCAAACCTACCTCCAAATCAGAAGACAGAAGCTCTAGAACAAATAACTCACTTACTAAGGATGAGAGCTGTAGAAAGGGTACCATCTCTGGAACAAGGGCAAGGATTTTATTCCAGACTCTTCCTGGTACCAAGAAAAGAAAACCAATGGAGGCCTATTCTCGACCTGTCCGCTTTAAACACATACCTTATTGTTCCAAAATTCAAAATGCTGACCCTACAGCAGCTTCTTCCCATGCTGGGCAAGGAGTCTTGGCTGGTAACTCTAGATCTCAAGGAGGCATACCTGCACGTCCCCATATGACCAGATTGCAGAAGATACCTCAGATTTCTTGCAGGATCAGAGCATTATCAATTCTCAGCATTGCCCTTTGGCTTATCTACTGCGCCAAGAGTATTCACGAAATGCCTGGCATCAGTAATTGCTCATTGCAGGCTTCAGGGAATTCAAATTTACCCTTACCTGGACGACTGCCTGTTACAAGCGGACAACAAAGACAAATTAACAAAAGATTTGCAAAGGGTCATTCATCTACTACAAGCCCTGGGATACACAGTCAATATAAAAAAGTCGAGGCTGATACCATCCCAAAGGATAACCTTCTTGGGTGCAGATCTGGACACATCAAAACAAATGGCATTCCTGACAGTAGAAAACAGGAGCAACTCCCTTTCTACTTCATGGCATTAACAAAGCAGAACCAGCTAACAGCAAGAAAAGTCCTGCAAGCTCTCGGTTACATGGCATCCTGCATAATATTGATTCCACATGCCAGACTACATATGAGAAAGTTACAGTGGTACCTAAGGAATTTATGGTCTCAGCACAAGCACAGCCTAGAAACCCAAATTCCAATAATTCCATGCTTGAAGCAAGAATTCCAATGGTGGGCTCAGGCCTGTCAAACAAACAAGGGACTGCCCTTCCACAGCACTCAACCAAGCCAGACCATCACAACAGACGCTTCAGACCTCGGTTGGGGGGCACACATGCTGGACAAGTGCATACAAGGCTTATGGACTCAAGACCAGCTGCACCTACACATAAATCAAAAGGAAATGCTGGCAGTAAAACTGGCAATTCAGGCATTCAGACCATTTCTTCGACAGGGTCAACTGCTGATAAGGACGGACAACACCACAGTTATGTGGTACATCAACAAACAGGGAGGCACACATTCATACCCTCTATGCCGGATGGCAATGGACCTCTGGAATGTGGCACTGAGCTTCAACATTCAGTTACAAGCAATTTTTGTGCCAGGAAAAGAAAATATACTAGCAGACATCCTAAGCAGAACTGCCACGGATGCCCACGAATGGATGCTGCATCCGGACATCTTCAAAACCATTACAGGGAAATGGGGACTACCAGAAATAGACTTATTTGCATCCCCACACAATCACCAACTGAAAAAATTCTGCACAAGGACGTACCACCCACTTGTTTGGAAAGTGGACTCCTATCCTTCAGTTGGAAAAGCCTGACAGCATATGCATTCCCACCTCTTCCTTTGATGCACAAGGTGCTATTGAAGATCAAAGAAGACCGTCCAAGGATCATCCTGATAGCTCCAGACTGGCCAAGGCAACATTGGTACCCATTACTGAGGAGTATGTCTCGGGAACAAATATGGCCTCTGCCCCTAGTTCCCTTGCTGTTAACACAGAACAACTTCAAAACCCTGCATCCAAACCTGTAAACACTGCAGCTGGCTGCCTGGAACATTGCATAAGACCAAATAACCCAGATTTATCTCAAAGGGTTAAAGACATTATCTTGGAGGCTCGCAGACCCTCAACAAGAAAAAATTATTCAGCAAAATGGAAAAGATATCTCATTTGGAGTACAGCAAAAGGAGAGAATGTGTCACTGGTAAACATAGCTAACATCCTGGAATACTTGGCAGAGCTCTTCCACAACGGCCTGTCCTATTCTTCCATTAAGATTCATGCATCAGCCATTTCAGCAGAATGCAACTTGGATCCTCCAGTCTTCTCACATCCTCTGCTCAGGCAGTTTCTGAGAGGAATTAAAAATGTAAAACCACCTAGGAAGCCACCATTGCCAGCATGGGACTTGAACTTTGTGCTAGAAAAATTGACACTACCTCCTTTCGAACCAGCAGCAACAGCAGAATTACAATACTTATCATGGAAAACTGCTTTCCTGCTTGCAATCACTTCAGCAAGAAGGGTATCTGAGCTACAGGCATTAATGGCAGTACAGCCCTTCCTGATCTTCCATCAAGATAGTGTCCATGAGAACTAATCCTACTTTTATGCCAAAGGTGGTCTCCAGGGTATCTTTAAATCAAGCTATCCACCTACCTACATTCTTTCCCAACCCACAGAACAGGGGAGAAAGACTGTTGCATACCTTGGATGTACATAGACAATTACGTTACTACCTGGACAGGACCAAGAGCAACAGAAAAACTGACCAGCTACTGGTAGCATATGCAACAGGAATGGAAGGAAAAGCAATTTCAAAACAGACAATCTCTAAGTGGATATATAATTGCATTAGATTTTGTTACTCCTACCATGGGAAGAAAACTCCAGAAAACATCAGGCCTCACTCTACAAGGGCTACAGCCACTACCACAGCTTTCTTACGAGGAGTGGCTACCAAGGACATTTTAGAGGCTGCTACTTGGAGCTCTGTGCATACATTTGCCAAGCATTATAATTTACCTTTATACTCCAGATCCCGAGCAGGTTTTGCCACTGCTGTTTTGCAAGGGATCTTAACTACACCATAATTTTATTTCTCCTCCTCCCCCAGTTTGGCTATGGTATTCTACCCATTTGTAAGGACTGCAGATGCATCCTTGAAGGACATAGTACAGTTTTGCACCTACCATAAATGTAGATGTCCGATAGGCATGCATCTGCAGTCAGGATTACCCACCCTCCTTCCCCTCTGTGGTACTCCTAGGGCATTTGCCCATCTTGTAGCTAGCTGGGGAATCTATTATGGTGTATTTGTTTGTATATATGTACATACATGCTTATTTTTTGTTTGCTCTCTACTATTTGGAACCATTTGCATTTATCCAAATTTAGCCTTCCTAGAGGGCACCTGGCATCTGGGGCAAGAAACACTGAGGAAAATGGCGTCGGCTGATGCCTTTATACCCGAATAACTGCAGCTATGACGTCGGGTGAAGTGCGACACCAGCCGAGGCCAGACCCAGACTTTGGAATCCGGCCGACCGAAGGGCTGCCTGACGACAGGACAACCCATTTGTAAGGACTGCAGATGCATGCCTATCGGACATCTACATTTATGGTAGGTACAAAACTGTACTTTCTGCACCTTTTTTCTTTGTTTTCGTTAATTTTAGTGCTGAAATGTTTGTTTACGGCCCTTATGCTTTGCCTTCAGACATTTTACATTTTGTGATTTGGATGCATTGCTGTTAATTGTGCTGCCCTTAGTACTGTTACTTGATAAAAACTTAGTATTGTGCAGTGGCAGATAGCAGTGTTCATTTTTGAGAACCCCCCAGTGAATAATGGTGAATATGAAAACACTGGCATAAAAGTGTTTTAATGTTTATCTAAGAAATCTAGAGAAGTGGGATATATGGTTTCAGATGCCTTTCCCCTGTCACTACATCTGTAATTTTAATGTGGTTATTCTAATCTTAACTGATCTCCTGTTTTTGTTTTAGCTAGGTCTGCCTATCACCATGTTCTGGAAGTTCGATTTAAACACAGCGTCGCACATTGACAAGCTGCTGGACAAGGAGGATGTAACACTGCAAGAATTAATGGATGAAGATGACATTTTACAGGAATGCAGAGCCCAGAATCGTCGACTGTTGGATTTTCTCTGTCAGGAGCACTGCATGGAAGAACTGATCAACCTCATTACACGGGAGCCACCCACAAACCTGGATGAGAAGATACGCTTCAAGTACGTTTTTTCCCTTGTTAGTATTTTGCTAAACAGTCTGCAATATTCCATATGGTTTACACCCTCTATTCTTTTTGTAAGGAACCTCTGAGTTACAGTTGCTGCATATGCTTGATAAGGTACATTCCGAAGAGAGCATTGTACTCTATGTATGGTCTAATGAGAGCTGAGTTCAGCAGGATAATGACATCTTTTGACATGGATGTCATTGCTATACCCTTACTAATGAACTGCACAATATAGAAGCATTTCCTTATACAACAGCAGATTTACAGTAGTCAACGGCCAGGTCACTGTCTACATATGTTCCCAACTCCTCAGCCATTGGTCTACTCTTAGGGGTGTTATCATCTATGTGGTAATTTCTGAAGGGCGGGAGGGAGGACTTTTCAAAAGATACTATTATGAATTTTTTTGGCATTCGGTTTTAGACCATGGCTCTTACTTAAAGCTGAACCAGTCTGAATTATTTCTTCGACAGCTGTATGTTTGTCTTGACACTTTGCAGTGTAGGGTGTGAGGTAATGTGCGGATGTTCTTTGTAATATCCACTGGTGCACTGCTGACTCATGAGATTCCTGCCAGCAGAATACTAACAGCTGGCCTGATTTTGAAAGCTCTTTACACTTCCCTGTCTTTGCCTGCTAGATACCTTCTTACACTGATGCCATGATGTTGGCAGTACAAAGGAACATCAGCTGGTGCCCTCATCAAGTCTTTGTTGCCACTTTTTTGTAGACAGCCTAAGCTTACGTTGCGTCATCAGTCAGACTTGTTTCCTGAGTGCCGGATAAGTACCCTAATGGTGAACAGTGCTCATCATCTTTCTTATTTCAGTAGCTGTATTATTATTGACTATATGTAAGAATGTTTATTTCTAAGAAAATAAATAACTGATATGTGTAGAAAACATCCCTCATAAGAATTTCCACAAATTGTTTCATTCTTTGCCTGAGTGCAGAGCACAATGTGCCCAATTGTCTTCAGTGTGCATCCTTTAATCAAATAACCTTAAAGCAACTAGCAAAATCCTTCAGGGAGCACTTGTTTCTGAAGAGGATTTGTGTTTGGTTATGGTCTGCCATTGTCACCTGCCAACTCTTCCTCAGACTACCTGCTTAAGAAGTAGTACTTTGAGAAGCACTTGAGGTAAAAGAAGTCAGTAGGCCAATGATGCAGCATTTGAGTTCAATAGCCACCCTTGGCTTGAAGACCTTGATGCCAAATAAAGCAGTTTTGCAGCCCTGTGTCTGGCTTATACTTCCAAAGCTTCTGGCATGACCCCTTTGGTGGCTTCCACTCTGTCAGCCAGTAGGACAACCTTGCAAGATGAAGCCTCTTTGCTGTCAGTTGGCCCTAAGTCCTCTCTGTGGTTTTCTGGTTCTGACAACTGTATGGTTAGCAGCAAATGGATGCATAGCATCCCTATGCTGTTAGTTTGTGAGGAAGTAGCAGGAGATCAGGTTGAAGTCTTGGGCATCCACCCAGAAACCAAGGCCCCTAAGATGGTCCACAGTTCCAGTTGTAGCCTTAAGCCAATATAGACATTGGCTAGCTTGCCTAAAGCTTGACCCAGCGAGCCTTCTTTTCCCCTTCCAGGCTCCCTCTTAGAAATTCCTCAGTTGGGACCAGGACTTCATGAATTGTTTTTAAAGTCCGGATGTCTAACTTTTGATGAACTTTTATTGTCATGGGTGCCTCCTGCCAAAAGGAAAAGGGAGCCTTCTTCTTAGAGGGACTGGAACCCCTGCTTTGTATAGACCAGATGTCTTTTTTCTCTCATTTGGAGTCAAAGACTGAGGACACATTTAACTGTACTTGTACTCCCTGAGGATTGCTCATTTGGGAGTACTCTTTGTAGTATAAAGGTAACTTAATTTTAAATGAGAAGCCAAGAGTTCTGTTAGACATAGAATAGATGTATCTGTTTGCTGTGCTTGCTTAAACCAAACCCTCTGACTATTCCTTCAGTTGTGGAAGTCCTAGATCATGTGTTTAATAGCACCCCTTTTGAGTCAGCCTCCCATCCCCTGCTGGTTTCTGTAGGGTCAGTGACTCCAGAAACACCTATTTAAGAGCCCATTGGCTGAACCAGCAGTAGTCTGTGGATTCTGGCAAGGGATCTACTGTTCTTGTAATCAAGAACCCTGTACCCAGTAGTTGTAAAAGTAAAATATTCAACTGCTTTGGAAAGAAAGCTTACAACCTGTGGCCATTGGGTCCCTTAACTGCTAGTCTCACAAGATGAAGTTTCAAGAGTCTCTCTCTAACAATTTGAGGCATAAGGCAGATGGGTTAGAGGATAAGAATGTAAAGAGGAGGATGCCTGACGTATGCCTCAATTGTTGCCATTTTGCCTGGCACTCCCATGAAATGCGTTTGTGATGCCTTTGATGCATCATGCAGGGCAGCTGCCACTGGGTCTTTGATTGAGACTTGCCTGGCTTAAGGTCACTGTCCCTACAAGGGCATATAAATGTAGAGCTCCTTAATGCAGGCCTGGACAAGGAGCTTCCATTTTGACCTCTTACAGAGTTGTTTTAATTAAGAGACCAGAGGAAAAGGAGAAAACCATGGAATTGGTCAAGGGTCTTTTTTTTTTTTTTTTTTTTTTTTTTAGCCACAAGCAGTCCCCCTCCACCAGGATGTAGTAAGAGCTGTCCCCCTTCTGCCCTGAGCAAGACAAAGACAAATAACTCGAGGGTAAGAGGGTCTGTTAGAGAAGAAATATAGGCAGACCAAAGGCGGAAACCTGGTGGCCGTCACAACCTTAACACCTAGAGAGAGGAGCAGTGACTCTGCAAAGCTCAATCCCCACCACACCATAAACAATAAGCACAATTCCAGTCACCTTTCCCTCATACCTACATTGGTACCCCTCCCTTCTACCTTTTTTTTTTGTCTTGCAAGTGTACATGGTCACCCTGGATTTGAAAGATCCTTGTCTCCACATTTCCATAGCCAGGGTAGACACTTCACTTTCTCTTTCTTGGCTTGTCACCAGGGTATTTACAAACTGCTTGGCTCCAGTAATTATGTTGTACAAGAGCATTCACATTTACCTATACTTGTTCAGATTGCCTCATCCTGGCAGCACTCTGTGAAGAAAATACGAAGGCTGTAGAATTGAGTGTGAGCTGCTTTTAGGCTCTGGAGATATCTCAGAATTGCACCTTTCATCCACGAGACAAGTGCTGTTTCTGCTGGCATGCTTGACACAGTGACAACAGCAAACATCGAGTTACTCATTTGTACCTTCTATGCAAGCTAGCAGCCATGAATGCATGTGGGACAGACCCATTATTCATGTCTGACCTTTAGGGCAATTTATATCTCATCACAGGAGAATGTGTTGGCAGACCAGCTGACAGAAAGGAAGTGTACCCCCACCACTGAATGCTAAACAAAGATGCATGCATATATGTATTTTCTGTTAAAGAGTTTTTACTGTGTGTTTCTGGACTGTGCTTATATATCAGTCTCCTAATCTACATCACCTTCCAAAACCATTCCCCAACCCCTGCAACAGTTAATCATTCTACTCTTCCTCTACTTCATGAAAACCCTACAAAAAGCTTTAGTAACATATTAACCAGCCTAATTCAATATCACATTATGTGTCTCTCAAAACTAAAAATCCTTCCAGACACGATCATTAGTACCTTCTACATAAAAGTCTGTAACAATAAATCTACCCAATACGTCAAACAGTACCTCTCCAAACAACACACACTATCTCTGTGTGGGGATATCCACCCCAAACCAGGGCCCCCAACTACAGCTTCCTCTGCTAAAAGCCTAAACATTAAAATATTGTTCTAGCAACCCTAAACACACGTATCTGTAACAAAACCACAGAATGTCATGATTGGTTAAGTCAGTACACCCCAGATATCCTAGTAATCAGTGAAACTTGGCTAAAACCCCATATTCATGATACTGAAATAATACCTCCATGCTATTATATACTCAGAAAAGACAGAACCAACAAAAAATGGTGGTGGGGTAGCCTTAATCTAGCCCAACACCATCACAATCTCACCTTTCCCTAAAGAAATACCAACTTTTAACAATGCTGAAATTCTAATTGGAACCTTACAAATTAACAAAACAACTATGCATTGTTGGTCTATATATACTCCCTGGGTAAAACAACCAAACTACGGAATATAGTCTCTCTTTTGTACATCTGAAAATATCTGCAACAAGACTATAATTATGGAAGATATCAACATTAACTGGCATAAACTTTTATGGTTATAACCAGCTCGTTACCAGTGCCACCCATATGCATAACAGCAATACCCTAGGTGTAACTCTTGACTGGATACTTGTTTCTAATCCAGACAAATACTGTACTCCCCACACTCTGTGCAATAGTCTTAGTGACCACCTACCCATATTTATATATAGACCCATACCACAGACTACAAGAATACACACATACAGAACTACCAGAAATATCAGAAACCTTGACCAGCAAAAGTAAAATGATATCCTAAAACACACTAACTGGAACCCACTTATAACACTACCACTAGTAGTTGATGCCCTTGAATACTTCAGCAATATATTTCTAAACATGCTTGACAGCCTAGCCCCCCCTCTTCACCAAAAGAATAAAAACTGTCCATGCTCCCCGGCTAACAAAAAATACCAAACAACTTCTACAAGATAAAGATAAAGCATGGAATGAATGGCACAATAACAAATCTGATGCCAACCTAATGAAATATAAACAGCTATGAACTAAAGCAAAAAAAAAAAAACTAGTGAACTTGGATAAAAAAACACTTTTCCAGTCAACTGGTAAACCACAAAAACAACCCAAAACCTGGTTACCCCAGGCTCTAAACGAGCTCCATCACCATACCCTGACAAAACCCCCTCAGAGATAGCCAACCTGTTTAACTCTCACTTTATAAACAGCATCAGCAAACTTTTAACAAATCCCTCCTTTACAACTCCCTCAAGCCCCATCTCTGATCCCCCTCTACCCTTATGTCAAGACTCCTGCACAAACAAAAAAAAACCTTCACATTCCCAACAAACCAGTAGTGCATCTTCTATCCCCTTTTCTCTTAAACCTGTCCCTACCTCACTCATGCAAAAACTACCTCAAAAACTAAAACCATGCTCCCTCTCCTCTGACATCCTCCCCCAGAATACTTAAAATTTACTGCAGAAAATACTTAAAATTTACTGCAGAAGCAATAGCATATCCTGTCAGTATCCTTATAGATCGCTCTATAGCAAAGTCTATTGTCCCTAACCTCTGGAAAAAGTCCATCACCCCTTTACATAAAGGGGGCAATTCCATTGAACTATCCAGTTATCGACCAGTCTCCATCCTCTCTCCTCTTTCCAAACTCCTGGAAAAATGCATACATACGCAACTGTTGTACCACCTCATCCAAAACAAACTAATTACCCCTACCCAACATGTTTTTCGCCCATCACACAGCACTACCACTGCCCTAATCTCATTCATGGACACTGTCTCCAAATCCATTGACTCTAGTAAGATCACTTCTGTCTTACTATTAGACCTATCAAAGGCATTTGACACAGTATCCCACAACAAACTCCTTGATCAGGTATCCATTATAGGCTGCACCCCATCATCCCTCCAGTGGTTTGCAAGCTACCTATCCAACCGCCAACAGTGTGTCTTTAGAACTAGCTGGTTTCTCAGTAGTAGCACTAAAATCTGAGCCGCTGTGACTAGCACTTTCTCTAGAACCTGCTGGAAAGCATTAGGAAGCCTTAAATTGACACAAGCACTCAACTCTCCGTGTTAATAAGGAGAAATTATTCGTAGGCACTAAACATCCTATAATTGCAAAGTACCTTGCAAAGGTAAAGGAAAACCGCTCTTGTACTTTATAAAAAAAAGCATCTAAACAGGCATGTCCAAGGGTCAGCTTCTGATGATTTCTCCTGTCCACCTGGTGAATCTGGGCATACTGGGGCAATGCAACAACTGTCTCATGTACACAGACAATCCTCTCCTCCTACCACCAAACACAACAACCTGTGAGAGATGCACTTACATAGCCAAACTGGAAGCAAAGCTCCTCTCCAGCCAAAGTTGTGCTAGACAGTGAAGAGGAGAAGGTTAACCGCTGCACCACACCTCAAGCAACACATAGCCCTTCTAAACCCACACCATCAACACCTACACATAGCAACACTAAACCCACATATGCCGAAGCTCTTAAAATTAACCTGCCCAAGCAACAAGGACCTCCGAAGCTGAAACACAAACAACACCAGTCACAACCAAAGTGACACGTAGCTCACAACACCAGTGTGCTACTCAACAACAGCCCCTAAGGCAAGGCAATGTACCCAACACTTTAGTCATAGGTGACTCTATAGTCAGACACACTGATGTCCCACTCATCAGGCTGAACAAGGAGAAAGTTACAGTCAGCTGCCAGGATCCGCCACATAATGCATGCACTCAAGTCACTCCACAAAAAGTACAAATATGACTCTGTCATTGTCCATGTTGGAGTGAATGATATGAGATGTACCTCTCTGGACTACATGAAAAGAGACATGGAAGAGCTCTTCGATCATGTGGCCCAGGCAGGTATGACCCTCGCCCTGAGTAGCATCCTGCCTTCCCCCAGAATGATACCACAGTATAAGGACAAAATGATTGACTTTAACAATTGGCTAAGCTTCTGGTGTCATTCAAAGGGGATCAAATATCTGGCTGCCTGGGACGACATGATCGACAAACCATGATGCTTTGCCAGAGATGGTCTGCATCTGTCACCCCTGTGATTCGGGTTACTGGCTAAAGCTCTTGCCACACCTATAGTGCCTTTTTAGGCAAGGTTCAAAGGACAAAACCACCACTGTAACATATACAAGCATGCAGAATCTGAAGGTAATGCTACTCAGTGCTAGAAGTTTAAATCTCAAAATGCACTCTCTCGAGGCACTCCTAAAAAATGGAGAACATCGATATCTGTGCAGTAACTGAGACCTGGTTCAAGGCTCCAGAGAGCACCCCTGCAATATCAGGCTACAACTCTTACCACACTTTTCGGCTACCAAACCAAGACTGAAATACTAAAGGAGGAGGAGTGTCCATATTCACACCTCCAGGCTAGTTGCCCAACACAATGCATCTGAAATTCTCTAGGTGCAACTAACACTAGGTAAGACTGCAATCCAAATTGCAGCTTGCTACAGATCCCCCACCATGCCCTAAGATTCTCACTACACCTTTCTAAACATACTGGAAAATATTAAGATACAACCGAACGCCCTAATACTGGGTGATTTTAATTACCCTGCCATTACCTGGGAAAACTACTCGGGTACCAACACCTTTTCCCAATGGTTCTTGGAATTCATAAATTCCAACGCCCTGGATCAACTAATCCATCGTCCCACCAGGGGATCCAATATCCTAGACCTGGTCATTGCCAACATGGGAGATAGATGCTTCACACCAGTGGTCACCCCATCATTGGTCAGATCTGACCATAAGCATATCACCCTTGGCATCCACATCCCACCCCCAGCCCCCCAGTATGGAAACCTCTGTAAAAAACCTCTCCAAAGCCAACTTCATGCTACTGATGTCAGAAGTGACAAACTTCATGACACCCATGCAGATGGGAGCTGAAAGTTCGACTGCTGAATCCTGCACTAAGGCACTGTACAAGCACATCCACTCATGCATGAATTGTGCCATCCCAAATAGAACCAAGATGCTCTCCTCCAAAAAAAGGAAGCCAATCTGGTGGTCTCCTGCCATAAACAAACTACACAACAGAAGGAAGAAACTGTTGCAGAAAAGAGGAAAATCCCAGGATGCAAAAAACTTCAGTAAGAAGCTGAGATCCTTCATAAAATCCTCCAAAGCTAGTTACGAAAATAAAATTGCCAAAGATTCCGAAGACAACCACAAGGCATGCTATAGTTATGTCAAGAATCTAAATAGCAATGTTCAGATCTGCTCTGAGCTGCAACAGAATGGCATTAAATATGCTGATCCCAAGGATATTGCCAATATACTGGCAGATGCATTAAATATGCTGATCCCAAGGATATTGCCAATATACTGGCAGATCGATTTAGTGCAAACTTTACGCCCCCCCCTCTAATCCCTTAAAGGGCCCATCTCACTACCAAAAGATTGCCAAATTCCAGTAATCACAGCCACACAGGTAGAAACTGCACTCTCCAAAGCTAAATACAGCATCCATGGGACCATACGGCATCCCAGGCTGTGTACTACATGAACTTAAAAATGAACTGGCACCTCACCTAAGTGTCCTGTTTAATCATAGCCTCACCTCAGGCTTCATGCCCACTGAGTGGCGCACAGCTACAGTTATCCCACTCCACAAGGGGGGATCCACCTTGGATCCTGGGAACTACCGTCCCATCAGTCTGACAAGACTGATCTGCAAGAGCATGGAATGCATTATCATGGAGCTTATAAACAAAGACATTGGCAATCTTCGAACACTGGACCCCACCCAGTTTGGGTTCGTGAAGGGCTGATCTTGTCTCCTGAGCCTGATTGACTTCTTTGAATCAGTCTCCAGCGCTGTGGACGAGGGTAAGGTGATCCACACAGCCTATCTGGACCTTGCCAAGGCCATCGACACCATCCCCTACTCTGGAATCATAGATAAACTTACTAAGCTGGGCATAAATCCCTACGTCACTCGATGGGTTGCCAACTGGCTTACTAAGCTGGGCATAAATCCCTACGTCACTCGATGGGTTGCCAACTGGCTTACTGACAGAACCCAGACTGTAACAGTAGCTGACTCCAAATCCAGCTGTAGACAAGTGACAAGTGGAGTACCTCAGGGTTCAGTCCTGGGACCGCTCTTGCTTGGCATCTACTTTTCTGAAGTACAGGCTAGCACTAAGGGACTCTGGCTAACAAAGTTCACAGATGACTGCAAACTGGGAGCCATTATTGCATCCCCAAATGATGTGGATATTCTACAAAAGGGCCTTACAGAAACAGATGCTTGGTGCCAGAGCCATGGGCTCAAGCTTAATGCCAAGAAATGTATAGTTATCCCCTTTGGGAAAAACGTGTACCCATGAATTACCACATTGGTGGCAGTACACTAAACACTGAAAGTGTGATGAGAGACTTAAGGAGACAGGTGGACAGTGGTCTCACCTTCAGTAACCACATCACCACTTAGTCAGGAAATCCTTCTGTGTGGCACACCTCATCACTAAGGGCTTTTCATCCAGAAAAAAGGAGGTCATTGTCTCACTGTACTCATCCCTCATTAGACCCATTATAGAGTACAACGCCCCGTTTGGTTTGTACCTCACAAGACATCTGCAACAGCTGGAAAGGCCGCAGAAATAACTCATTTAAAGAATCACAGGCCTAAAGCAGATGTCCTATGCTGACCGTCTAAAAAAACTCCAGCTGTACTCTGTGGCATATCGTTTCGTCTACTCAGAGGCGATCTTTGCTTAACATACAGGGCCATGTCAAACCCTGAGCTGTTGGACATGCTCCACTTAAAGAGATCCCAATCCTTCAGAGCCACACGCTCCAGGAATCTAAACCTTGTCATCACAATGAACAAAACGTGCTGGAGGGACAGGTTCCTGACCCAGAGACTCCCCATACTCTGGAATAGACTGCCCATACATGTCAAGCAGAGCACCTCTTTGGCCCTCTTCAAAAGGAACCTTGACGATTGGATGGGAGATGGGAAATTCACCCCCCGGATCATATCAGTCACCCTGCTAGACAGGGGTCCAGGGAAGTAAATATTGTGGGGAAGAAATATCCAGGGAATTGTTATGGCTAGGCTTGTATAGGCCCTAGGGCCGATAGCCTAGTACCAACCTATGAACCTATAAATGGCAAAATAAATTATCCCAGTATCAAACCAACATAACTGGGTACCGCAAGGGTCCATACTTGGACCCTTACTCTTCAAGTTTTTCACCAACAACCTTCACAACTCAACACCCCTTAGCTCCATTGTCTAATACAGAGCTGAAACTACCATTATTTCTTCCTCCAGTAATATACAACAACTCCAGCAACTCACCCAAGCCACCTTCACCTCAGTGGGGACATGGCTGAGAAAAGCCCAGCTACTTTTAAATCCTAAAAAAAAAAAAAAAATGTTTTTCTCAACAAAACCAATCTCATCTTACTTTAAAATATTCTCACAGGATAACACAGAAATTGAAACAGATCCTACAGCAAAGGTTCTAGGTGTAACTGTAGATAAATTAACTTTGGAACACCACATCTGTAATAGCATTAAACAAAACACACATCAAACTAGAAACACTCTACAGACAAAAAACTTGTTTCACCAGAAAAACCCTCGCCGACACCTATTTACTTTCCTCACTCTTATATGCAGCCCTGTTATACACCAATTGACAATCTTCTCTTAAAAACAAGCTCCAATCCTGCTACCATAAAATTGCCAAATTGTACTGCGGTAGCGTTGTCGCCTCACAGTAAGATGCTGTCCGGTTCGACTCTCAACTAGAGCGTCTTCTGCGTGGAGACATGGGTGAATGGCCATTCCTTCGTTGAAGGTTGTGCGTCAGGGCTGGCAACTCGGTATGTAAAATTCAGCTGCCAATCATTAGCGGACCAGAGTTCCACTGTGGCGACCCCTAACCGGGAAAAGCCGAAAGACACAACAACAACCACATGTTATCCCTACCCGTTCCCACCACTGCCTAGCTCTGAGAGAACTAAATTGGCTTGAACCCGCACAACACTTAAGTCTAGTACATCTATCTTCCTCACATAAAATGATATATACACTCTGGTAGCTGCTCAGCTGTCAAATCTGTCATAAAACCCTACATTCCTAAAAGAGCCCTCTGCTCTGAAAACAAACAACTCCTAACTGTCTACATTCCAAACAAAAGAGCTGGACAGTGCCTATACTATTGTACCACCGACAGGCTCTGGAACTCTCTGCCAACTGACATTACTACCATTGAAAGCTTCAACAACTTCAAACTCACCCTAAAAAAAAATTCTGTGTTGTCAGACTTGCCCCTGCTCTTTCCCTAAATTCACTCTCTAGGGGCTGTCCTTTCTATCCCTAAAACAGGAATTTCATCTACTAACCACTAGCATATTGGACTAACAGACTTTCCATATTTCGACACCCTTACCTTTCCATTCCTTCTAAGCATCTACTTGTATCTAATGTTCTGATCCTCCTTTTTTACCTTTATTACTACCTGATGTATATGTAAAAAAGAGTTTGCAATCCACCACTTCACTTTAATTTAGTACATGTTTTATTATTGTATCTACTCTGTGTACTTGTTTAGTATTCAGTTATTATTAATGTGTGCTTTAATATCTTTTTTTTAACTTGTTCATGTATCATTTGGAGGTTATCTCCCCGAGCATCTGCTGAAAATAGGTTCCTGTCTCAGTTGGACTTTATATACACATTGGATATAAAAAGGGTACACACCCCTGTTAAAATGCCAGGTTTTTGTGATATAAAAAAAATGAGACCACAATAAATCAAGTCAAAACTTTTCCCACCTTTGATATGACTTATATCCTGTACAATTCAGTTGAAATACAAATCTTTTAATGAAAAAATATAAAAAAATAAAAATGTACAGTAAGCTGGTTGCATAAGTGTGCACACCCTTAAACTAATACCTTGTTGAAGCACCTTTTGATTTAATTACAGCATTTAGTCTTCTTGGGTAGGAGTCTGTCAGCATGGCACATCTTGACTTGGCAATATTTGCCCACTTTTCCTTGCAAAAGCGCTCCAGATCTGTCAGATTGCGAAGGCATCTGTTGTGCACACCCATCTTCAGGTCACCACACCGATTTTCTATTGGATTTAGGTCTGGGCTCTGGCTGGGCCATTCCAAAACTTTAATTTTCTTCTGATGAAGCTATTCTTTTATTGATTTGGGTGTATGCTTGGGGTCATTGTCGTGTTGAAAGGTGAAATTCCTCTTCATCTTTGTAGCAGATGCCTGAAGGTTTTGGGCCCAACGTGGTTGGTATTTGGAACCGTTCATAATTCTCTCCACCTTGACTTAAGCTCCAGTTCCAGCTGAAGAAAAGCAACCCCAAAGCATGATACTGCCGCCACCATGCTTCACCGTGGGGATGGTGTTCTTTTGATGATGTGAAGTGTTGTTTTTGCACCAAACGTACCTTTTGGAATTGTGCCCAAAAAGTTCAACCTTGGTCTCATATGCTTTTGGGAGACTTGATGTATTGTTTTGCAAATTTTAGCTGGTCCTGGATGTTTTTCTGTGTAAGAAACGGCTTCCGTCTTGCAACCCTACCCAATAGCCCAAACATAAGGAGAATGCAGGAGATTGTTGTCACATGTAGTACACAACAAGTACTTGCCAGAAATTCCTGCAGCTCCCTCAGTGTTGCTGTAGGTCTCTTGGCAGCCTCCCTGACCAGTTTTCATCTTGTCTTTTCATCAGTTTTGGTGGGACATCCAGTTCTTTGCAACGTAGCTGTTGTCCCATATTAACTCCACTTTTTGATGATTGTCTTCACTGTGTTCCATAGTATAGCCAGTGCTGTGGAAATTTTTTTGTATCCTTCTCCTGACTAATGCCTTTCAACAATTAGATCCCTGTGATGCTTTGTAAGCTGTCTGCGAACCATTGCTTTTGCTGTAGCAGGCAACTGAGTAAGTGTCAGGAAAATCCTACTAGGACAGCTGAACTTTATTTGGGGTTATCAGAGTCTCTGTAATTGATGGCAAGTATATACCCAAGAAGACTGAATGCTGTAATTAAATCAAAAGGTGCTTCAACAAAGTATTAGTTTAAGGGTGTGCACACCTATGCAACCAGCTTATTGTATGTGTTTTGTTTTTCAATTGAGTTGTACAGGTTATAGGTCACGTTAAAGGTAGGAAAAGTTTTGAAATGATTTATTGTGGTCTAATTTTTTTTTTCACAAAAACCTGACATTTTAAGAGGGGTGTGTACACTTTTTATATACATTGTATATATACATGCACAAACACAAATATATATATAATGGGGGGCGGGCAGAACTAGACCTGCTTACTTCTCCATGAAAAAGACAACTGAGCAGATACTGTACCCGAGTACCAGCAGTGGGTCCTAGACAGCAAATGCCTTCTCCATAAACTGGGCAAGTCTATTTATAAATGTCTTTTCTCCTATACCCCTGATCCACAGTTGTTACCAAATATGAAGGACGGGCAACATATGTTGGTAGCTCCTTTCTGGCCAAGTCATCATTGTTATACCTGTTATTGGGTCTAGTAAAGAAATAGCCTATCATGTTGCCCCAACATTTGGATCTCCTAACTGAGAAAAATGTATCCCTATTTCACTCTGGCTTGGAAACACAGATACTGACCATGTGAATGAGTTTAGCCCTTGTCAACTTTTAGTCATGTTTAGTGAGGAAGTGGTATATATATTTAGAGATTCCAGAAAACCTGATATAAGACAGTCATATATGAGTACATGGAGAAGTTTCTCCTTGTAATGTGTGCAGAAACCAGGTCCCAAAGTTTGCCCAGCTGTCACTGATTCTCACCTGTCAGACCTGTACAAAACAGGGCTGTCATGTGTCTCACTGAAGGCACACATTTCAGCCAGCTTAGCTGGTCTGGAACTGGAACTACCACTCTGCTCCTATTTGCCATTTCATCATTATCGGACATGTGTACTGTATCTTGGAAGAAAGAAATTACCTGACTGGTACATGAACTATATCTCGAAAAACGCTCATCTTGTCCCGTTACAAGCCAAATGCATCCATCTTTCTGAAACTTCTACCCTGGAAAAAGTGCATTGCTGATCAAACTAATCTCTGCTGGAAGAATTATGGAGCTACAGATCCTCTGAGAGCCATTAATTCTTCCTTCTTGCTTAAAGTGTGGCTAGAGTTGTCCCTGAACCAAGTTGTTTAATCTTCCTAAATTTTCCCATCACCCCCAGAATAAGGGATATATAATCCTATGCTCTTAGTTATGCGTAGTCAGTTGAGGTTATACCTGGACAGAACAAAGCATTTCAGGAGATCTGAGCGGTTAATACCGTTTAAGGTCAGCTGACACAAAATAAGTGGTTTCTGCTTCTGCATTGCTGTTTTTGCATTTACTTCTTGGAGTCCCAGATCTGGTGGATAAATTTGAGACAAGAGTCAAGCAGGTAGTTTTTCAAAAAAAAAAAAACAGTGTAGATTGACTGTGAGTGGTAGTGCTGATTTCTGTTTTACCTGATCAATTTTTTCTGTTTTAAGAAATCTGCTTGGTCTGGTGTTTTTGTTCTGTGTGAGAGAGAGACATTTAAACTACCTAGGCTGCACATTTCACATGTTTTTTTCACTGGTTAAATTGTTTCATGGGTGATACTTAAATACACAGTGAATTTCTGGGTCTTTGTCTTTTTCTGAAAAGATTTCAGGCCTGCATAAACCAAACTGGTGATTCCCACCCACTGACCCTTTTGTTGATCTGCTTTTTAAACCTGGTGATTTTAATCTGCCCAGCCCTACTGTAAATTGAGTCTAATAAGCACTTCCCTTTCTACACTGCTGTTAATATCTTGAATTATTTGCCTTTCCTTGTGCTTATGTTGAAAGTGCATTTTGCCTCTCATTGTCTGTTCTATTTATTTACTTACTCTGAATTCATTATCTAGCTAGCTGTTGGATAAAGTAGTGTATTTTTACACTTTAGGAAGCACTTGTTTTTACATGAAGAGGTCAGTGGGCTTTCCTTGTAGTGCACTGGGAGTTAACCTGGTCTGTTTAGGTTGGGGAAACACTTTAGATTTCTGCATGTAGTTTTATTGGCTGAAGAGTTTATTAATCAGCTTACCTTGTTTTAGTGCCTCTATAAATTCTGTACAGTTGTGGCTCTTGACTCATTTATACAAAGCACTTTTATTGAATAGTCACACTCTTATTAGCTGTTTAAAATACACTGCTGTACCTGTATCGTTAAGTTTGTTTGTGGTAGTATCTCACCCTGGGCACTCTTTTACTGTGCTTTTACATTAGGAGGACTGGGATTATTCATCTAGTGGCAGTAGAAGTTTACCTGGTCTGAGTTGGGAAGCACACAACTTATATACTGTGACTGTACTGTAGCAGTTTCGAAAAACCTGTACTGTCTGTTGCTGCGTTAAGTAGTTAATTGTACTGTTTCATTGTATCTTTTAGTTGTAGGGCTGTTGCATGTAGTTTGTGTGGTCTTGTTACACTTGGGCTCCAGACCAGCTGTTCTACATTAAGAAAGTGTTTTTCTGCATTCTTGTGGCAAAAGTATGCTGATCTAAGCTCTCTGAGTTGGGGATTGCTGGTGTAAGGCTTATTGTATGCGTTCCTGATCGGTAATTAGCTTAAAACGTGTTTTCTCTTTGCTCGTGTTTAAGCTTCATGTTTGTGTGGTGTTGATTTTTGCACATTGGTGGTTAGCAGTGCCCTGTATAGATGCAAAAGCCTAGAAGCTCAGTTTTTTTCTGAACAGTTGTCGGTGAAACCCTTCCAAGCTTTTCTACTGCTCCAGGAGCAACTCAGTTGCGCACTGAGCAGCTTTGCCTTATTGATCAACCTTAGCCTACAGAAAGTATAGGTCCCTCTTGTAGTCTCAGCACTACTAGCACAGTCCTGTCAAATTAACCCGTTCCCTTCCCTAATAAAACTTACGGTAAGAGCCTGCTATCATGGGCAAGCAGTTTCCCATCATCTCTCTGGCCAGCCTGATATACATGGGCATCCTGAGGCAATGTAGCAATTGTGTTACGTATACTGACAACCACTTACTCCTGGAACAAATACATTCTTTAATAGGTTGTTGGCACACACACAGTTCTCACACTAAACAAGGACACAGCACATAAACCCACATATGCTGAGGTAGTCTCTAGTAGCTTACCAAAAGATCAGAAGCCTTCCAAACTGGAACCACTTACACATATAATAGTGCAAAAAGCAACCACAACACATAAAACACACAACAGTGTCTCATCACATAATTCCACAAGGCATAACACCACAAACATAATGTATTGGTCGTAGGTGACTCTATTGTGAGATACACGAATGCTACCTTCACCAGGCTGGATAAGGACTGGGTTACGGTTAGCTGCCTGCCAGGTACCAGGATCCAGCAAGTCACTCAACCACAAGTACTGGTATGACTCCATCATAATCCTTGTGGAGGTGAATGAATTGAGACAATAGTTCACTGGAATATATTAAGAGACATGACCGAGCTCTTAAGTTATGTGTCATAGACAGGTGTAAGCTTACTTGAGACATAGCTCACTGGAATATATGAAGAGAGATATGACTGAGCTCTTAGATTGTGTGTCATTGACCGGTATAAGCTTAGCCTTAAGCAGCAATCTATCTTCTCCAAGGATGATGCCACATTGAAAATAAAAAATGATTGACTTTACAATTGGCTTAGATTCTGGTGTCAGACCAAGGGGATCCATTATGTATTAGCCTGGGAAGATGTGGTTGACAGGCCACACTGCTTTGCCAGAGATGGTCTGCACCTGTCTCCTCTAGGCTTTTGGATACTGGCAAAGGCATTGGCCACCCCTATTGTGCCTTTTTTATGCACTGTCAAAATAACCAACCTCCAAATATAACAAAAATTCTGTCTAGATAAACTCAAGGTATTGCTGCTTAATGCTAGGAGTCTAAACAGGAAACTGCACTCCCTGTAAGCATTCCTACTTTCGAAGATGCTGACATCTGTGCAGTCATGGAGACATGGTTCAAAGGTGCTGAAAGTACCCTGACCGTGCGGGCTACAATGCCTTCCATACATTCAGACCACAAACTGAGCATGAAAGAACCAAAGCAGAAGGTTTATCTATCTTCATTAAGTATAAGTACACCTTGAGACTGGTCAAACAATATGACTCTGTTGAGCTACTCCATGTCCAATTAACTATAGGGAAACCCCCCCTACCACATCATAGCTAGCTGTAGGTCCCCCACCATGAAACAAGAAAAGTATACCATATACCTGGACTTATTGGAGTCACTTACCATACAGTAACACCTTACTCATGGGTGATTTTAATTATCCTACCATTGAGTGAGGCACGTGCATGACCACAAACATGCTGGCTTAGAGGTTCTTGGACTTTGTCAGTGCAAATGCTCTGGAATAGATAGGCAGAACACCCAGAAGAGGCTGTAATGTCCTTGACATAGTACTCAGTAAAATGGGAGAGCACTGCATTCCCCCCCCCTTCCGCCTGTATGTTCTCCATCGTAAGATCAGACCATAAATCAGTCTCTTTCGATGTAATTATAAGACCAGATACCAATCAAACTTAAAAACGCTTAAGAATTTTTTAAAGATAAACTGCCTCCTACTAAATGATGTATGAGATATTTCAAAGCCCTCTCAAACACAGGTAACACGGACTCCTATGAAGAGGTGTACAGCAATGCTCTGTATAGCCACTTAAATAGTTGTATAGAGTCAGCTGTACCTGACCAAATTAAAAACAGTTCTTGCAGAAAAAACGAGCCACATTGGTGGACCCCTAATATAAATATGTTCAAGAACAAGAGGGAACTGACTCAGCAGAGGAATAAATCCCTCTTTTGCTTAAACCGACAAATTGGAGATCTTAAGTCCGCCAAAGCTAATTATGAAGAAAAAATAGCCCCCCTAGCTCAGGGTAATCACAAGGCATTCTGTAACTACGTCCAAATTCTAAAATGGAATACCGAGCTGTGCACTGACCTGGTTGTGGATGGTTCCACCCATACTCAACCCGAGGTAATATCCAACCTGCTAGCTGACCAATTTGGAGCAAACTTCACCCTCTTGTCCCCTCCAGTCAGCCTCCAAAAGTGTACCTGCCACCATTCCTCAGCCTATTATCTCAAGAGAGCAGGTCATCTTGGTGCTTTGCAAAGCTAAAAACACGGTTTCATTGGGACCAGACAACATCCCAGGTTGCCTTTTAAACTACTTAAAACGTGACCTAGCAGACCTGCTTGGATCCCTGTTTAACCACAGCCTGTGAGCTGGCTATGTTCTGACAGAATGGAGGACAGCAGCAGTAATTCCTCTGTACAAAGGGGGACCATCAACAGACCTACCGTAAGTTCTTAACCAGGGTTAGTGCCCACAACCCTCTTGGACATGGGCAGTCATTACAAAATACAGTCCTGGTTATTAACTAGAGTATCTATGGTATTACATTGGGATGAAATGGCTAGGCTTGAAATGACCTCTGGGTCGATAGCCTAGTAACCTCCTATGACCCTGGGAGTTATAGGCCCATAAGCTTGATTAACCACATCTGCAAGGGAATAGAAAGAATCATTATGGATCTTATTAACAAACTCTGGACCCAACCCAGTACAGGTTTGTTAAATGTAGATCATTCCTGCCAAACATGGTTGACTTCTTCGAGAAAGTCACCAAGGCCCTGGACCGAGGGCAAGACAGTGCATACTGCCTATCTTGACCTAGCCAAGGCATTTAACACAGTCTCCCACTCAAGTATTATAGAGTAACTCTCCCAATTGGGAATTAACCCTTTACATTACCACATGGGTAGCCAGCTGACTCACTGACGGGGGACACAGTGTTGAAGTGGGTGACTTCACCTCTAGCAAAAGACCAGATGCCAGTGGTGTTCCACAAGGTTCTGTGCTGGGACCCTTACTTTTCGGAGTTTCTCAGAAGACCAGGCAAACTTGGATGACTGTTTGCTGAGGATTGCAAATTGGGAGCAGTCATTGAGTCTTCCAACAATGTTAATATACTGCAGACAGGGTTAACACAGAGAAATGATTGGTGCCAAAGCCACAGATGAAAGCTAAATGCAAAAAAAAAAAAATGCATTATTATTCCCTTTGAGAAAGCTAACATCTCTGCTAATTACATTATAGATAGCACCCCTCTAAGTGTAGACCCAGTGGTACGTCATCTGGGTACTCGGATTGATAGCAATCTGAAATTTGACTACCAAGTATCCACAGCAGTAAGGAAATCCTTTGTGTGGCACATCTTAAAAGTAAAGACTTGCATCTAGATCTCAGGATGTTATAATTCCATTACACTCTGCCCTCATCGGACCAGTAATTGAGTACAGTGCTCCCTTTTGCATGTACCTCACCAGATACCTGCAACAATTGGAGAGACCCAAGAGGTTTCTAACCAAGTCCAGAACACAAAAGACCAGCACAAATAATTAAAAATTCCAAGGTCACAGGAAACAAGAATGTCTGTACAACACGCCGTATATTTAAAGTTATTTATTCCACAGAGTATAAGTGCTTTAATTTTAAATGCTTTAAAACTTCATCAGATACCAGGTTTCTAAACAAGAAATTACAGGTTAGACAAAACAAGTCTTGCCAGAAAAGACTGAAATTGCTGTAACTGTATTCTGTCTCCTACAGATTGCTAAGGGGTGACCTGTGCCTGGCTTACAGGACAGTCTCTGACTTGGCCTTGATGAAAATGCTGCACATTCGTAAGTCAAACTGCAGGAGGGTCACTGACTCCAGGGATCTTAACCTAGCCTCTGACATGAACAGGTTCATGCTGGAGAGATTGATACATCTCCCAGAGACTGCCACTTCTCTGGAACAGGCTTCTAATTTATTTGAAACACCACCACTCTCTGACCCTCTTCAAACCCAGTCTAGATCAATGGATTGGTGACCACAAATTTGCTTCTGGGGTGGTGCCCATGTCCCCTCCTGGAAATAGGAAGTCATTAATTTGATGTCAGTCTTCATTTTATTTTATTCTGATGAAGTCCCTGTTTGGAGGGAAGAAAGCGCTCAGTCGGAGAATTATGTTTGGTGAAATAATAAACTGTTATTTGTTCATTCTTTATTTGTGGTGGTGCAGCAGTGTTTATTCTTGTGATTCATTTTATCCTTGACAATATGGGTTCAGTTCCGATATCTGAACCAGCTCGGCAATTATTACAGCTCGCACCAGCCAAAAATTCTCGAGCTTCACCTCTACCCACAATCCCTCTCTCCCAGTTACCTCAGATTTCATTTGCCTCTTTTCTGAAAAGTCGTGTTTTGTCAGAGCTCTTGAGTTTCCTTTTTTGCTTAGGCAATATTGTCTTATTTCTTTGAGTTTTTCTCTTGTTTTTTTTCTCTGTTCATTTACCCTTTAGCTACCATTTTTTCTCTTGTATGTGAGTGTATTTCTTATTATCATTGTTGATAGCCTCTTTCTGTACACCTTGGTGTACCTCTTAAACTTTCATTGTTGATCGTTTTCTTTCCTTTCCTCTCAAAAAAAAAAATTTTTTTTTTTTCCTATTCTCCTTAATTTTCTGCTGTTTCTCCTCCATGTGTGATTGTGTGTCAGTGGCTGCCTTCCAGCCCATATTTTTCTGATGGCTGAGAAAACTAAGGCCCCTTCTGGGTTTAAAAGATGCCAGAAGAGCGGCCACAAGATTCCCTCTTCAGATTTACACTTGTTTTGTGTTTATTGCCTGGGTCCTGTGCATTTGCAGGAGGACTGCAGTATTTGCCATGGGTTCCATCATAGAGCCCCTGTTGAGAGACATAATAAACTTATCTTGAAGAGTTTGATCCCCTCTGCCATTGGTGAAACCATACCTGCAGCAGACAAGAGTAAGACAGATACATCTTCCCCTTCGTCCTCATTTTCCTTGGAAAAGGGTAAAAAGAGGAGCTTGTCGGTTCTGACTCCTCCGTTGGCATGAAAATCCAAGAAACTGAAATCCTCTGTTCTGAAAGGATCCTTGGAACCAGAGACCTCTGGCTGTAAGCCCTTGATTGCGACAATTTCCCCGGCACCTTCCACTACATCAATGCCTTTGACATCAAAGGGTCCAGTGCAGGACATTTTAACTACTTTGACAGCCCCGACTATGCTGACCCAGACATTAGGAACTGAACCAAGGGAGTTTTTGCATATGGGCTGTTTAATCCCCATCTGTTGACCCCTTTGTGGGTGAACTTCCAGAAGTTTTCCTCCATAGACTGAAATCTCCCTCCATGCCATTGATCCATTCCACCAAAAGTCTTTCAGACTTTGATGTGGAGAAACTTGTGAATAACATTTGTGGGTGAGAGTACTTACAGGACCTCCTTTGGGTCCAGGAACTGAGCCTTCTTTCACCCCATTAACCTATCCTTCTCTGATCTCCTCTGAATACAACAACCGTAGCATCCCTTCCTCCATAGAGACTCCAAAGAATTATTACTCAGGTTCAGCAGGTATTCCACAGAAAGAAGGTTCCTGCTCGACGAATTTTGCAAGGTCTGGGTTTGATGGCAGCGTCAATAACTCTAGTTCTTCTAGCCAAGTTTCACATGAGAATACTACAATGGGCTGCCAACATCTCAATGGTCTGTGCTTCATCAGACCATGTCGGAACAGATTCTGATCACCAGTTATTGCAAGAAGGATCTACTTTGGTGGACTTATCCCAAACAGATTCTCCTCAGCCGCTCCTTTGTCCTTCCAGAGCCCACGGCCATAGTGACCACATTCAACGCCCAGATGGGGTGGGGAGAGCATTTTCTGGGCAAGATTGTCCAAGGCACTTCATCCCCCTTAGAGGCCAACTTGGATATCAGTGTCCTGGAGCTAAGAGCAGTGCTTCTGGTGTTACAGGGCTTTAAAACAGCTCTTACTCAGGGAACAATTGCAATTCAAGCAGACAGCATGTTATTAATTTGGTACATCAACAAGCAGGGCGGAGCTAAGTTTTACCCCTTTGTTGAGAAGCACTCAGAGTGTGACAGTGGCTGATCTGTTCAACCACTTTCTGATAGGAAAGCATGTTCCCGTGAGTTCCAGTATGATTGCATACAAACTGAGGAAATTTATCCTTCAGCCTCACTAGTGGTCTTTCAATCCAGAAATGTAGGAAAGGATCTTCTTTCAGTGGGGTCAACCTTGCTGCGACCTTTTCGCCTCTCCCCTAAACAACAAATGCAGCAATTACTTTGCTCTGATTCCCCCTCCGGGGATGTCACCAGTCGACTCTGTCCTCTACAGTTGACCCCCGGTCTTCTGTGTGCCTTTCCACCAATACCTTTAATTCCAAAATTCTTGCAAAAACCACTCAGGTTGAAGAGCAAAGTAATCCTCATTGCCCGCTTTTGGCCTCAACAGATTTGGTTCCCCTTTCTTTCACCTTATCTGATCAACAACCTTGGATTCTGGGTCCAGTTTTGGACCTTTTGTCCCACCCAGACAAACTTGTTTAGCCAGACATTTTGGACCTCAGAGTAACAGCATGGCTCCTCCAATTCCATTAGTTGCCAGGCGTCTAAATCTTTCCTGTCCGGTATGCCACATCCTCCTATCTTCTCATAAACCTTCCACCTTTAAGTTATATTCTAGTAAGTGGAAGAGATTTACCATTTAGGCTCATGAAAAACACATTGACCCCTTCTCTACTTCTATAGAAAATATTTTAGACTTCTTAGCCTCTCTTTTTATTGCAGGAGCTTCCCCTTCTGTCATCAGAGTACAACTAGCAACAATTTCCAATTCCACAATGGTTTGGAAGAACATTCTTTAGCTTCTCATAAACTTTGTAAGTCCTTTTTAAAAGGGACTCTTTTGTTGAAATCTCATTTCAAAGACCCTACACCATCTTGGGATCGGACCCTAGTGTTGCAAACTATTGTACATTCTGCCTTTGAACCCTCGGCAGATTGTGATCTGAAGTTTTTGTCATGAAAAACATTGTTTTTATAGGTTCATAGGTTCATACTAGGCTATCTGCCCTAAGGCATTTATAAGCCTAGCCCAAAGTTTTGTGGCTTACGCCACCCCTTATATGAAAAAATACTGTGCCCATTAGTTTGTTGTGCCTCTGTCCAGCAGTGACACAGAGATGATTCCCGGGGTAAACCTACGATCTCCCATCCACAGGTCAAGATTTCTCTTGAACAGAGCCAGCGAGGTGCTCTGCCTCACATGGACCGGGATTTTATTCCACAGCATAGGGAGTCTCTGAGTGATAAATCTATCCCTCCAGCACGTCCTATTTATATCCGTGCTAAGGTTTAAGTCGCTTGCTCTAGTGGTTTTGGTGGATTTGGATTTTTTGAGGTGGAGCATGTCCATTAATTCCGGGTTGGACATGGCCTTGTATGTCAGGCACATGTCACCTCTGAGCAGACGGAGTTTTTGTGAGTTTTTGAGTCTATAACCTCTGCTAGAAGAATTTCAGAAGTTCAGGCTTTGTCATGTAAACCACCTTATTTGGTGTTTCACAAAGATAGAGTTTCTTTACAAACAAACCCCTCCTTCCTACCCAAGATAGTCTTAACAGCTTGATTAATTTAGCGGTATTCTTTCCAGACTTTACAAACAGAGGTGAATATGCCTTGCATTTACTAGCTATTCACAGACAATTACACTTCCCTTTTCACGAGGTAAAAGACATGAGAAAATCTGACCAATTATTTGTTTCCTTTTCCAGTGCAAGGTTTGGTAAGACAGTCAGCAAGGTGACTCTAGCCAGATGGTTTAAAGATTGTATTTAATTTATCTATGATAAGAATAAAAGTGCTTTGCCTATGCCTGTGAAAGCCCATTCTACAAGATCAGTAGCCACTTCAGCAGTTTTTCAGTCTAGAGTTTCAATGGATGATATATGTACTTGGGCTTCTCCCCATACCTTTATAATGTATTACAAATTGGACTTGGTTTCTAGGGAAGAGCATCCTTTGGTTCAGTGGTGCTCAGGAATATCCTTCCGTGAGTCCTCCCAAGATCTAAGGTAGCTGGGGACTGTGTTCCATATGTCAAGGATAAAAAGAAGATTGACAACATCAGATAAAGACGTTATTTACTTACCATAACGTTCCATCTGCGTTGTCCATCTTCATTTATCCTTGACTTCCCTCCCTCCATCCTCTAGCCTTTGAAGATTTTTTGGTGGAACGGGTTATATACCTTCAGATTATTGTGATCTTTAATGCATAGCAGATATGGTTTCCCTCTGCACTTCCTTATCTATTATCTATACATTCTCTGCAAACTCGATATGAGGTAATTGGGAGAGATAGATTTGGGTAGAGGTGAAGCTTGAGAGTTTTTGGCTGGTGCAAGCTGTATTGGAATTGAACCCATATGTCAAGGATAAATAAAGATGGACAACACAGGTGGAATGTTATTGTAAGTACATAACTTCTTTTTAACTATCATAGACTCTTACCTCTGTGAACTTCACTCCCCTAACCACCAACAGTTGGGACAACTCGGGATAAATATGGCTAAACTTGTAAGGGCTCTAGGGCCATTTGCCTAGTACCCTGTTATGAACCTATGAACCTGTGACTTAAAATGATGCTGCTGCTTTCAGACCAGGTTGATGGAGAAACTGGGTGCTTAATATGTCTTCTTATTGTAAGTCCCTTATTAGTAAAAGAGAGAGAAAGCACAATGAAGGGAACATACCTTTATTTAACTATTCATATTTATCTGTACATTTGACAACCCAGTGAGAGGATTTGCCTGTCTTAGCCATGACTTGGACCATGAGGCAAGGAGGCAAGTAAATGCCATAGGTAGCATGCATATAGAGCATTACAAAGGTAGACAGTAAAAATAGTTTTGAGCTAATGTAATTAATGAAAATAATAGGATAACAGTGGTAAAATTAAAATATTACAGAAGCATAGTTAAGAGTAGTAAAGGTAGTAATCAGAGGTGGTTTGTTGAGGCAACAGCACTGAATTTCACTAAAGCGGTGCACTTTCAGTGCCTGTTTAATTGAGGAATTAGTGAGGGTGTTAAGAGTATTCTGAAAATGCTGCAACTCAAGGCGGGAGCTATTTTCTGAAACTCTTAGTCGGTGTGCTTTATTGTAGTTGGAGGTCTTTGTAGAGAAACTGTCTTATTTATTTATTTCCAGTTTGATGACCAGGGAGGTCCACTGGGCTCAGGGAGCCCGTTTTCAGTGGAGGCCCAGGGAGAAAAGCTCCGCATTACATTGTTTAGTTACATATACAGTCATAGTAAAGAAGACACAATTACAATTTCATTCCATGCTAGAGAACAGGAATAAATTATTTGGTTACATAATACCTAAATATTTGGGATGACAGTGGTAACTTAATTGAGAGGGAGAATAAAGACTTAGAAGGAAAAGAGAGAAAAAAAGAAAGAAAGATGGGATGGGTTATTTATAATATGTCAGTTATGTTATTTACAATATGTACATTTATGTTAGGTTAGCTTGTACTCAGAGTTAGTCAGGAGTTTAAGGGGTGGATTGATTATTATGCTAGGTGGGGAGAGTGCAGTTGCATTCCTAGTTAGAGGAATGGTAGGAATGTAGCTGAGTTTTAAAGTTTTCATAGTTTTCACAAGTCCTTAGAGAGGAAGGAAGCAAATTCCATTTTGTAGCTAAGGAAAAGGATAGAAGAAGCTGACTAGCAGGACGATTGGGTTTGCGGACAGTGATTAGGTTTTGGTGAGTAGATCTTAGAGTTCTCTGAGTGGTGTACGGTTGAAGGATGTTGGTTAGTGCTGGGCACTTAGGTTGAAAAATTAGTCTGTGGGCTGTAGTAATTTGGAGATAGTCTAGATGGTTGGAGAGTTCAATCCAATTTAACAAATGAAGGGCAGTACAATGATGGGAGGTGAATTTGGCTTTGGTTGCACATTTAAAAATCTTATAACAGACTTCCAATTTGGAGGAGAGAGAGGCAGATACGTTTGTTAGTAGAGGAGAGCCATACATTAGTGAGGGGAGTAGATAGGTAGTGGCAAGAGTTCGTCTGGTGGAAGGAGAGAGAAATTGGATGTTTCTGTATAGCATACCAAGTTTTATATGAGTTTTCGTAATGTTTTGCTGGATTTGAGTGTCGAACTTTAGGTGTTCCTCAATAGTAACCCCAAATAGTTTAGCGAAGGGAACAACCTCTATAGTAGAGTTGTTTTGGCTAATAATTTGGAACGAGTTTTTATCAAGAGGGGAAGCATTTGAGTTAGAGAATAATAGTATTTTGGATTTATTGGCATTCAGCGAGAGGTGGTTTTTGGAGCATCCAGTTTTCAGTGGTGGAGAAAACAGTTTGGGTCACTGTTTGAAGCTCTGAGAGGTTAGAGGCACAGCAGACTAAAGTTGAATCGTCTGAATATTGTACAATTTTGGTGTTTGGTATGGCTTTGTGGAAATCATTAATAAAGATGTTGAATAGCATTGGACCGAGTATGGATCCCTGGGGTATCTCCGTGGGGGTAGGAAGGAAGGTCGAGGTGCCTTTCCCCCATTTCACAGCTTGAGACCTGTCAGAGAGGTAGCTTGAGAACCAGGATAAGGTATTCTGGGAGAGATTAAGGTTAGAAAGATGGTTCAAGATATGGGTGTGGGAGATGGTATTGAATGCCTTGGACAGATCTAGTAGAATTGTTGATACTATTTTTCCAGAGTCACGGGCAAGATTTATTGCATCTAAGAAGGAGAGAAGGACAGTGATGGTACTATGGCCAGGTCGGAAGCCATGTTGGGTTGGAGTGATTGGTGATTGGGTAGGAATGGCATAAGCTGAAGGTGGATGCATTTTTCCAGAAGTTTTGAGATTGGGGAGAGGATAGCTATGGGGTGGTAGTTAGAGATGTTATTGTTTTTGCCTCCTTTATGGAGAGGTGAAATAAAGGCAGCCCGCTTTAATTTGGGCACATAAGATTCCCGCATGGATCTGTTGACCAAGATGCTAATGGGGAGAGCGATACCATCTGCAGCTATTTTTAGGAAGGACGATGGGATATTGTCAGGGGCATTGGAGCATGGTTTTAATTTAGAGAGTAATTTTTTTATGTGGGAAGTTGAGATGGGTTCAAATATTGGAGGAGGATTGGGGACAGAGGGTGGTGTAGGGGATGGGGACGATTGGATAGGTTGAGGGGAAGGGTTATTGTTAGGTAAGGTCTTGGTCAGTTCTGCTATGGAGTTGGTGAAGAAGGAGTTGAATAGAGAGGCTATTTCAGGATCAGATTTGCTGGTGTCAGGGCAGGAGTTGTTTTTGGTACCTGGGTTGAGAAGATAATTAATGGAATTCCAGAAATGTTTAGGGACTTTTTGATTGGTTAGACTGGAGTTTGATACAGTAGGACTTTTTGTCCTGATGATTTGTTTTTTAGTGAGATTGCGGAGTTGTTTATATTTAAAAAAAGTTTCTGGCTGCTTGTTTAGATGGTATGTTTTCCAGGATTTATCTCTTTTTGGTATCTTTGGTTAGCCACGGGGCGGTCTTGGTTTTTACTTTTTTTGTTCTTGGTGGAGCTAGGGAGTTGAGGATGTTTAAGAAGATTGAGTTGAAATATTCTACGGCATTGCCTAGTGGAAGAATCTTTAGGGGGTTCCAGTTAGTTTGTTTTAGGGAGTCAGCGAAAGTTAGTGGGGTTAAAGTCTGTGAGTTTACGTGTGTGAATATATTGGTGTAGGTGAGGAGAGGAGTGAGTAGCTCGGTGTATGAAAGCTGGCAAGTGGTCTCCTATAGGGTCAGGTATAATGCCAGAGTTTAATACTTTATTAGGATGGGATACTAGGATCCAGTCTAGTGTGGTACCTGGGGGGTTTGTTTTCTTGGGTCTGGTAATGGAGTTAGTTGGGTATAGTTGAATAGATTGATGGATATGGTGAGATTAGAGTTGTTGATTTTATTCCAATCGATGTTTACATCTCCAAGTATGAAGGTCTCTAGTTTAATATTGGTAGAGGTCCAGAGGAGAATTTCTTCAAGAGTAGTGGTGGTTTTACCAGGGGAGATGTAGAGGGCAATGATACAAATGCTTTTGTGGTTATTTATTTTTAGTAGGCCTATTACTCGTTCTGCATTGTTGAACGGAGGGATAGGATTGGGGTAGGGAGTGATGGATAGCAGGTTAGAGTAGATTAAGGCTACCCCACCCCTTTTCTATTTAAGCGATTGTGTCTGAGGGATTGGAATCCAGGAGGGAGGATTTCAGAGTCACAAATATGAGGTTTTAGCCAGGCTTCTGAGATGGCTACAATGTCGGGTAGGTTGTAGCTTAGCCAAGCATGAAAGTGGGCTACTTTATTTCTTAGACTTTGGGCATCGATGGTGAAGAATTTGAGGTATTTATGTTTGGTTGTATTGCTTGTGACAGGGAGATTGGGACTAGAGGAAGTATTTAGTCCAGGATTTGGGTGTATGTCCCCTGCTAAGCAAAGGTAGTGTAGTATTATTTTTGATTTGGTCTTTAATAGTTGTGGACAGTAAGATATTAGTTTAGGTTTAGATCTTATTTTCCAAGTTAAATACTGAGTACTTGAAATTACAAGGTGAAGGGAAATAAAACTTGGGAACAAGAATTATACGCCAGTCTGTCTACAGAGACAAGGGATGGTAAGCACAGGAAGCCACTGTTCAAGTTAAATGCAGCACTGTACTGGGAGTGTTAAAATTGTCATTTTGTATGAACTATTTTTAGTAAAGTTGCTAATTGGTGCTTAGAACACTTGCTCATCGTTATATTAGGTTTACATCTGGAGCTGATATGCTGTTCATAATCAAGGAGTATATGATTCTGGTTGCATTTGCTTGTTCCCACTGGGTGCCATCATTATAGATGGGACAGAGAAAGCCTTGTACGAGTATTGCTTAGTATTATGGTTGTTTCTTAGACGACAGAAAAGTAATATTCAGTTGTATGAAAAGTGATAATTTTCTGAAATTGGTGGAGGATTGCCAACCATTGTCTTATGATTTGTAGGCATTTGTATGAACGAGGAAAAATTAAACGGCATTCTTATTTTCCTTCACTGCATGTTTACTCTTTCTGAGTTTCAGTGACTGAATTATTTTGTAGTTTACCATGGAATTCCTGCTGCCTTGCTGTGAACTGATGCTTACTCCTGACTTGTCATTGTACTCCTGTGAAATGTAACACAGTTAAAGGGTACTATAGTAGTAGTTCTTTTCAGCTTAAGAAGACAACATTAGGAATACTTGTCTAACAGATACTGTATGTGTTTGGTTGAAAGTTTTGAAAAGTATGATTTTATCGGTTGCAAATTAATTGAGAAGTTTGTCGAGTCTTTTGGCAGGCAATATCAGCAGATCTTCATTGTCTAGTGAAATGCATCTTCCACTATGAGTGGACTACAACAAATGCACCGGGGACCAGAATCCCTGAACTGCATTTGCCAAAAAACACTTTTTAAACTGTTTTTGCAGGAGAGTAAGACCCCCCATCATTCCCCAAACATATATATATATCAACTCTGAGGTCACACTTACACAAAAAGGGGAAAATTCCCCCTAAAAGTGAATAACTTCTGGCACAACTCACTGAAAGTGATTTCCTATGGAGGAACTTTGATCGTCGACAAGTTGAAGCTCGAGAGGTCAAGCTTTGTGCACCAGTAGTGTGATGTGGCAGAAATGTATAGTTATTTGTTTGCACTTTAGACTGCCTTCTTTGCCATTGCATGTTACTACCAACTTGAAATACTCAAGTAAGTTAGTCCTTGCTTTGCTAGTTTAGATGTTCTTCGTGTTTCACTGTTGCAGTCATCACATTTGGGTTATCCCTGCTAGGGTAGCCCTCGGCCGGCCCGAATACCAGAGGTTTAGTATTTCTACGTCGGCTGCTGTCACTTCAGGACTGACGTCAGGTCGTCAGTAGTATAACGTAAGGCGGCCTATGCCATTACATCAGTCTTTCTTGCCGAGGAGCCCAAAGCAGAAGCAGCTCGCACGAGTGCCAGTCGCCTGCTACCCGAGTTTCGTCTTCCGAATTGAAGCTGATGTCTTTTTAAGCTAAGTACCCTGTTGGGGATCCTTTCGTCTTGCTCTAACAATGTCAGAAAAAGTTAACAGTTGTCTCGCCTATGGAAAGCAAATACCACACCGAGACTTTCATTCTTACTGCATCACTTGGTTAGGCCCAGACCACGATGTCCCTCGCTGTTGCTTTTGTGCTTTGTTCAACGCCAGAACAATACGTCGTTGGGCCCTTATTGTAGCTAGATATTTTTGCTCACAGTCTTCGAATTCAGATATGGCTTCGGTAAGCCATCCGACAGCAGATCTTCCTAAAAAAAACATAAGGATAAAGACAGAGACAGACCGCACAGGTCCAAACCTACCGACAACGCTTCCGTTAAGCTAGTCATCAGTTCTCTGTTCCTCAGTGAGGTGCTTTCGCAGCCCCTGATGCCCGCTTCTGTGAACTTGCAGGCCACTACTGAGACCCTTTCAAAAGTCCGGTATGCCGCAAAACTCTTCTTCGACTAAGGATCCTGCGGTTGTCTCTACCTTGGATGAGTCCGGAGCTGCTGAGTAGGCACTGGTTTCTGAGGAAGTACTTCGCACTACAGATTCTCGACACAAACCGGCAACTTTTTTCGCATCTACTGTTCTTTCAAAAACTACTGAGTTTCTAAGGCCCAGGGAATGAACCACGCCCAAGAAACTGACGACCCAGTCTCAGGCACATGCTTCCTTGCCTCAGTCTCAAATGCCCAAAATGGCGGAAGACCTTATAATGCTGATCAGGGGAAGCCAAGCTACCCCTTCGAAAAGAAAGAGATCTGTCCCCAGTAGTTTTGTCTAAACAGTAGTCAGATGATTGATGCTTCTGAATATGAAGACATGCAACCCCTCTCTGCTTATGAGGACTCTGATGCAAAGGAATCCATTCCTTCAGCCTCTCCACCCGAGGACTTTTCCTTTGGGGAAACCCTTCATACTTTAAGGGAGCATTTCCAATGGGAATGTCAAGACTTCCCGCAGTCTAAAAAGAGACTCAGAGTATTCTTAGACCTTCCACAGCACAGACCCCCGGCCATTCCCCCTGTCCTGGATGTTGTGGATGATGTTTTCATGGAATCTACTTTGACTCCTGACACCCTCCGTCCTGCTCCCAGAAAAACCTGACAGGTATTAGAGTTCCTGACTCTCACAAATATTTTTTCAAAAATCGTGCTGCTGACCCTGCGGTTATTTCTCAAGGGCCTAAAGGAATTAAAGCAACAAATGGTAAGAATCCCACCCCCTCGGATAGGGATTCCCGAGCACTAGACAGATGGGGTAAAAAAGTATACACCTCTGCTACTCTTGCTATCAGAGCACTAAATTGTCAGTTCCATATGCTAAAATTTCAGCAACGTACCATGTAACTCCTCAAACAAAAAATATCTTCCTTTTCTGTTTGTGCAGAAAATAAACAGTTACAAGAGTTAATGCATTCTGCAAGTCAAGTAACTAAGCACACCATACATTGTTGTTTTGAAGCCCTAGAAGCTTCTTGCAGGGCAGCAGTCACCAGTTTTGTTCTTAGAAGGCATGCTTCACTTAAGGAACAGCCCTTGCCAGACCATGCCACATCTAAATTATTCGATGCACCCGTGCGCAAGGACAACTTATTTGGCACCAAGCCAGAGGAGGTCTTAAAAAAGATGGAAGAAAAAGCTAAATCTATGCAGACAGTTAAGGATTTCCTACAGGTCCAGCCACCCAGGTTCAGTAGGCATTGCCCCTCCAAACACTGGTCCTTTCCTGCCCCCTCCATGTCAGTTCAACCTAGACCCGGGGAAGCAGAACCCCCCCAGACAGCAGCCACAGGGAATGCAGAGTTCCCCCACTTCAAAACCAGGGAGTGCAAAGTCATCCACTCATGGTAAGAACTCACAATGACTCTCCTCCACCACCCCCTCCCTCTGCCCCCTAGGCGAAAACTCTCCTTCCACGCAAGCACCTGGGCCGCCATTACCAACGACCACTGGGTCCTCAAGTTAGTGTCCCAGGGATGCAAATTTTCTTTCCACATACTACCAACCCCAAAAGGGTTTCTAGATCTTCATCCAAACCAGTGGACAGAGGCGAAAAAGAAGTCCTTTCCCTGCTCTTCATGAGGGCAATAAAGCACACTCCTGCAGAACAGATAGGCCAAGGTTTCTACTCCAGACTTTTTCTGGTACCCAGAAAAAATGGGACCTGGCGCCCCATCCTCAGTCTTTCCATTCTAAACATCTTCCTGGTGATACCAAGATTCATAATGCCCACCCTCCAGCAACTACTTCCTATGCTTTCCAAGAATGCTTGGCTACACATTCCTATCAGGGAATCATACAGGAAATATCTATATTTCAGGGCAGGATCTCTGCACTTTAAGTTCTCTGCGCTTCCCTTTGGCTTATCTGCTGCTCCCAGAGTTTTCACAAAAGGTCTAGTTCCCACCATTGCCTTTTGCAGACAAAGAAATATGCAAATTCACCCATACTTGGACGACTGCTTAATTCAGGCAGACAGTCAGGAAAAGCTGCTCGAGCACCTGGCCTTTGTAAAATCCCTACTGACCTCCCTAGGGTACACTATCAACGAAAAGAAATGCAAACTAGTACCCACCCAAAGGATATATTCCTGGGAGCAAGCCTGGACACAGCATCCCAGATGGCATTCCTTACACCAGAAAAGCAAACTTACCTGACAGCCTACTTCTCTCAGCTAATCACCAGACCCCAGTTATCTGCAAGGAAAATCCTGCAAGCTCTGGGGTTCATGGCATCTTGCATTCTACTCATTCCATATGCCAGATTGCAAATGAGGAAACTTCAGTGGTACCTGAAAAGCCTTTGGTGTCCGCACTCTCAGGACCTCTTATACCAGTGATACCTTGCCTAAGGAAAGATTTTCTTTGGTGGGCAGCAGCATGCTCCCACAACAAGGGACTACCTTTCTCACCACCACCCACTGCCCGGACCCTCACCACAGATGCATTAGACTATGCCTGGGGTGCACACCTGGAAGGCAGGTGCATACAGGGCCAATGGAGCCCACAGCAAATTCATCTGCACATCAACCAAAAAGAGATGTTAGCTGTCCAGCACACATTGACAGCCTTCAGGCCCCTTCTCTCCTCAGGGGCTGTCCTGATCAAAACAGACAACACCAGTGTGATGTGGTATATCAACAAGCAGGGAGAGACTCACTCCTACCCTCTGTACAGGCTGGCCATGACCCTTTGGCACACAGCCTCAGCCATGCAAGTACACCTGTTAGCACAATTCCTGTCAGGCTCTCTAAATTCCCTGGCAGACAACTTAATCAGAAATATTCTGGACCCACACGAGTGGCAGCTAGACTAAAGAACCTTCACCCTTATAACTCAGAAATGGGGCAGAAATGGGGCATCAGCTCAGCAGGTTCTGCACCAGGAAGCCTCACTGCAGGGCCTGGAAAGTGGATGCCTTAGCCTTCCCCTGGGTCAACCTCTCAGTCTGTGCATTTCCCCCACTACCTCTCATTACCAGGGTACTGCTCAAAATAAGACAGGAAAAACCAAGGACAATTCTGATTGCTCCAGACTGGCCTCACCAGCACTGGTACCCACTGCTGCACAGCCTGCCCCCACTGCCACCATGGCATCTCCCTCAGACCCCAACCCTTCTGACCCAGAGGGAAGGAGAATTCATGCATCCCTAATTGCAGACCCTTAATTTGTCAGCCTGGCTTATTCCCTGACCACTACTCAATCTCAGTAAACAGGTTCTAGATGTTATACGTGAGGCTAGACACCCTAGCACTAGAAAGTCTTATGCTGACAAATGGAAAAGGTTCTGCACCTGGATTCAGGCTAAGGGAGCCAATACGGCACAGCCTACCCTACCTCTCATCCTGGATTACCTAGCTGACCTGCGACACAGTGCTCTCTCCTTTTCCTCTATTAAAATTCATGCCTCTGCTGTTTCTGCTCATTTCTACACTAAGCACCCATTTTTCTCACACCCTCTGATCAAACAGTTCCTAAGAGGGGCTAGCAACTTGAGGCCACCCAGAAGAGCACCTACCCCCGCTTGGGACCTAAACTTTGTGTTGGAAAAGCTCCCCCTCCCCCCTTTGAACCAGCATCTTCAGCAGAGTTATAGTTTCTCTCCTGGAAAACAGCCTTGCTTCTGGCCATCACTTCATCCAGAAGAGTGTCCGAGCTGCAGGCACTCATGGCTGTAGAGCCCTTCATTATCTTCCATGCTGACAGGGTGTCCCTCAGGACTAACCCATCCTTCATGCCCAAGGTGGTGTCCAGTGTGGCTCTCAACCAATCCATTCATTTGCCCACCTTTTTCCTTAACCCACAAAACAAGGGGGAAAGGATCTTGCACACTCTAGATGTGCACAGACAGCTCAGATTCTATCTAGACAGGACTAAATCATTCAGAAAGACTGATCAATTGCTAGTCAGCTTTGATGCAGGAGCAAAAGGCAAAGCCATATCCAAACAAACCATTTCCAAATGGATAGCACACTGCATTCATTTCTGTTACAAGCAATATGGGAAACCTCCCTTTAAGGGGATCAGGACTCACTCTACCAGAGCAGCCTCCACCTCTGCAGCCTTCCTCAAAGGAGTGCCCACCAGGTACATTCTGGAGGCTGACACCTGGACATCTGTTCATACTTTCACCAAGCATTACCACATGCCTATCTTCTCCAAATCCATGGCAGGCTTTGCCATTGCAGTCCTGCAGGGCATCCTAGCCAGCCCCTAGTCTCCTTGACTGCCTCCACCCTTTTTCTCAGCTTTGGGAATCAACCCAAATGTGAAGACTGCAACAGTGAAACACGAAGAACATAGTACAGTTGTGTACATGTACCATAAATGTAGATGTTGGAGTGTATTCACTGTTGCAGTCCTGGTTTCCCTACCTCCATTCCCTTTTTCTTCTCTCTCTCTCTCTCCTTACAAGGAACCTTTTGGTGTTTACTTTCTACTGGTGGGGGTCTTCCACCATATCCTGGCTCCCACTTGGGGGCACCTGACAAGGCAAGAAAAACTGATGTAATGGCATCGGCCACCTTACTTTATACTGCTGATGACGTGACGTCAGTCCTGAAGCAACAGCAGCCGACGCAAAAATACTAAGCCTGTGGTGTTCGGGCCGGCCAAGGGCTACCCTGGCAGGGATAACCCAAATGTGATGACTGCAACAGTGAATACACTCAAACATCTACTTTTATGTAAGTGTATACAACTGTACTTTTTCCCAGCTGTTGTGCCATCTTTGCAGAATTTGCTTTTTCCCCCTGTTGTTTCTCCTGGTGTCCCTGGTTTCCTCTCATGTTTCAGAGGGGCATCAGCAAGTGAACTGATGCTGCAAAAGGATTATGGGTGTGGGTATGTCTGTGTGGCAGGGAAGGGGGAGTACAACAGACTGGTATGCCATTCAGGATAAGTTCCACATCTTACACCCCCTTGTTTTCTGGGACAGTCTTTGGCTTACTCCACAGCTTGGGATTAGGGTGAAGCTGGTGTTGAAAAATGATTGGTGATGTTCCCCATCTATATTAATTTTAGCACATTTAATCATTCTGTATGTCTTCATTTAAACTGTTCACTGTTACTTAATGTTCTTCCAATCTTGTCTTGCCTTTCATTGTCTTCTTCTTGTGTTACTGTATGGATGTAGTTTTATAGACTACTTTTAGTAGCAGCCTGTGAGAATCCCCAGAAAAGAATAGCAGAAAATAAAAAGTCCCTGTATGTCTAAAAGATACATAGCTTGGCTAATCAGATGCATAGGAAGGACAAGTACAGGTGTATATGCCAGGATCCATATGACAAAATACCCAAGCAAAACAACACTGGAGAGCTGTGCAGGAAGCAAATAATAATCTTTCTGTAGTGATGCCTATCTGTGACTAGTTAGAGTTCTTTGCTGCTTTCCACATATTTGAGTATAAGCATTAGTATTATATAGCTTTCAAGGAAGCATCTACCAATTTTCAGCCTAGAGTAAAATAAATCCAGGTAAACGTG
This sequence comes from Protopterus annectens, assembly GCF_019279795.1. Lineage (NCBI taxonomy): Eukaryota > Metazoa > Chordata > Ceratodontiformes > Protopteridae > Protopterus > Protopterus annectens. Next base: position 1,209,346,560 of record NC_056745.1, on the reverse strand, counting down.
AAATAAGGTGCAGTAGTAGGAGCTAGGTTACAGGTAAGGTAGTACTGAATGGGGGAGTAAGTAAATATAGCAAAAATGAAGTGCTGGAATGAACTCCCATCCCATAGGCAGAAATAGACTGCTTCCTCCACATCTCCACTCTGCATTTGGCAGACCCTATGAGGAATTACCCCCTTGTCTACATCACCATGATGAGGTGAATAAGCATAGGCTTTCACTTCAGCACATATAATGCCAAGAGAAAGAGTCTATTAGAGAAGGATTGGTTTAATTTGTTGTGCAGCATTGTTTGTAAGGAGTATTGTTGAATAAGAAAATGGAAGAACTTCAATGGCAAATTAAGGAAAGTTAAGTTTGATAACAGGAGTGCATCTTCATTTGCAAATAGTAGGGGGCAATATGGGTGCACAGTGAACATAAAAATATACTACAGTAAATTGAAACAGTACAAAGGGCAATGACAACATCCTGTGATCATTACACTTGAGTTCTTTTTGTTTTTGCATTAATAGTAAATAGCTTTGAAGTTAAGTCTCTGAAGATTATATAGGTTCATAGGTAGGTACTAGGCTATCTGCCCGAAGGCATTTATAAGCCTAGCCAGAATGTGTTGGCTGTTGCCGCCCTCTTAGATTAGTTCCCTGTGTCTCTGTCCAGCAGAGCCACTGAAGTGATCCCTGGGGTAAACTTTCTGTTTCCCATCCACTCGTCAGGGTTTGTCTTGAAGAGTGTTAGCGAAGAGCTCTGCCTAATGTAGATTGGAATATTGTTCCAAAGCATGGGAAGTCTCTGGGATAGGAATCTATCCCTCCAGCACGTCCTATTTATTGTTGTGGTGAGGTTTAGATCCCTAGAGCGTGTGGCTCGAGGGGATAAGGTTTTCTTTAGGTGGAGCATGTCCATCAATTCTGGGTTGGACATTGCCTTGTGTGTCAGGCAGAGATCACCTCTGAGTAGGAGGTATGCAACCGAGTACAGCTGGAGTTTCTTCAGTCGAGCTGCATAGGGCATCTGTTTGAGGCCAGTGATCCTCTTCGTGAGGTACTTCTGTGGTCTTTCCAGCTGTTGCAGGTGTCTTGTAAGGTACATCCCAAATGGGGCATTGTACTCTATGATGGGTATGATGAGTAGAGGAGCACAATGACCTCTTTTGATCTGGATGCAAACTCTTTTGTGATTAGGTGGGCCAAATAGAAGGATTTTTTTCTAACCACTTTGGCAATGTGATTATCAAAAGTGTGATTAATATCTACTTGAGTCCCCAGATCCCTTATTACTTTTTCCGTATTTAGGGGGCTATCACCTATGTGGTAGTTTGTGTGTACTTTTGTTTCTTCCAAAGGGGATGACTATGCACTTTTTGGCATTTAGCTTGAGGCCATGATTTTGACACCAGGTATCCGTCTCAGTGAGACCCTTTTGAAGGATGTCTGTGTCAGCCGAAGAGTCAGTTATAGCCCCTAGTTTGCAGTTGTCTGCGAACTTGGTCAGCCGTAGTCCTCCAGTGCTTGCCTGTACCTCTGAGAAGTATATGCCGAACAGGAGGGGTCCTAGGACTGAGCCCTGGGGAACGCCACTTGTAACCGGTTTAGAGTCAGACCTAGCTCCTGCAACTTTCACCATGTGGGTTCTGTCCGTGAGCCAATTGGCAACCTATCTTGTGACATAGGGGCTTATGTTCAGGCTGGTGAGCTTGTCTATAATACCAGAATGGGGAATGGTGTTGAAGGCCTTTGCGAGGTCTAGGTATGCTGTGTGTACCACCTTTCCCTTGTCTATAGCATTGGTAACTGTCTCAAAGAAGTCCACCAGGTTTAGGAGGCATGATCTGCCCTTAACAAAGCCGAACTGGGTAGGGTCCAGTGTTTGGAGGTTCCCAGTGTCTCTGTTAATGAGTTCCATGATGATGCGCTCCATAGCCTTGCAGACCAAGCTAGTCAGGCTTATAGGGTGATAGTTCCCAGGGTCTGTTGTGGCTCCACCTTTGTGGAGCGGAATAACCGTTGTTGTGCGCCACTCTATGGGTACGTAGCCTGTGGTGAGGCTGAGTTTGAACAATGTGTTTAGGTGAGGGGTTAGTTTGTCTTTGAGCTTGTGTAGGACGCAGCCTGGGACACCGTCCGGTCCCATTGGTGCTGTGTTTTTGGCTTTGGAGAGGGCTGTTTTAACTTGAGTGTCTGTGATTTCAGGGGCTCTACATTCTTCTGGTATGGTTATGGGCCCTTTTGGGGGTGAGAGGGGGGTGAAGTTAACACTGAGCCTGTCTGCCAGGATGTTGGCAATATCTGTTGGTTCAGTGTATTTTGTGCCATTCTGCATTAACTCCAAGCAGATCTGAGCATTGCCACTTAGATTCTTGACATAGCTAAGTAATGCCTTGTGGTTTACTTTGGAGTCCTTGGCAATTTTATGAGGGATTGTAGTTTCTTGCTGATACTCATCAGGAATGTCTTCCCTTCTTGGGATTTTACTCTTTTCTGTACTAGTTTCCTCCTTCTGTTGTATAGCTTGTTTATGGCAATGGTCCACCAGACTGGTTTCCTTTTCTTGGAGGAGTGAGTCTTGGATGTTCTTCATTCCACATTGCTGCAGTCCTAACTATTGGGTAGTCCGCTGTCCAGTCGGCCCGAATACCAAAGTATATGGCTGACGTCGGTCAGGGCGCATTAGACTGACGTCAGTACGTCAGGGTACTAATGCGCATGACCGACGTCATATCCTCAGTCTTTTTTGCCGCATGGTCCGATGCAGAAGCAATTTTGCGAGTGCAGGTTGGCGTTCTGAAAGTTTCTGAAGTCAGAGTTTCAGACCGAATCAAAGTTGGCTAAGTACCCGCTAGAATATTTTGGTTTTTTCTTGCCTCAGTTTTTACCGGATGTCAGAAAAAGTGAATAACTGTATTTCTTGTGGGAAACAGATACCTCATAGGGATTACCATACTTTGTGTATACCTTGTTTAGGGCCTGAGCACGACGTTGTTGGATGCCGCTCTTGTGCTAGATTTAACAAACGCACTATTAAGAGAAGGTTAGACTGTGCCAGGTTAGTGTTTGGGAAGCGTTGTAATTATAAAATGCCGCCGGATGCTCCGGCCGCTTCGCTAAAACGCAAAGATAAAGCAGCAAAGCCTAGGGTGGAGGAACCGACAGTCCCAGACGTCGGTTCTTTGTAAGGCTCAGTGGAGCCGGAGGTTTTGCCAGGTGTTTCTTTGGAGTCTCAGGGAGAGACTTTACTGTTACAGGATGTATCCACTCAAGAAGTAGGCCAGGCTGAGGGGGCTTCTCAGGTGGCTGTTCTTCCCTCTCTTCCTAAGGTGGTTAGAGCCTCCTCTTCAGTTTCCAAGGCTTCTTTGAGGGGCAGGCCAAGTTTAGCTTCAGTGGGGGTTTCTCCTAGTGCTTCAGGGTCTTTGCCTAAGAAACATATGCTTAAAATGGCAGAGGATTTGATTACTATGATTAGGGGTTCTATGCCCCCTCCTGATAAGAGGCCTAGGGTGGAACCTGAGTTTGAGAGTTTTGAACAATGCTCGGAGGCTTCGGAGTCTTCGGCTGAAGACTTGCAGGAGTACCCTCCTTATTCTGATTCTGATGTGGATGATTCTACTCCTTCTGCTTCTCCTCCTGAGGATTTTTCATTTTCAGAGACTCTGCATTCCATGAGGGAGCATTTTAAATGGGAAGGTCAAGATTTCTCTGATTCCAGGAAAAGGCTTAGGGAATTCTTGTTTTACCCCAGCATAGGCCTTTAGCTATACCTCCTGTTTTGAATGTGGTGGAAGATGTGTTTGCAGAGGCTTCCCTGAATCCTGATTCTTTGCCTCCTGCCCCAGTTAAACCGGATAGGTATTATAGGGTGCCTGAAGCTCATCAGTATCTTTTAAGAGTCCTAGGGCAGACCCGAAACTGTCTCTCAGGGGCCTAAAGGTGTGAAGGCCTCAGTTGTTAAAAATCCTGTCCCTCCTGATAAAGAGGCAAGGGCTTTGGATAGATGGGGAAAGAAAGTGTATACTTCTTCCACTTTAGCCATGAGGGCGTTGAATTGTCAGTTTCACATGTTAAAATATCAGAATTATCTTCTTTCACAGTTGAAATCTAAGGTGGATGCTCTGGCTGAAGGTATTAAGTGTAAAGAGTTGCAGGATTTAGTTCATGTGTCTGAACAGGTGGGTAAACATTCCTTGCAGTGTGGTTTTGATGCTGTGCAGGCCTCCTCCAGGGTGGCTGCCACTGGTTCTGTTCTTCGTAGGCACGCCTGGTTGAGAGATCAGAATTTAGCTGAGCATGTTAAGACAAGAATTTTGGATGCTCCTTTACAGTCTGATGTGTTGTTTGGTTCGCCTGTGGAAGCAGTTTTGAAGAAAATGGAGGACAAGGCTAAGTCTATGCAAACTGTTAAAGATTTTTGCAGGTGCAGCCTCCGAAGTTTAGTAGAAATTGGCCTACTAAGGGATGGACTTATCCTGCTTATGATTCCCAGTCTCGGGGTAGGTCTAGACGTGGTAGGGGCAGAGCTCAGGGTTCTTTTAGGCCTAGGACAGGGAGTTCCCCTGCTCAGACTTCTGGTGAGGGCAGGGGTCAGTCCTTTCGTAAGCAGACCCAATGACCTGCCTTTTCAGCTGCCAGTACGTTCTCGCCTGGCAGCACCTTTGGGAGGAAGGCTGTCTCTTTTCAAAGAAAATTGGGATTTAATTACCCAAGACAGATGGGTTCTGGATATTATTCACCACGGTTACAGGTTTTATTTCCATACCTTGCCTCCTTTCAAAGGCATGCCAGACATTCCTCCTCTTCAAAGAACAGAGGCTCACAAGCAAATTTCTCTGTTGCTCCAAATAGGGGCCATTCAGTCAGTTCCTGTGCCGAAAGGGGCCTAGGATTTTATTCTCGCCTGTTCCTAGTACCAAGAAGGGGAACACGTGGAGACCAATTCTGGATTTATCTATCCTCAACACTTATCTGGACATTCCCAAGTTCAAAATGTTGACGTTACAACAGCTTTTACCTCTGCTGGGCAAAGATCACTGGATGGTAACTTTAGATCTCAAGGAAGCTTACCTTCATGTGCCAATAAGACTAAGTTGCAGGAAGTATCTGCGTTTCGAGCTGGAAATTCTCATTATCAGTTCTCTGCATTGCCCTTTGGCTTATCTACTGCCCAGAGTATTCACAAAGGTTCTGGCTCCAGTGATAGCTTACTTCAGGCTAAAAGGAATCCAAATCTATCCTTACTTGGACGACTGCCTGATTCTGGCTCAAGAAAAGGAAGATCTTCTACAGCATCTGGAATATGTCATAGCAGTGCTAAGATGCCTAGGGTATTCTGTGAACGAAATAAAGTCCAGTCTAGTACCCTCTCAAGACATGTGCTTTCTGGGTGTGAGACTGAATACAGCAGCCCAGATGGCCTTTTTAACCCCGGACAAACAAAAGAATCTTTCCAGTTACTTCCATCTTCTATCTCTTCAGTCCGGGCTGACTGCAAGGACAGTCCTTCAAGCCTTAGGGTTCATGGCATCTTGTATTCTGGTGCTTCCCAATGCCAAACTGCATATGAGGAAGCTACAATGGTATCTCAAAAATCTGTGGACACAGCACTGCCAGGATTTGGACACTGTCATTCAAATAATACCTTGCATTCAAAAGGAATTTTTGTGGTGGGCTCAGGAATGTCACCTAAACAAGGGACTCTCTGTGACCCGGCCAGAAGCAAGTCAGATTCTAACGACAGATGCCTCAGACATTGCTTGGGGAGCTCATCTAAATGGAAAGTGGATACAAGACAAGTGGCCTGCCAGACTACAGCATCTACATATCAACATGAAAGAGATGTTAGCAGTTCAGTTTGCATTAATTGCTTTCAAGGAGTTACTTCTTCCAGGGCAGGTGTTGATTCTAACAGACAACACAACTGTCATGTGGTACATCAACAAACAAGGGGGAACACATTCCTACCCATTGTGCAGACAAGCAATGATTTTATGGGAGACTGCGCTCAGTCTGCAACTAACTCTTCAGGCAAGGTTTCTGCCGGGAGCACAGAACTCCTTAGCAGATGTATTAAGCAGACAAATCATGGATCCCCACGAGTGGAAACTGGATCTTCATGTATTTCAAAAATTGACAGTGTCATGGGGAACTCCAGACATAGATCTGTTCGCTTCTCCACTAAACCACCAGCTGCCAAAGTTTTGCACGAAGGGATTTCATCACACAGCTTGGAAAGTGGATGCTCTTTCTTTCAGTTGGAAAAATCTTCATGTGTATGCTTTTCCACCTCTGCCTCTTCTTCCAAAGGTGCTTCTAAAGGTCAGACAAGACAAGCCAAGGATGATTTTAATAGCTCCAGATTGGCCTCGGCAGCACTGGTACCCATTACTGAGGAGTCTGGTAAGGAAGCCTCCATGGCCTTTACCCTTGATTCCACACCTGTTGTCTCAGAGGGACGGTCATCTGCTCAATGTCAAGCTTCACTCTCTACATCTAACAGCCTGGCATATTCTGTTTTGAAAGACAGCAGGTCTCAGCTTCCTCAACAAGTTTTAAATGTGATTATGGAAGCCAGAAGACCTAGTACAAGGAAAGTGTACACAGAAAAATGGAAGAGATTTTTATTTTGGAGTGCAGCAAACAATTTGGAGATTTCTGAGCCAAATTTGAGTGTGGCTCTTCAATATCTTACTGAGTTACTGGACAAAGGTTTGTCTTTCTCTTCCATTAAGATTCATGCTGCAGCAATTTCAGCTCACTATGATTGTGACCCACCATTGTTTTCGCATCCTTTGTTCAAGCAATTTCTTAGAGGGGCAAAGAATATAAGACCCCACGAGAGCTCCTACTCCTGCTTGGGACCTCAATTTTGTGTTGGAGAAACTTACTCTACAACCTTTTGAGCCCGCGGCTACTGCTGAATTGAAATACTTGTCATGGAAGACTGCTTTTTTGTTGGCCATTACTTCTGCAAGAAGGGTTTCTGAGTTGCAGGCCCTTATGGCAGTGGAGCCTTTTTGATTTTTCATAAGGATAGGGTATCTTTACGTACTAATCCTTCCTTTATGCCTAAGGTGGTTTCTAGTGTGGCTTTAAACCAAACTATTCATTTGCCCACCTTTTATGCAGATCCCCAAAATAAAGGGGAAAAGATTTTGCACACTTTAGATGTACACAGGCTATTGCGTTATTATTTGAGCAGGACTAAGGATTTTAGGCAGTCTCAGCAGTTGTTTGTTTCTTTTGCTTTGAGTTCAAAGGGCATGCCTGTGTCAAAACAAACTATTTCTAGGTGGATTGGGTGTTGCATTACATTTTGTTATTCCCATCATGGCAAAGAGATTCCAGCTGGGATTAGGCCTCATTCCACTAGGGCTACTGCCACTTCCACAGCATTTCTAAGGGGGGTGGCAACTAAGGATATTTTGGAGGCAGCTACTTGGAGTTCAGTGCATACTTTCTCTAAGCATTATCACCTTCCTCTCTACTCTAAGTCTAGGGCTGGTTTTGCCACAGCTATTTTGCAAGGCATGTTGTCAGCTCCTGCTTCCTTATGATTTGCCAGCCTCCCTTACCTCTGCTTTGGGATTCTACCCAATAGTTAGGACTGCAGCAATGTGGAATGAAGAACATAGTACAGTTTTGTACCTACCATAAATGTAGATGTTCGAGGATCCACATTGCTGCAGTCCAATTTACCCTCCCTCCTTCCCCTCTGTGTTTAGGGATGGTTGTGTAGGTGAGGTTATATTCTGCTAATTTTGTATATATTGTATATATATTTTTGGTGCAGGTATTTTGGGAGTTTTGGTTTTGGCCTTATCTTTTCAGGGTCTTCTGACATCTGGGGCAAGAAAAGACTGAGGATATGACGTCGGTCATGCGCATTAGTACCCTGACGTACTGACGTCAGTCTAATGCGCCCTGACCGACGTCAGCCATATACTTTGGTATTCGGGCCGACTGGACAGCGGACTACCCAATAGTTAGGACTGCAGCAATGTGGATCCTCGAACATCTACATTTATGGTAGGTACAAAACTGTACTTTTTGCTTGGGGTAGCACGATCCATGCATTCTTGTAGGTGCCCGTAGAATGCATTAGTAAAGGATTTTCCAGCTTGGACAGCATTATCCTTTAGCATGGGGGCTTTGAAACTTTCCATCTCGGTCTTAAGTAACGTGAAGTTTGCTTTTGAAAAGTTTTTCACTGTGGTTTCCTTGATCGGGGTTTGGGGCGGAATGTGGATATCCGAAGTGATTTGTTTATGGTTAGATCTAACCAGCGAAGGATTGACCTCCGGTGTGGAACACCGGTTGCCCATGTTGGTGATGACCAGGTCCAGCATATTGTCACCTGTGATGGGAGTGTTGACAGTTGATCCAGGGCGTTTGAGTTTATAAATTCTAGGAAATGTTGGGCAAGGGAGTTAGTACTTGAGTAGTTCTCCCAGTTAATGTTTGGGTAGTTGAAATCACCCAATATTAGGGTGTTTGGTAGGACCTTTATGTTTCCCAATGTTTCCAGAAACGCGGAATGGGGGTCCTGGGACATGGTGGGTGATCTGTAGCAAACTACAATTTGAATTGCAATTTTGCCCGTTGTTAGTTGCACATGAATGATCTCTGAAGCATTGTGCTGTGCCACTAAGCTGGAGGTGTGGGTATCCTTGATCAATATGGATACTCCCCCGCCTTTTGTATTTCCGTCCGTGTTCTGTGGCCGAAATGTATGGTATGAGTTGTAGCCTGATAGTGCTGGGGTGCTCTCTGGAGTCTTAAACCAGGTTTCTGTTACTGCACATATATCGATTTTCTCCATACTAAGGAGTGCCTCAAGTGCGTGCATTTTGAGGGTTAGACTTCTGGCATTGAGTAGCATTACCCTCAGATTTTTGTTACTTGTGCTATTTATGACGGTGGGTTTGTCTTTTGAGCCTTGCTTAAAAAAGGCACTATGGGGGTGGCAAGAGCCTTGGCCAGTATTCAAAAGCCTAAAGGTGACAGGTGCAAGCCGTCTCTAGTGAAGCAGAGTGGCTTGTCGAGCATGTCATCCCAGGTGGACAGACAGTGGATCCCCTTTGAATGACACCAGAAACTTAGCCAATTGTTGAAATTGATAATTTTTTTCTTTATACCAATGTATCATTCTTGGTGAGGGCAGGATGCTACTCAGGATCAGGATCATACCGGCCTGGGCTACGTGATCAGAGAGCTCTTCCATGTCTCTTTTCATGTAGTCCAGGGATGTATGGCTCAGGTCATTCACACCAACATGTATAATGACAGAGTCGTATTTGTACTTGTTCTGGAGTGACCTGAGTGCTTGCCTTATGTGGTGGATCCTGGCACCTGAGAGGCAACTAACAGTAACTTTCTCCTTATTCAGCCTAGTGAGTGGGACGTCAGTGTGCCTGACTGTAGAGTCACCTATTACTAGTATGTTGGGTATGTTATTTTGCCTTAAGGGCTGTGATTATATGGCACTCTGGTTTTGTGAAGTATGTGTTTCATGGTTTGTGTTGGGGGGGGGGTGGAGGTTGCTTGGATGTCTGCTTTGGAGGTCTCTGTTGCTTTTGCAGATTTTTATTTAGAGCCTCCGAATATGTTTTTGTGTATTTGTGTGTTTTTTGCCAGTGCTGGTTTAATGGGTCTATGTGAGACTGGTGGTGTGATGCCAGTATTTCCCTTCTCTCTTGACTATCTGATCCAGTTTTGGATTGAGAGAACTTAAGCCTCCAGTTTGGCTGTATTAATTGCATCTCTCGCATGTATTAGTGTTTGGTGGTAGGATACAAGTACTTTATCTCACCTAGCTGAAATTAAGCTAATAGTTTAGTTTATGAAAATAGGAAAGGAATTGGTTTATTAATATCTTCCTAATACCATACCGTTTACTTAACAAGTCAGTTGCCTTCATTTGGTGTATGAAGAGGTATACAGTATCCTTAAGGAAACGTACGGAATTGGGTAGCAGTACAATTACCCATGATCATTGCAGTTTATGCTTTTTTTAATAGTCTGTAAGTTGTTGCACCTGGAGTTTTCTAAAATGTGTGAGCTTTTCTTGATATTGATTGATATAGTGTTCTGCTGGGGCAGTTTTGGAGAATGCTGTTTCAGCAAATGAAAGATTGAATTTGGGCCTCCTTGCAGTGAGATCTTCTTGGCTTTGCAGAACAAAACAGTTAGATTTTGTTGTCATTCTGATAGCAGGTGGTGGACAGAGCAGTCATTGATCAGTTTAAAGGTAGGAATATCTAGGAGAAAGATTGCTGTTGCAGTCAGTGGAGCTGATTTTGCTTGGATAAGGTAAATAAACTGTAGGATTTTGTTTTCTGTAGTTTGTAATAGTACTATTATATTATTAAATCCTCAGCTATGGAGTGTTTGGAACTGTTAAAGGAAGAGCATACTCTAATCTTGGGTAAGTATGTTGTGGAAATTACCATTCCAGCTTTAAGAGTTAGGATGATTTAATAGTTTGTAGCAGAAGCTGAGCTAACAAAGAGCTTTTCCAGTAATTTGTTCGTGTACTTTTTTTTATAAATATTAATTCAGTTTTTAATAATATTTCTATACATTGTTAAGCAGTTCGGCCTTTATTGACTTAACAACATACCATAACAAGATGTAGTACAATTCAGAATTTACCATGCATATTATGCAATGATAGTATCATATTTATAGTTGTTGTTCAAGCTTTTAACTTAAGCCAACTCAGCTAATGTTTACTTTTTGTATTAACATTTACAGGTAATATCTTATTCCCCTATAATTCACTCAAAACCCCATTGATCATTTCCTTTAAAATTGCATGTATAAATGCTTCCTCATTTCCTTGTGATAGAGCCACTGCATCTCTTCTACCCTGTTCTGTTTTGCTTGCCTTATCCCCAATACCCAGCCCCCAACAGATGGCTCTTATAACTGTATATGTATTTCCCCATAATCCCTGTTCCTTTTTTGCATATACAAGTATGCTTCTGGTGTAGAACCCTTCTTATCCACCCCTCTGTATCAATCATTTTATCATCTTCTGTATATTTGTTTTTTATCTCTACTGACTTCTTCCATCATCTGCTGTTTCGCTGTCTCTTATCTGTTTGTTTCTTAGTCTTTCCCATTTCAACCACTTTTTCTTGTACTCTTACTCTATTTTCTCTCTCTTTCCTGCTAATTTCCCCAGCATTTGCACAACGTCTTGTCCCTTTGATTTCTGCTTCATTCTAATCACTTTTTTTCCTGTTAACAAGCTTACTAGCTGTTCATTTCTTCAGTTGCACTATCCTTTCCTAACAAAAACATTTTTTTAGTTACCTCCCTTGCATCTCTGAAAATATCATTCATCTTTTTCTGCCACTGTCTTTGAAAGTCCTCCAAATTGTTACATTCTCAAAAGACGTGTTCAGGTTCCTCTTTTTTTCTTGGCATCCCCACATATCCATTGCATTTCAAAAAATAACCTTGTTAGTTTGCTGAAGCAACAAAAAATCTTTATGGAGACATTTTCATGCAAATATCTTAAATTTCTGAGCTCTCTGCATATATCTGGGAAGTTTCAACATATACTCTCATTCTCTATCCTCTATTGTTTCCTGTATTTTATTTTCCCACATTTTCTTTTGTTCCTGTAGTCTTGTCCTACTTCCTGCCCTTAACAACATTTTCTGTGTTTTCATTAATCATTCAGTAGCTTCCCCTTCTAGTCTTTTTGTATCCATTTCCTTTACCATGTCTGGTTCTTCCTTCATGTCCCTCTACTTCCTTTTCTATTTCTGTCAGTCTTGCTTTCAGTCCCTCGTAATTCCAAGTTATCCCCCTAAATGGAAATCCTCTTTAATCTCCTCCCAGCCCTTCTGTTTGATTCCTACTATAATTTGCAGCCCCTGAATCTTCAATGATTTTCCTTATCCTCCTCATACTTTGTTTCATATATATAAATGTCACACTTCGCCTCTGCTGCTTTAACTTAGGGTTTTGCCATTGTTCTGCAAATGTCTTTTGAACTTCCTCTGTCTGGGGTAGTTGAAGTTCCCTTCCTGGGGTTTCCAACAGAATATCTGCTATATCCCCTCTTGCCTCTCAACTTTTCTTTTTCCTTATCATTCCATTTCAGTCTATTTTATATTCTTGATCCAGCAATCTTAATACTTTTGGTATTCTACAAGCCCGCAGCTCCGCTTTTAGGTCTGGGGGTCCATATCCCTCCACTCTGTGCCTTCTCTGTAACCAGGTGTTCTTCGTGTTTCACTGTTGCAGTCATCACATTTGGGTTATCCCTGCCACGGTAGCCCTCGGCCAGGCCGAATACCAGAGGCTTAATATTTCTGCGTCGGTTGCTGTTGCTTCAGGACACACGTCAGGTCATCAGTAGTATAAAGTAAGGCAGTCGACGCCATTGCATCAGTCTTTCTTGCCATGGAGCCCAAAGCAGAAGCAGTTCGCACAAGTGCCGGTCGGCCACTACCTGGGTTTCGTCTTCCGAATTGAACCTGAAGTCTTCTAAAGTTAAGTATCCCATTGGGGATCTTTTTTTCTTGCACTAACCGATGTCAGAAAAAGTTAACATCGTCTCACCTGTGGAAAGCAAATACCACACCGAGACTTTCATTCTTACTGCAGCACTTGCTTAGGCCCAGACCACGACGTTCCCCCCGCTGTCGCTTCTGCGCTTTGTTCAATGCCAGAAGTGTACGTCGTTGGGCCCTTATTGTAGCTAGATATTTTCGCTTACAGTCCTCGAATTCCAATATGGCTTCAGTAAGCCATCCGTCAGCAGATCTTCTGAAAAAATCTAAAGATAAAGACAGAGACAGAATGCACAGGTCCATACCTACCGACGACGCTCCTGTTAAGCTAGTCGTCAGTTCTTCGATCCTCAGTGAGGTGCTTTCGCAGCCTCTGATACCAGCTTCTGTGGATTTGCAGGCCTCTACCGAGACCCTTTCGGAGTCCGGTATGCCACAAAACTCTTGTTCGACTAAGGATCCTGCAGTCATCTATACTTTGGATGGGTCCGGAGCTGCTGAGCAGGCACCGGCTTCTGAGGAAGTACTTCGCACTACCGATTTTTGACACAAACCGACGACTTCTTTCGCGACTACTTTTCTTTCGAAAACTACCAAATTTCTTAGGCCCAGGTTAAGAACCACACCCAAGAAACCGCCGACCCACAGGCCCCTGCTTCCTTGCTCAGTCTCAAATGCTTAAAATGGCAAAAGACCTTATCATGCTGATCAGGGGAAGCCAAGCTTTCCCTTCAAAATGAAAAAGAGATATGTCCCCTGTAGTTTTGTCTGAACAGGACTCCGATGACTCTGATGCATCTGAGTATGAAGACATGCAACCCGTCTCTGCTTATGAGGATTCTGATGCAGAGAATTTCATTCCTTCACCTTCTCCCCCAGAGAATTTTTCCTATGGGGAAACCCTTCCCACCTTAAGGGAACAATTCCAATGGGAAATTCAGGACTATCCTCAGTCTAAAAAGAGACTCGGGGAATTCTTAGATCTTCCACAGCACAGATACCCTGGCCATCCCACCAGTCCTGGATGTTGTGGAGGATATTTTCCTGGAATCCAGCTTGACTCCTGACACCCTCTCTCCTGCGCCAAGAAAACCAGACAGGTATTACAGAGTCCCTAACTCACACAAATTTACTTTTAAAAATCCTACTGCTGACCCTGAGGTAATTTCTCAAGGGCCTAGAGGAATTAAAGCAACCTCTGCTAAGAATCCCACCCCCTCAGATAGGGATTCCCGAGCACTAGACAGATGGGGTAAAAAACGTATACACCTCAGCTACTCTTCCTGCTTGTGCAGAATCTAAGGAGTTACAAGAATTAATGCATTCTGCAAGTCAAGTAACTAAACACACCTTGCGCTGTGATTTTGACGCCCTAGAAGCTTCTTGCAGGGCAGCAGTCACTAGTTCTGTCCTTAGAAGGCATACATGGCTTAAGGAACAGCCCTTGCCAGACCATGTTAAATCTAAATTGTTGGATGCTCCCTTGCACAAAGACAACTTATGTGGCACTAAGGCAGAAGAGGTCTTAAAAAAGATGGAAGAAAAAGCAAAATCTGTGCAGACAGTTAAGGATTTCTTACAGGTCAAGCCACTCAGGTTCAGCAGGAATTGTCACTCCAAGCACTGGTCCTTTCCTGCTCCCACCAGGTCAGTTCAGCCCAGACCCCGGGGAACCAGACTCCAAAGACAGCAGCCAGAGGGAATGTAGAGATCAAAGCAGTGGACTACTTCCACTTCAAAACCGGGGAGTTTTAAGCCACCCCCTTATGGTAAGAGCTCGCAGTGACTGTCCTCCCCCACCCCCACCCCCCTCCCTCTGCTCACCTCCACTTACCCTTAGGAGGAAAACTCTCCTTTCATGCAAACACCTGGGCCACCATTACCAACGACCGCTGGGTTCTCAACATAGTGTCCCAGGGATACAAATTTTCTTTCCACACCCTTCCAACTCTAAAAGGGTTCCCAGATCTACCTCAAAACCAGTGGGCAGAGGCGCAAAAGCAAGTCATTTCCCTGTTCTCCATGTTGGCAGTAGAGCACGTTCCTGCAGAAGAGAAAAGCCAAGGTTTCTACTCCAGACTTTTTGTGGTACCCAGGAAAGAGGGCACCTGGCACCCTATCCTCGATCAATCCATTCTAAACACCTTCCTGGTGATCCCAGAATTCATAATTCTCACCCCACAGCAGCTACTACCCATGGTCTCCAAGGATGCTTGGCTAGCCACCCTAGACTTAAAGGAGGCCTAACTCCACATTCCTATCAGAGAGTCATGCAGGAATATCTCCGTTTAAGAGCAGGATCTCAGCACTTTCAGTTCTCTGCACTTCCCTTTGGCTTATCTACTGCTCCCAGAGTTTTCACAAAATGTCTGACTCCGACCATTGCCTTTTGCAGACAAAGGAATATCCAGATTTACCCATACTTAGATGACTGCCTAATTCAGGCAGACAGTCAGGAAAAACTGCTCAGTCACCTGGCCTTTGTAAAGTCCTTACTAACCTCCCTAGGATACACAATCAATGAAAGGAAATCCAAACAGGTTCCCACCCAAAGGATTATATTCCTGGGAGCAAGCCTGGACCCAGCATCCCAGATGGCATTCCTTATACCAGAAAAACAAACCTTCCTGACAACCTATTTCTCTCAACTAGCCACCAGACCCCAACTATCTACAAGGAAAATCCTGCAAGCTCTGGGGTTCCTGGCATCTTGCATTCTACTCATTCCATATGCCATGGTACTTAAAAAGCATTTGGTGTCAACACCCACAAGACCTGGAGACTCTTATACCTATAATACCTTGCCTCAGAAAAGATTTTCTTTGGTGGGCAACAGCATGCTCCCTCAACAAAGGACTACCTTTCTCACCAACCCATGCTGCCCAAACCCTCACCACAGATGCATCAGAATATGCCTGTGGTGCACAGCTGGACGGCAGGTGCATACAGGGCCAATGGAGCCCACAGCAAATCCATCTGCACATCAGCGAAAAAGAGATGATAGCTATCCAGCACGCCTTGATAGCTTTCAAGCCCCTTCTCTCTCCGGAGGGTCTCCTGATCAAAACAGACAACACGACTGTGATGTGGTATATCAACAAGCAGGGTGGGACTCCGTCCTACCCTCTATGCAGGCTGGCCATGATCCTTTGGCACACAGCCTCTGCCATGCAACTCCACCTGTTAGCACAATTCCCCCTGGGTTATCTCAACTCTCTGGCAGACCACTTAAGCAGAAATCTTCTCGACTCACATGAGTGGCAGCTCAACAGAAGAACCTTCACCCTAATAACTCAGAAATGGGACACCCCAAGGGTTGACCACTTTGTGTCCCACACCAACCATCAGCTCAGCAAGTTTTGCACCTGGGAGCATCACTGCAAGGCTTGGAAAGTGGATGCCCGGTCCTTCCCCTGGGTCAGTCTATCAGTCTATGCCTTTCCTCCACTACCTCTCATCCCCAGGGTACTGCTCAAATAAAGGAGGAAAAACTAAGGACAATTCTTATAGCTCCAGACTGGCCTCACCAGCACTGGTACCCCTTGCTGCACAGCCTTTCCTCCCTGCCACCTTGGCATCTCCTTCAGATTCCAAACCTCCAGACCCAGAGGGAAGGAGAATTCATGCATCCCCAATTGCAGACACTGAATTTGGCAGCTTGGCTTATTCTCTAATCCTCGATCAGTCTGCCAACCTTAGCAAACAGGTTCTAGATATTATACGTGATGCCAGCAGACACCCTAGCATTAGAAAGTCTTATGCTGACAACTGGAAAAGGTTCTGCACCTGGATTCAGGCTAAGGGAGCCAATACGGCACAGCCCTCCCGCCTTATCCTGGATTACTTAGCTGACCTGATACACAGTGGACTCTCCTTTTCCTCTATTAAAATTCATGCCTCTGGTATCTCTGCTCATTTTCCCACTGAGCAGCCCCTTTTCTCACACCCTCTGATCAAACAGTTCCTAAGAGGGGCTAGCAACTTGAGGCCACCCAGAAGAGAACCAAGCCCAGCTTGGGACATTAACTTTGTGTTGGAAACACTCACCCTCCCCCCCTTCGAACCTGCCTCTTCAGCAGAGCTAAAAGTTCTCTCCTGGAAGACAGCTTTCCTTCTGGCCATCACTTCAGCCAGAAGGGTCTCCGAGCTGCAAACATTCATGGCTGTGGAACCCTTCAGCATCTTCCATGCTGACAAGTTATCCCTCAGGACTAACCCATCCTTCTTGCCCAAGATGGTGTCCAGTGTGGGTCTCAACCAATCCATTCATTTGCCCATCTTTTTCCCTAACCCACAGAACAAGGGGGAAAGGATCCTGCACACTCTAGATGTGCACAGACAGCTTAGATTCTATCTAGACAGGACTAAATCCTTCAGAAAGTCTGATCAATTGCTGGTTAGCTTTTCTGCAGGAGCAAAGGGCAAAGCTGTCTCCAAACAAACCATCTACAAATGGATAGCACACTGCATCCATTTCTGCTACAAACAGCATGGAAAACCTCCCCCCAAGGGGGTCAGGACTAACTCCACCAGAGCAGCCTCCACCTCTGCAGCTTTCCTCAGAGGAGTCCCCACCAGGGACATCCTGGAGGCTGCCACATGGACATCTGTTCACACCTTCACCAAACATTACCACCTGCCTGTCTTCTCCAAATCCAGGGCAAGGTTTCTCACAGCTTTGGGAATCAGCCCAAATGTGACGACTGCAACAGTGAAACATGAAGAACTTAATACAGTTGTGTACACTTACCATAAATGTAGATGTTCGAATGTATTCACTGTTCCAGTCCTGGTTTCCCTCCCTCCAGCCCCCTCTTCTTTCTTCTCTTTCCTTAGAAGGGACATATTGGTGTTTACTTTCTACTGGTGAGGTTCATCCACCAGAACCTGGCTCCCACTTCGGGGCTCCTGACAGGTTAAGGTAAGAAAAACTGATGTAATGGCGTTGGCTGCCTTACGTTATACTACTGATGACTTGACGTCAGTCCTGAAGCGACAGCAACCGATGCAGAAGTACTAAACCTCTGGTATTCGGGCCAGCTGAGGGCTACCCAGGCAGGGATATCCCAAATGTGATGACTGCAACAGTGAATACACTCGAACATCTGCATTTATGGTAAGTGCACACAACTGTACTTTCCCTTGCCACTCTTGATCTCTGTCTATCCCAAACATAATCCATGCAAACCTACTCTATCTTCCTCAGAAGACCTGTCCCTGATAACTTACACCTGGCTTGGTATACAAATTGTGGATTTATGCACGTTTATTCATTCTTGACTGTTAGGTTTCGGTTCAGTCCTCGAAACCCACTCAGCCGTTGTATCAAGCTCGCGTCAGCCAGAAACTCTCGAGCTAAGGCTACTCCATAGTGACTCTCTTCCCTTCAGATCTCGTTTGCCACATAGAGTTTTAGGACGCGTCAGTCGTACTCTCAAGCCAAGTACTAATTTTTTGTTATAAATACCTTTATTCAGTCTTTCTCCTTAACTCTAAACTTGTCACTAACTTACTTTTCTTGATTAATCTAATATTTACTGTGTGCAAATGTTCTATTCCTTCTCTTTTCTACCTTTTGGTATTTCTCTATTTACCATCACTGGTATAGGCCCTTCCCTTCCCTCTTGGTAAATTTTTAATACCATTGCTGGTATCCCCTTTTCCCCTTTTTTACCCCTTTCAGGTATTTTCTTTGTTACTATTGTTGGTACGACTTAAAAAAAAAAAAATAATAATAATAATTTTCTTGTCCTTTTCTAACAGCTTGTGTGGGTGGTAAAGTTTTTTGTTAGTATACGTACATTATTCCTAGTTGAACATGGTGGAGAAACATAAGGGTACAACAGAATTTAAGCAGTGTGAGGAATGTGGCAGAAAGATGCCCAACTCGGACGGGCATCTTTCTTGCGTATATTGTTTGGGTGTACCACATTTAGAAGTCCAGCCGCCGTGTGAACTTTGCAAGGGTTTCAGTGCTTGGACCCTTGCAGAGCGGCGCAACAAATTGATCATCAAGGGGCTGTAAAAATGCCCTTTTAGTGAGGCTTTTTCTGAAGCAGAGATGACCGTCTCTCTCAAAAAAGAATCGAAAAAGAAAAGCCACTCTGTTCCGGCGTCTCTTAAGTTTCTTGACTCAAAATCCTCTAAAGGTCAGGTTCCTAAACATTCAAAATTGACACCAACAACAGTTCCAGCGCAGAAGCTTACAACTTCCCACATGGTGCCCGACAGCTGTTATGGAGCCTAGAAAAATTACCTCGGTGCCGACCTCCTCATCGGTACCTGTGACCCTCTCGGCACCAATAGTTCCCCAGTAATACCGGTGATTTCCCCTGCAGCACAAACAGTTGGTCAGCCGACCACGATGCAGAAGGTTGAATCCTTTTCCAGGAATAAGTACTCCCCGTTGATTGACCCCCCTTTTTGCTCAGCAGATGAACCCATTTATTGAATATCCAGAGTCACCCTTGGGGATGTCTATTCATTCCCCCCAGGAGCCTTTTGGGGCTTGATATAGTTAGGTTAATGGCCATGCTGTTGGTGGCCAGAGGTCATCCAGACCAGTCTAGGACCTCCCTCCCATCCGGAGCTGAAGTCTATTGTCTAAGGATTCCAACTTATCTTCCTCCTTCAATCTTTCCACAGGTCTTGGAGCCCTCAACTTCGATGCCAACTACTTCAGTACCGATGGTGGACCTCACCTTGGTTTCGGAACCCACTTTGTGGTCCTGTGCTCAATTGGAGTCGACCTTCCCACAGGACCGTGACTTAGCTGTTGGCTCCGGGATCCCTAGTTCAGGACAGAGTTTTTTCCATGGTGCTGTCTACGGTTCCAGTTATTTTGACAGTTCCAAGTCTTCTCGGGGCTCCTTCTCTGGAGGTGGGCTCGTTGGAGCAGGTTGTGACCCTTGTTCCGAAGTTGTCTTTCTTTGTTCCGGGCTCCCATCCCTCTTCAGGCGGGCCTGCCTTCCTTCTCTTGTGGAGAGAGCTGTTGTCTCAGCAGGCTCGCAGTTGGCACCATCCACTTTGGAGTGTCACATCTATGTATTCTGTGGCTCGCATACAGTCTGCCACATCGGGGCAGCGGGCACAAGAACAGCAAGACACCCTGCTGCAGGGTACCCTCTCCTCGGACCTTCCTCCTGTGGAGCCACCCCGTAAGAGATTGTGCAAGAAGAAGCACGTAGATTCTCCAGAAGAATCTCTCACTGAGGATACAGACTACAATGAAGACTAAGGGTTCCCATGGTCACCCCTGAAGATGTCTCCTTTGGAGACATCGTGGAAATCTTGAAATAGATGATTGGATGTCCACCAACCCTTCCTCTGAGGAATCTGTCTTCTTGCAGGCTTTTCGTGCCCACCCTTCTACTTCTTGGATGACCCCCACCTGTCGATGAGTTGATCAAACTGATCGTGCAGAGTGCTTGGAAGACCCTTGACACTATAGAGCCTATCCCCTGGAGAACAGACAAAATTCTTTCTGCACCAGAAGATCATCCCCACTGGCCTAAAGGTTTATCGGTAGATGCTATGGTGGTGGCGGCAGCCACAAAGAAGGAACTCGCAGAAGAGAGTCCTGCTGTCCATCCTCGAAACCGAGAGTCTTGGGCAATGGACAAATTTGGGAAATGGGTCTATGCTTCACTGACCTTCACCATATGGTCATTGAATTTCTTAGCATATTTCACACGTCTTCAAAGGAGACCTGATAACTGAGATCTCAGGAACCTTGCCAGGGGCAGCGTTTATCGAGGTACATGATAAGTTTGCCTCTCGACTTGCGACCCTAGAATTGATATTGAACTCATCCATGCGACTTATTGCACACACAGCCAAAGGGACGGCCAGGGCAGTGGGTACAGGCGTTGCCATTAGGCGTCATGCCTGGATGCGCTTATGTGACATTGCGGACTCTTTCAAGTCTTCTTTTGTCAGTGCTCCTGTTGATGCTACCTCTTTGTTTGGCCCAAAAGTCAGAGATACATTAGCCAGGTATAAAAAGGACAGAAAGACCTTTTCTGCTGTGGGCGTGCATTTTTCCACTCCTCAATGACCTTATTCCAGGAATCAGAGGGGTGGAAAGATATGGTTCAGGAAGCCCAAAGGGCCTTTTCGGGACACATGTGGCAAGATGTTCATTGTGTTACACTGCTGCAGTCATTACACTTGGCTTATCCTGCCATCAGGCGGTTCACCAGTCGGCCTGAGTTCCAAAGTCTTGGTCCGGCATCAGTTGCTGTCGCCTCCTCCCTGACGTCAGTGCGACAGGGGTATATAAGATGCAGCCGACGCCATTTTCTTCAGTCTTTCTTGCCGCATGGTGCCCGAAGCAGAAGCAGTTCGCAAGTGCCGGTCGGCCGACTCCTGAGATTTTCATTCCGAATCCAGAACCGAAGTGTTCTAAAAAAGCTAAGTACCCCGTTGGGGAAAAGTTTTTCTTGCCTCAGACCGATGTCAGTAAAAGTTAACTGTATTTCTTGTGGGAAGCAAATACCTCATAAGGATTTCCACTCGTGTTGTATTCCATGCCTAGGCCCTGACCCCGACGTCACTGGTTGTGGGTTTTGTGCTAGGTTTAACAAGCACACTATTAAACGTCGGTTTGATTTTGCCCGATATTATTTTGGCAGAAAATTCAATTACACCATGCCGTCGGAAATTCCGATGACCGCAATGCATAAAAAGGACAAGGACAGGCATCCGAGGCCCAAAACTGATGACGAGGCCTCTTCTAGGCCGGTCGCCGGTTCTCCGGTTTTCAGCTAGGCACCTACGTAGCCCCTGACGACCGCTTCCACAGAACCACAGACCGCCTCCGACTCCCACATGGAGCTGGCTGGGCCTTCGGACGCACTAGGTTTTCAGCTTTCCGATCCTAACCCTACAGAGGGAACTGAAGTAGCTGAGCAATCCACAGCTGCAGAGGGTGTTTTCAGACCTACCCAGTTAAACATTACACCCTCTGCTAAGTCTAAGCCCCCCTTAAAAGCAAAGAAACAGACACAACTCTCTCCAGGACAGGCTTCCATGCCTAAGAAACAAATGCTAAAAATGGCCAAGGACCTAATCACCCTGATCAGAGGGTCCCATCCCCCTCCTGATAAAAGGCCCAGACAGGATGCAGACTATGAATCTTCTGACCAGATGTCCATTTCCTCAGACTCTTCCTTGGACCTAAGATATTCTTTACCCCCTTATGAGGATTCTGATGCTGAGGAATCAGTTCCATCAGCCTCTCCACCTGAGGATTACTCCTTTGGGGAGACCTTACATACCATGAGGGAATATTTCCATTGGGAAGGCCAGGATTACTCAGAATCCAAGAAAAGGCTCAGAGACTTCCTTTTATTGCCTCAACACAGACCCCTTGCTATCCCGCCAGTTTTAGATATTGTGGATGATGTGTACACTGAATCCAGTTTAAACCCTGACTCCTTACCCCCAGCCCCAGTTAAACCTGATAGATATTACAGAGTCCCTGACTCTCACAAATTTCTGTACAAAAGCCCTGTTGCTGACCCTGAAACTATTTCTCAGGGACCCAAAGGGATTAAGGCCTCATCAGCAAAAAACCCAGTTCCCTCTGATAGAGATTCCAGAGCATTAGGCAGGTGGGGAAAGAAGGTATATACGTCTGCAACTTTAGCAATGAGAGCCTTGAATTGCTAGTTTCACATGCTAAAATATCAGCAATTTTTGATGTCTCATTTGAAACAAAAGATGCTTCCAGATTCAGATCCTCCTAACTTTAAAGAAATGCAGGAGTTATTGCATGCAGCTGAACAAGTGGGAAAACATACTTTGCAGTTTGGGTTTGATTCCTTAGAGGCGTTCTGTAGAGCAGCAGTTACAGGGTCTGTCGTTAGAAGGCATTCTTGGTTAAAAGAACATACGTTACCAGATCATGTTAAGGTCAAATTATTGGATGCACCTTTGCAGCGGGATGTGCTGTTTGGAGTTAAGGCAGAGGAGGTATTAAAGAAGATGGAGGATAAGGCAAAATCTATGCAAACGGTGAAAGATTTCTAACAGGTTCAGCTTCCTCGTTTTAGCAGAAATTGGCCAACAAAGAATTGGTCCTTTCCAGTCACAGATAGACCTCAAAGGGGCAGATACAGATGTCCAAGAGGTAGAGGTCAGGCACAAGGCCCTTACAGGCCTCGACAATGGGGTACACCAGGCCAGAAAGAAGGGGAAGACAGGCCTCCACCTTATAAAAAGCAGCCTCAATGACTTTCCACTGCAGCTGCCAAACAACTCTCTCTTGGCAGCCCCCTTAGGAGGAAAACTGGCACTTTAATATCACAACTGGCATTGCATCACCAAAGACAAATGGGTTCTCAACATTGTATCTCAAGGTTACAGGTTCCACTTTCACACTCTGCCAAGGCTAAAAGGAATGCCAAATCTGCCACCAAATCAATGGACAGAGGCTCAAAAACAAATTACAGCACTCATGGACATGAGAGCTATTCAAAAGGTACCACCACAGGAACAAGGACAAGGATTTTACTCAAGACTCTTTCTGGTTCCCAGAAAGGACAAAGCCTGGAGACCCATTCTGGACCTTTCTTCACTAAACACTTACCTGGATGTTCCGAAATTCAAGATGTTGACACTACAGCAGCTTCTTCCCATGCTGGGCAAGAAAGCTTGGCTCGTGACTTTGGACCTCAAAGAGGCATACCTGCATGTCCCTATCAGACAAAACTGCAGAAGATACCTCAGATTTCTAGCTGGTTCAATGCACTATCAATTCTCTGCACTGCCCTTTGGCTTATCAACTGCGCCCAAGGTCTTCATAAAGTGCCTGGCACCAGTAATTGCATTTTGTAGGCAAAAAGGAATTCAAATTTGTCCATACCTGGACAACTGCCTGATTCAAGCAGAGAGCGAGGACATTCTACTAAAGCATCTGGCGTACGTAAAAAAGTTAAGTTGCCTGGGGTACACAGTAAACGAAAAGAAATCAAAACTAGTGCCCTCACAACAGATAATATTCCTGGGTGCCAGCTTGAACACAACGGCCCAGATGGCTTATCTCACACCAGACAAGCAAGGACAACTGACTCAATATTTTCATTTAATGGCAACAAAGACCCAGCTCCCTGCAAGAAAAATTCTGCAGGCCTTGGGCTACATGGCATCTTGCATACTACTAATTCCATATGCCAGACTGCATATGAGGAAACTACAATGATACCTAAAGAGTATATGGTCTCAACACTGTCAAAGTTTGGAAACAGTTATACCACTAATTCCTTGCCTACAACAGGAGTTTCGATGGTGGGCACAAGCTTGTCACCTCAACAAGGGACAGCCTTTCACTCAATCCACAGCCAGGCAAACACTGACAACAGATGCATCGGATTACGCCTGGGGAGCACACATGGCAGGAAAATGTATCCAGGGCGAGTGGCCCACAGAGCAAAGACATCTCCACATCAATCAAAAAGAGATGCTAGCTGTACAAAATGCTATTATAGCTTTCAAGGACCTGCTGCATCCAGGACAATTACTACTAAAGACAGAGACACCACAGTTATGTGGTACATAAACAAGCAAGGGGGCACACACTCCTACCCCCTTTGCAGACAAGCCATAACCTTGTGGAAAACAGCTCTAAACTACCAAATTCATCTGCAAGCACAATTCCTGCCAGGAGAGAAAAACACACTGGCAGACGACCTAAGCAGAAACATCATGGACCCACACGAATGGGAACTGAACCCACAAATATTCAGAATGATAACACAAAAATGGTGGAGCCGGACATAGATCTGTTTGCTTCCCCAAAGAACTGCCAATTACAGAAATTCTGCACAAGGAGCTACCATCCACAAGCATGGAAAGTGAATGCCCTCTCATTCAGCTGGAAAAAACTACAAGTATACGCCTTCCCTCCTTTACCTCTCCTTCCAAAGGTACTCATAAAGGCCAGGCAGGAAGAGCCAAAGATGATCCTGATTGCACCAGACTGGCCACGCCAGCATTCGTACCCAATCTTAAAGAACTTAGCACAAGAACCACCCTGGATTTTGCCTCAAATCCCACAGTTGCTGACACAGCACAACAATCAGATACTTCACAGCCAGCTAAAGATCTTAAATCTAGCTGCATGGAAAATTCCTTAGTCAAGCAAGCAATGCCTCTCTCCAAAGCTGTTATGGATGTCATTCTGGAGGCCAGAAGGCCTAGCACCAGGAAAGCATACTCTGATAAATGGAAGAGATTCTGTGCCTGGAACCAAGTGCACAGCCTTGATCCTCTTGTCCCAAACATTCCTCAGATACTTCAATACTTAACTGAGATGCTGGACAAGGGACTTTCTTTTTCATCCATCAAGATCCATGCCTCAGCTATTTCTGCCCATTACAACACGGATCCACCAATTTGTTCTAATCCTTTGCTCAAACAGTACCTCAGAGGGGCTAAAAACATAAGACCGCCCCGTAGAGCACCTACACCAACTTGGGACCTCAACTTTGTTTTGGAAAAATTTACTTTGCTTCCTTTTGAGACAGCTAACACAGCAGAATTAAAATACATCTCTTGGAAAACTGCTCTGCTACTGGCAATAACATCAGCTCAAAGAGTTTCAGAATTACAGGCACTAATGGCAGTGGAACCTTTCCTCATCTTCCACCAGGACAGGGTGTCTTTAAGAACTAACCCTACGTTTATGCCAAAGGTGGTATCAAGTGTGGCTCTAAACCAAACTATTCACTTGCCAACTTTTTATCCAAAACCACAAAACAAAGGGGTGAGACTACTACATTCTTTGGACATTCACAGACAGTTGCGCTTCTACTTGGACAAAACCAAAGCTTTCAGAAAATCTGAGCAATTATTAGTAGCATACGCTGCAGGAGCACAGGGAAAAGCCATTTCAAAGCAGACTATTTCAAAATGGATAGGACATTGTATACGTTTCTGCTATACCCTCCATGGGAAACCTGTACCTAGCAGCATTAGATCTCACTCCACCAGGGCAACAGCCACTTCAACTGCCTACCAAGGATATTTTGGAAGCAGCAACATGGAGTTCTGTACATACCTTCACCAAGCATTACCATCTGCCTCTATACTCTAAATCCAGAGCTGGCTTCGCCACTGCAGTGCTGCAGGGCCATATAGCCACCCCTAATGCCTTATAGAACCAGCCAACCCTCCCTCAGCTTTGGGATTCTACCCAAGTGTAATGACTGCAGCAGTGTAACACGATGAACATAGTACAGTTTTTTACCTTCCATAAATGTAGATGTTCGAGTGTATACACTGCTGCAGTCCAGGTTACCCTCCCTCCTTCCCCTCTTACTTGCTGGCACATACCTATGTCTTTTACCCTTTACTACCTGTGGGGAGTATTTGCTGGTAGCTGAAAGTTGTTGTTTGCTTTTCTTATGTATCTATTTGGGGGCACCTGACATCTGGGGCAAGAAAAACTGAAGAAAATGGTGTTGGCTGCATCTTATATAACCTGTTGCACTGACGTCAGGGAGGAGGCGACAGCAACCAATGCCGGACCAAGACTTTGGAACTCAGGCCGACTGGGGAACCGCCTTACGGCAGGATAACCCAAGTGTAATGACTGCAGCAGTGTATACACTCGAACATCTACATTTATGGTAGGTACAAAACTGTACTTTTCACACCCTGCCAAGCGCAAAAGGTATGCCAGACCTGCCACACAATCAATGGGCAGAGGCACAAAAGCAAGTTTCATCCCTCATGGACATGAGGGCCATTCAGCAGGTACCACAACAAGAGCAGGGACAAGGATTTTACTCAAGACTTTTCCTGGTGCCCAGAAAGGACAAAGCCTGGCGACCAATACTGGACCTGTGTA
Organism: Protopterus annectens; assembly: GCF_019279795.1. NCBI lineage: Eukaryota > Metazoa > Chordata > Ceratodontiformes > Protopteridae > Protopterus > Protopterus annectens. The sequence goes on along the minus strand of NC_056745.1, from coordinate 1,209,320,191 downwards.
TTCTAAACACATTTCTGGACGTTCCAAAATTCAAAATGTTGACCCTGCAGCAGCTACTGCCCATGCTGGGTAAGAAGGCTTGGCTTGTTTCTTTGGACCTAAAAGAGGCATACCTGCATGTCCCAATCAGACAATCTTGCAGACGATACCTCAAATTCATAGCTGGCTCAATGCACTACCAATTCTCTGCACTGCCCTTTGGCTTATCTACTGTGCCCAGGGTCTTCACCAAATGCCTGGCACCAGTAATTGCATTTTGCAGACAAAGGGGAATTCAGATATATCCTTACTTGGACAACTGCCTTATTCAAGCAGAAAACAGACATTCTACTACAGCATCTGGCATTTGTAAAAAGATTACTAATTTGCCTAGGGTACACAGTAAATGAAAAGAAATCAAAACAAGTACCCTCTCAAGAGATAATATTCCTGGTTGCAAGCTTAAGTACAACTGCCCAGATGGCTTATCTCACGCCAGACAAACAGACAACTGACTTCTTACTTCAAAATGTTGGCAACAAAGACCCAGTTAACTGCAAGAAAAATTCTGCAGGCTTTGGGCTTCATGGCATCCTGCATACTGCTAATTCCATATGCCAGACTGCATATGAGGAAACTACAATGGTATCTAAAAAGTGTTTGGACTCAACATTGCCACAGCCTGGAAACATTACTTACCCTCATTCTCTGCCTGCAACAGGAATTTCGCTGGTGGGCACAGGCCTGTCACCACAACAAGGGACAGCCATTCACTTTACTCACAGCCAGGCAGACACTAACAACAGATGCATCAGATTATGCCTGGGGGGCCCACATGGCAGGAAAATGTATTCAGGGCACATGGCCCGCAAGCCAGATGCATCGTCATATCAATCAAAAAGAGGTGCTAGCTGTTCAGAATGCCCTGACAGCTTTCAAGGATCTACTTCATCCAGGACAACTACTAATAAAGACGGACAATACTACAGTCATGTGGTACATAAACAAGCAGGGAGGCACACATTCCTACCCCCTCTGCAGACAAGCCATGACTTTGTGGGACACAGCATTGACTTATCAAGTTCACCTGCAAGCACAATTCTTGCCAGGAAAAATAAATACTCTGGCAGGCGAACTAAGCAGAAAGCTCATGGATCCCCACGAGTGGAAGCTGGATCCACAAGTCTTTAGCATGATAACAAGGAAATGGGGATGCCCAGACATAGATTTATTTGCCTCCCCTCATAACTGCCAACTACAGAAATTCTGCACAAGAATTTACCACAAGCAAGCATGGAAAGTGGATGCCCTGTCCTTCAGCTGGAAAAACCTAACAGTATATGCCTTTCCCCCACTGCCTCTCCTCCCCAAGGTACTCCTAAAGGTCAGACAAGAGAAGCCAAAAATGATACTGATTGCCCCAGACTGGCCACGCCAGCACTGGTACCCATTCCTAAAGAACTTGTCTCAGTGACCAGCCTGGACATTACCTCAAACTTCTCACTTACTGGCCCAACAAAACAATCAGATCCTGCACAGCCACATCAGTACCTTAAATCTGGCAGCATGGCGGATAATATAGCCAATGTTAAGTTGTCAATCTCGCCTTCATTCTTGCTTGATGGGTTCGGAGCCGATCCTCGGCTCCGACTCGGCACTTTGCTAAGCTCGAGAGTCACTTTTACCAGCTCGAGGCAGCCCCATATCCCATGATGCAAGGCGGTAAGTACCCAGATCTCGTTTGCCGCTTTGCTGATGAGGTCCTCCTTTTACCAGCTCCTGGTAAGTGTTTATATTTAAACTGCTAGTTGCCCCTATCAGATAAAAAAAATCATTTTTCTTAAAAATCTTTCACTTTTAGTTAATTGTAAGCCCCTTTTTGACTAACTTTATTCTTCCATCTTCTTTTTGTTAGTCAGGCCTTTCTTTCCCTCCCATCCCCCCCCCCCCCCTGTCAGGGTGTGTGTGTGTGTGTGTGTGTGTGTGTGTGTGTGAGGTTTTTTACTTGTTATCTTTAATTTTAATTATCTGATTTGGGACTGTGTGTGTACTGCTTTTGTAACCATAATGTCCAAAGAGCAGAGGGTCTCAGGCTTCAAGAAGTGTGACTCGTGCTGTCAGAAGATGTCTCTGACAGACGGTCACACTTCTTGTTTATACTGCCTGGGACCTCTCCACCTGCAGGACTCCTGTGCAATATGTCACTCTTTTAGCCAGAGTCTCCTGCAGGAAAGGAGAAACAAGCTTATTTTAAGGGGACTCCTTAAACCGGAGGGCTCCCCGGCCAAATCGGCTCCGGGAAAGCCTTCCAAGACTAAGGCCCAGGCTTCTGTATCTAAGTCTTCGGCCTTGGCTCCGACTTTGTCGGAGTCGAGATCGGCTTCGGCTGGAGCCGATCCGACCTTGGCTAAATCCTCGGCACCGATGGCTATCGGTGCCGATACTACTATGGTCACTTTGGTGTCGGTTCCAACTGGCTCCGACCACCATGTGGCCCAGGCTTCGGTGTCGGCGCCGACCAGCTCCGACACCACTATTTCGATGCGGAGCCGATGCATCTAGATCTACACTCGGAGCCGAAAAGTTATCGGCTCCGACTGGATCCGTGGGTTTGTCGGCTCCGATGGTTCCTTTGAGGAAGAGGTCTAGGTCTCCCTCTTTGGAACCGATTCTGTCGACTCCGGCCTCACCTCTTCTTTTGGAATGGAGCCATCAGAGCCGATCATCTAGGTCTTCCAGGTTATCAGACCATGATTTAGAGAGGGTGGTAAGCAGATTATTAAAGTCACAGGCACTGGCCCAGATGCTTCATAGTCCATCTCAACAGACGACTATTAGTCCACACCCCCTTCAAGTTCCTCCTTCGACTCTACCCCAGAGTTTGGAGCTGGAGTCTACGGGAATAGTTACGGCTATGGCTGAGGCGCAGATACCTCCTCCTTCTGCACCTTCAGCATCTACTCTTATCTCCTCCTTGGAGGGATTTGGTTGGTCGGGCTTCCCTGGTCTCCTCCGAGGGGCTGAGTGGCATCGGACCCTTGTCCGACCCCGCTCTTCCCCTTGGAGCTTCGGCCTTGGTGAGCTCGGCTCCGACATCTGCCTCGGAGCCTTCCCTTTCGGTGGGCCCGGGAGTCCCAGTTTCTTGAGCGGGTTCTCTCGGATCTCCTGGGAGGAGCCTTGAGGTGATGAAGAGTGCTGGCCACTGGGCTCAGTCAGCAGTCTATTCCCTTAGCTCCTCCCTCACGGTGCCTGTCGATATCTCTTCCCTCTCTCTTGCTCCCGGACCTAGGGATCCACCGCCTCAGGTTTCCCCACTGGGAAGAACCCCCTCTTCCGAGGATTCTCCTGACGAGTCAGGAGATCCTCCGCAAGAAGGACTTGTAAGAGGAAACACCTGGACTCCCGCGAGTCTACCACTTCAGATACCGACTTAGATGAGTCGGAGGGATCTCAAGTTCCCCCTCTGAGGATGTCTCCTTTTCAGACATCCTGGAACTCCTAAAACAGAGGGAAACTGGCCTCCATAAATCCCTCCGAGGATGAGTCGGTATACCTAGAGGCGTTTGGATCTCGACCCTCCACCTCCTGGTTGTCTCCTCCTTCGACCCCTTATGGAGGCCATAGCTCGCAAGGCTTGGGCTGCTCCTGATTCTGTAGAGCCAGTTCCTAGGAGGCCGTCTAAATTTATTACAGCCCCTTCTGAAAAGCAATTCCTTACAAAAGGTGTCCCTGTTGATGCCATGGTGGTGGCGGCCGCCACTAAGAAGGAACTTGCAGATCCTTCCGTACCAGTCCATTCTCCTAATAAGGATTCTAGGACCATGGACAGGTATGGTAAGCGGATGTTCTCCTCAGCGACCTTTGCCATGCGTTCGCTGAACTATTTATGTCACTTCACCAGACTCCAAAGGGACATCCTTAAAGAACTAGGTGAAGTAGTACAGGATCCTACAGCTACAGGGGCTCAAGAAAAGATAGCTTCTCAGCTAGGAATCCTTAATTCTGTAGCTAACTCCTCCATGCGGCTGATTTCGTATGCAGCAGATGGAGCGAGTAGAGCCGCAGGTACAGGAGTGGCTCTCAGACGTCAATCCTGGATGCGGCTCTGTAATTTTGCAGATCCCTTTAAGGCGTCATTCACGAATTCTCCCTTTGATGAGTCAGCTTTGTTTGGCCCTCAAGTGAAGGATACATTGACCAGGTGTGAGCAGGACGGCAAGACTCTTTCTGCCATAGGGGTCCGTTTTTCTACCCCCTCTAGACCTTACCCCAAAGGTCAGAAGGGCAGAAAAATGTGGTTCCGTAAATCCCAGGGAGTCACGCCAGACACACGTGGTCAGTTTACCCCTAGAGGCAGAGGGGGTAATAATAACAGACGCTGCCCTAGAGGCAGAGGGGGTCCACAAAACCAGGGAAGCAAGAGAGCCTCTCTCTGACAAGCCCTTCCAGCATCCCTGAGATGTTGCCCGACTGTCCATCCTTGGAGGCAGTCGGGGGAAGACTATCGCTGTACCCAGAAGCCTGGCGTTCCCTCTCACAAGACAGATGGGTACAGTCGATCATATCCGAGGGATACAAGATTCCTTTCGAGGAAAGTCCTTTCAATCACAAAAATTCCCTTCCAGACGTGCCACCCGGTCTAAGGGAAATAGCAAAGTTAGAAGTATCAAACCTTCTACAAAAAAGGGCCATTCAGCCAGTTACAACAGACCATTCAGAGCCCGGAATCTACTCAAGGTTCTTTTTGGTCTCCAAAAGACGGGAGACTGGAGACCAATATTGGATCTCAGCAGACTCAACAAGTCTGTGAGAAAGACAAGATTTCGAATGGTCACACTTCAATCACTTTTGCCCTTCCTGGGCAAGGACATCTGAATGTGCTCAATAGACCTTCAGGATGCGTACTATCACATAAAAATTCACAGACGCTCCAGAAGGTTTCTCCGCTTTCGGCTGGGGTCCAGTCATTTTCAATTCAGAGCCCTGTCCTTTGGTCTCACTACAGCCCCCAGAGTGTTCACCAAATGTATGGCAGTGGTCACGGCTCACCTGAGACGTCAAGGATTCCAGGTGTTTCCGTATCTCGACGACTGGCTCCTTTCAGCCACCACCAGGCATCAACTTCTCCAAGCCAGGGATTGCACCCTAAATCTCTGCACTCAATTAGGAATTTCGATCAACTACGAAAAATCCTCCTTGTTGCCCTGCCAGTCTATTACTTTCATAGGCGCAAACTTAAACACTGTTCGGATGTCAGCAACCCTCACAGACCAAAGAATCTCAGATATCCAAAGTCACGTGCGGATCATCCTTGCCAGCAAAAAGGTGCAAGCCAGAATGGTTCTGAAGGTGTTGGGCCTCATGGCAGCGGCCATTACCCTTCTTCCCTTGGCCCGCTTTTACATGCATCTTCTTCAATGGATGTTGTTCACCCAGTGGCCTTACCAACAACTTCCCATGCGTCACCAAATCCTGGTGACACAAGTTTGCAAAAATCATCTATCCTGGTGGATTTCTTCTCCCCAGATTCATCAGGGCAGACCCTATGTATCCCCGGCCCCGGTAGCCACAGTCACTACGGACGCCTCCCTGATCGGGTGGGGGGGTCATTATCAGGGCAGGATGGTTCATGGGACGTGGCAACCGTTCGAATACCACCTGCACATAAATGTCCCAGAGGTGAGAGCAGTGCTTTTAACGTTGCAAGCCCTCAACGACTTTCTTCCCTTGGGAACAATTGCAGTTCACACAGACAACATGTCTGTAGTATGGTATATCAACAAACAGGGCAGAACCAAGTCCTACCCCTTGTGTCGAGAAGCTCTCAGACTTTGGCAATGGGCGATCTCCTCTCATCGGTTTCTGGTAGCAACGCATATCCCTGGGAAAACCAACATTTTAGCGGACAGATTGAGCAGAGCTATTCTCATGCCTCACGAGTGGGCTCTCAAACAATCTATAGTGGAGGAGAATTTTCTAGAATGGGGCCGCCCATGTTGCGATCTTTTTGCCACTCCCCAAAACAGCAAATGCCCAGACTTCTTTTCTCTCTTCCCACTGCCAGGCCATCCCCCCAGAGACGCTCTTACCCAGGATTGGCCCCAGGGACTTCTTTATACTTTTCCTCCCTTTCCGTTGATTCCACAAGTACTCCAGAAAGCCACCGTTTTGAGAGCCAAAATGATTCTCATTGCCCCCTATTGGCCTCGACAAATTTGGTTTCCGTTCCTCCATCGTCACCTATTGGTGCAGCCATGGCATCTGGACCCAGTGCCAGACCTTCTGATTCACCAATCGGGTCAGCTGCATCGGTCAATTCCTTCTCTCAACCTCACAGCTTGGTTGCTCCACTTCCTTCCTTAGCCAGGCTTCCTATGATCTCTAATCCTGTTAGGGATATCATAGTGGCTTCCCTTAAATCCTCTACTAGAAGGATTTATACCAGCAAGTGGAAACGCTTCTCTTGTTGGGCAAAATCAAAAAATATAGATCCCTTTACTGCTCCTGTTCATGCAGTTTTGGATTTCTTAGCGGAAATCTTTCACTGGCTCTTCATCTTCCACGGTCAAAGTTCAGTTGGCTGCTATCTCGAACTTTCATGTCGGGTTTGCAGATCACAACATTATGTCCCACAGGCTTTGTAGAGCCTTTCTAAAAGGAATTTTTCTCCTTAAACCTCCTGTCAGGAGTCCTCCTCCTCAATGGGACCTAAATCTAGTGCTGACATCCTTAATTCTTCCTCCCTTTGAGCCAGCTGTTTCATGTTCACTGAAGTTTCTTTCATGGAAAACACTCTTCCTTGTCGCTATTACCTCGGCCAGGAGAGTGTCAGAACTTCATGCTCTTTCTGTTCGTCCCCCTTATTTGGTCTTCCACAAGGACAGGGTATCCTTGAGAACTAATCCAACCTTTTTGCCTAAGGTGGCTTCAAAAACTAATTTGAACCAATCTATTGATCTCCTGTATTTTTCCTAATTACTCAAACAGATCGAACAAAATTACATTATCTTGATGTTCACCGCCAACTCAGATATTATTTGGACAGAACAAAACAATTCAGGAAATCCGATCAGCTCTTTCTTTCTTATGCTGAAAATAAGAAAGGCCTTCCTGTCTCCAAAGTGACCTTATCTAGATGGCTTTCTTCCACCATCTCCAAAATCTATCAGCTTAGGGGAAAACAGCTGTGCTCAAAACCAAAAGCGCATTCAACCAGAAGCTTAGCCACTTCCACAGCTTTTCAGGCTAGACTTCCATTAGACACTATTTGTGCTGCAGCCACTTGGGCCACTCCTCATACCTTTGTTTCTCATTACAAATTGGATTTGGCCTCCAGGGATAGAGCCAGTTTTGGCTCTATAGTTCTCAAGAGTCTGTTCCATTGAGCCACCCAGGATAGAGGTGCTAGGGACGCGGTCCCATCAAGCAAGAATGAAGGCGAGATTGACAACTTAACATTGAGAAGTTATGTACCTACCATAACGTTCCATGTTAGTTGTCTTCTCTCGCCTTCTTTCTTGCGACCCTCCCTCCTGCCCCCTGGCCTGGACAGACCTTTTTCTCCCTATCTGGAAGATTGCTTCTTAAAACCAGCTAGTTCTGGCCTTTTTTATAGCCCATCCTTTAGGCTTTTTGCCTTTCTTTCCTTATAGGAAAGTTTTCTGTGCTAGGTGTTGTTACCTATAGGGACCAAACGAGATCTGGGTACTTACCGCCTTGCATCATGGGATATGGGGCTGCCTCGAGCTGGTAAAAGTGACTCTCGAGCTTAGCAAAGTGCCGAGTCGGAGCCGAGGATCGGCTCCGAACCCATCAAGCAAGAAAGAAGGCGAGAGAAGACAACTCACATGGAACGTTATGGTAGGTACATAACTTCTCATTCATAACACTCCACTCTCCAAAGCTGTAATGGATGTTATCTTGGAGGCCAGGAGGCCCAGTACCCAAAAATCCTATGCAGAAAAATGGAAGAGATTCTGTGCTTGGAACCAGGAACAAGGAATTGACACATTTGTACCAAATATTCCTCAGATTTTACAATATTTAACTGAGATGCTGGACAAATGCCTATCCTTTTCATCAGTTAAGATTCATGCCTCTGCCATTTCAGCCCATTACAATACAGAACCACCTATTTTTTTCTCATCCATTACTAAGGCAGTTCCTCAGAGGGGCCAAAACCATAAGACCCCCAAGAAGAGCACCAGTACCTGCATGGGACCTAAATTATGTCTTGGAAAAACTCACACTGCCTCCATTTGAGCCAGCCTCAACAGCGGATATTAAATTCTTATCCTGGAAAACAGCTCTGCTCCTAGCAATAACCTCTGCAAGACGAATCTCGGAGTTACAGGCACTCATGGCTGTGGGACCTTTTATCATTTTCCATCCAGACATGGTTTCTCTGAGGACGAACCCTACATCTATGCCTAAGGTGGTGTCCAATGTGGCCCTTAACCAAACAATTCACTTGCCTACCTTTTATCCAAACCCACAGAACAAGGGGGAGAGACTTCTGCATTCTTTGGACATACACAGACAGTTACGCTTCTACTTGGACAGAACTAAAGCTTTCAGAAAGACTGAGCAACTTTTAGTAGCATATGCTGCAGGATCACAAGGAAAGGCTATCTCAAAACAGACTATTTCAAAATGGATAGGCCATTGCATTCGTTTCTGCATGGCAAATCAGTGCCTAAGGGCATTAGGCCTCATTCTATCAGAGCAGCAGCCACTTCAGCAGCTTTCCTCAGAGGAGTACCAACCAAAGCCATCTTACAGGCTGCAACTTGTAGTTCAATGCACACTTTTACAAAGCACTACCACTTACCTCTCTACTCTAAATCCAGATTAGGTTTTGCCACTGCAGTTCTGCAGGGCCTCATAGCCTCTCCTAATCCTATTTAGCCCAGCCAGCCATCCTCAGCTTTGGGATTCAACCCAAGAGTAATGACTGCAACAGTGAAACACGATGAGCATAGTACAGTTGTGTACCTACCATAAATGTAGGTGTTCGAGTGTATTCACTGTTGCAGTCCGGGTTACCCTCCCACCTTCCCCCTTTCATTTGCTGGGTCTTATCTGTACTTCTCTATTCTATACAACCTATGTGGTGTATTTGCGTGTAGATGAAGGAAATGTTTACCTTAGTGCATGCATGTTTTTTGGCATAATCTATTTGGCATACCCTTTTGGGGGCACCTGACATCTTGGGCAAGAAAAACTGAAGAAAATGGCGTCAGCTGCATCTTTTATACCCCTGGCGCACTGACGTCAGGGAAGAGGCGACAGCATCCGATGCCGGACCAAGACTTTGAAATTCAGGCCGATTGCGGGTAGCCTGCCAGCAGGATAACCCAAGAGTAATGACTGCAACAGTGAATACACTCGAACATCTACATTTATGGTAGGTACACAAATGTACTTTTCACATCCTGAGCATTTCAAATTATTAGAAATCTTACCGAGTTATCTGCCATGCCCCCTCAAACCCTGTTTGATCCCCATATATTATTTTTGTGGAATCTTTCTCAGCCTGTCTATTTTTTTATGAAACTCGTATGGTTTAATATAAAACTAGTCTGTGTGAGGCTAGGGTTAGTGGACCCTTCTCTTCCTTGTCCCAAGACATAGGAGGCTCCCCGTCATAATATAATTAAACCCAACTATCTACCACTTTATCTTTCTGTAACTCCTACAATTCCCTGGGCAGACAGTCACTCCCTAGTGTCTTCCCCTTCACCATTGTTTCCCTCATCACCTCCTTCCTAGGGTAGGGCTTTTTAATATTTTATTCTTATCCTCCTTCTCTAACACTCTTAACTCCAGGAGCTTCAGTTTTCCCTTTTGAATTGCACTCTGTTTTCCCCATTTCTCTTCCTCTTCGTATAATTCCTTTTAGTAATTCCCAAGCCCTTCCAAAATCTGATCTCTTTTCTCCTCCCCTTTTGTAGATAGTTTCTAAATCCCTATTTCTGCTTCCTGCTACCCCAGTCTCTCAGCTAAGGTCTTTGTTCCTTTGGGATTTGCACTAAACCCATGTATATAGCATTTGTCTTTCTCTCCTCTGTGTCTCTTTTGTAAAATCCCGTCTCTTTTCTCCTTTTATTTTAGTCACCTTTGTCAACATCCTGTTCTTATTCAAATTCCCAACTCTCCTCTTCCTATTTTCTAGATGTTTTTTGAAATTTTTTTTTTTTTTTTTGGAAGGAGGCTTTGTGATAAAGCAAGTTTTTGTGCAGTGCCAAAAGCCATTATACTTGTTTTAGTAGTATTAATACAAAGTTTATTGTCCGCGATCCAGTTCCATGATAAACTGGATTCTTGTAATTGTTTTCTGGTTATTGTGGTAGTGGTTTGTTTATTGTCCCAGTATCATCTACATAGAGTATGCAGTTTTAATAGGGGGTGCCCTTGTTAAGACAGATAATAAGTGTTGAAAACAGGAGAGACCAGATAGACACAAGAATAGAACCTTGTGATACTCTAGAAGTGTATGTTCTTGTGTCTGATCTGAAATGAGCTGATGTGGTTTGAAGCATTACTTGATTGAAGTAATTTGTGAATCTTTGTAACACTGGGTCAGAGAACCTGCAGTTAGCTTTTCTGAGCATATGGTATTCAGCTTTTTCAATGGTCCTGTTAAGCAATTGAAAATAGTTTGTCCTTTTTCCTTGATTGTTAGTATTTGGTCAGTGTGGAATTATATTTCATTAATGATTCTACATTTTTTGTGTGTTCTTTTTGCATAAAGTTGCCTGCTGGCAATCAAGCTTCTCTTCAGTGGGGCATTCCTCTTCGTTCCCTGTCCAGTAGCTGTGCTTGTACAGTGTTCAGGCCAGAGATGTTTGGAGGGTGCCGTCATTAGGGCAGCCATGAGAATGCTTTGTATTCTCACCAGTTTCCCAAGCTATAAGAAACTTTTTTGTGCATTGCCTAACTCTGTAGGTTTGCTAAGAAGTCTACCATTAAAGTCGTGGTTTGGTCAGCCAAGTGCTTGTCCCAGGAACATAAATTTGCATCACCTTTCCTCTAAGGGAATTTAATGTTGTGCATCCTGCTTTATGCGTTTGGATACCGACATGAGTAAGTTTACCTCAGAACCTGCATTTTCCTGTGAGAAGTTTACCAACTCTCTCAGGCTCCAGTACCCACTTATGAGGTCTCTCTCCTGGGATGAACATGGAACAGTTGTTGGTCTTCTCATTTCTTGTTTCCTCTGTCCACAAGAAGAAAGTTGTTCGGGAGTCTTTGTGTGTCTGGCCAGCTCCATCACTGTCTCAAGCTGCTGGTGGGTGATTTTGTTATGTCCAAAACTGGTTCCTCTGACCATTTATTTTTTACTCTTCATTCCTCTGGAGACCACTAAGGACTGGAAGATGGGCACATCCTCTGCGGCTGTAGCATTGCTGTCACCAAGCAGAAGAGAACCACACTTGTCAGGCATAGTGGAAGGACTGGGTGATGGTTTACTGCATAGCCAGGTAAGGTGCTGGATTCCTGGGCTGCTGCTCTTGTCATGGATTGGTCCTTTTCCAGGGAGTCTACCTGGAAGAAAAAGCTGAAGTTTAAAAATGTTTCTTTTCTTATTTCTTTAACTGTAGACAGGGAAGATTTACTGGGACTTGATAAGGGATTATGCTCTACTTCTTCATGTGTTAAGTCCTGGTTCTTCACTACAAACAAGAAATGAGGAGACCAACAATTGTTCCATGTCCATCTAGAGAGATTACTAACTATCGACCTATTGCCATCCTTTCTCCCATAGCCAAAATCCTAGAAAAATGTATTTACCAGCAACTCGTGAATCACCTCACCACTAATAATCTACTGTCTAGCTCTCAGCACTGATTCAGACCTAAAAACAGCACAAACACAGCCCTCTTAACCTTTACTGAAACTATTCGCAACCTCAAAAATTAGGGTCAGTAGTATCAGCTATTTTCCTCGACATGTCAAAAGCTTTTGACACAGTATCACATCAACTACTACTCATCAGACTCACCACTTATAATCTCAATGCCTCACCCCTATCATGGTTCCACAGTTATCTATCTAACCGCCAACAGGCCACTAAATGGACAAACAATCTCTCTCCACTACTATCAGTCACCACGGGGGTACCCCAAGGCTCCATACTTGGGCCCCTTCTCTTTACCATATTTACCAATAACCTCAATACTGCCACCATCATCCAATATGCCAATAATTCCTCTCTTATCTGCTCAGCCCACTCTCCTCAAGTACTCCAACACAAAATGCAGACCGTCTTCCAGGAGATTGAAAACTATCTCACCAGCCATCAACTCATCCTCAACCCAAACAAAACCAAACTCATGATATTCTCTTAACAAATCATCCAAACCCAGCACACCACCCCTCTCTATAACCTCCTCCAATGGTGCAATTATCGAACCCACCAGTCAGACCAAGCTACTTGGCGTTAGCATAGACAATACACTAAAATTCGATAAACACATCTGCCTGACAACAAAACAAGTCCACTCCAAACTTGGCGCTCTCTACAGGGTTAAACCCTATCTGACACAGCTAGAATTGCAACTGCAAGATCACACTTGCTATCCACCCTCCTCTACTGCTCTCAGATATTTACCAACCTATCCAAAACTACCTCAACAAACTAGAGTCATGCTGTAACAAAATAGCTAAGTTTGCCACCAATCAACCCCATAAAACCCATCACTGCACAGCTCTCTGACAACTCAACTGGTTTGAACTTCCCAACCTATTAGCACTAAATCAACTTTCTGTTGCCCATAAAATCATATAGAACCCCACAGACTGGCCCAGATCTTTCAAATCTAGTTCAGCCTATCACTAACTGCAGGCTCCTTAGGTCATCCAATAAACTAATGCTAAAAATTACCCAGCCTCACAACCATCATGGCAGTTCCCTCTACTCCTATAAAACAGCTAAGGACTGAAATCATCTACCTCAGCACACCCCCAAAAAATCCCAACCTGTTCACATTTAAAGCTACAATGAAAGATTATCTAAATACCAATTGGCTTTGTCCCTGCATTTCACCTGGCTAGTCTCCCTCCCTATTATTGCTCATCCCTGGCACAACACTTCCTGTTACTTCCCATATATTGCATACTATCTCTCTATTTTTCTTGTGGAATATGATATACTATTGTTAGCTACAGCATTTCTGATTTGGATTGTCAAGATTGTATACATTGTATAACTAATTTTTACCTTATCTATTTTGCATGTTATGTAAAAACTCTGCTATACCTTGTATTCCTTGTGTGAACTTAGAACATGCATTTTTGTCATATTTGTTGTTAAATACTTGTACTTTAACTAATGTGTTCTGTTATGGAGCTTTTGTCCCTGGGTCTCCGCTGAAAATGGGTTTCCAACTCAGTCGGACACTACCCAGTTAACAACCAATTAATTCTAACAGAAAAATATTTCAATCAGTTTTACAGTGGTTTCCAGTCAGATGAGCAGGGAAGAGAAGGGGGAGTGTGATTCTTCAGTTGCTTCTTCCCAAGCCAGAGATTCTGTTTCTGAGAAAAATCTTTTCTTCAGATTACCCTTCAGCAGAATTATCTTTTTCTCACACTGTTAACAAAATGAGAGAATTGCTTCATTGGGAACAACATGAAATCCCAATGTCCCAGCAGAAGTGTTATGGTTTGTTACAACTAGAGCTTCCTCAGCCTGTTGCCATTCCTCCTGTGTTGTCTGCTTTTTCTTAGCTTGTATTATGCCTGACAGCTTCTTGCCTCCAAAAAGATTGACAAGTCTCTACAAAGTACCTCAGGCACACACAATTCTTGTTCTGTAATCCCAAAGTAATATCCTGCAGTGATATTATTTGGGGATTAGTGGTGCTGAGGGTTAAGGCTGTAAGCTGTATTTCCTGTGGTACAGAATTTGATTCCCTTAGTCCTCATTTGCCTACTGTGTGACTGTAAACAAACATTGCTCCTGGGTCGCTGTTGAAAAGGGTGCTGTGCTTTCAATGACATACCTGGTTAACAAATGGATATTATGGTATGCTTTGCTAGGCTACTGAAGATTCTCACAGATAAATGGCTTAGTAACTACCTGTGAACCTATATTCATACTTAATATACAAAGGGTTTTCACACAGTACTAAAGGATTATCTCAGATGGGGTTACAAAAGAATTCTGCAAAGTGTAAGGCCCTTTGATACTAGCTACTAAGGCTAGAAACTCTGTAAGAATGCATGGCTAGGCTGCTAAAGATCCTCACAGATCAGTAGCATATTAAGTAGTTATGAAGGTGGACCTTTATTTAAGTCTTCAACCGCTAAACATATTGTGAATAAGTTCATAGGTGCATAATAGGCTAACAAGCACAAGGGCCTTTATAAACTGAGATTATATCATCCCAGATGGGACTCGATTCCATAATCCCTGGTTTAGGAGGTCAGTGCCTTATCCATTAGGCCACTAACCCAATACCTTGTGATAGTGGTGGGAAAGCTTTTAATAGATTTGGAAAAATAGTTTATTTTGCTATAATAAATTTCAGAATTTTGAACTGCCAAGTGTGCATGTTAAAATTTTTGCTGGCTTCTTTTTAGAGTATGAAAAAGTTAACTGTTAACTTTCCGACTTCTGAGGTTAAAACTTTTTAAATTCCTTAATTGTGTCTGCGTCTCAGTTAAACAAGCACTCTGTAAAGTGTTTTTAAGATTCTGCTGATGAGATGCTGCTGCTGCTGGTACAGTTATGAGATTTATTTGATTATATTCTAAAAATCTTACCAGAATGTATTAATGCTGAGATTTTGAATTCCCACCTGGACATAGATGTGTTTTTTGGGCCCCCCTGCTACTGAGGTCCTTAAAAATGTGATGAAAAAAAGATTACTCAGATTTTTCAATCTTTCTTTTCAAAGTTAAATAAGAACTTTTCCTTTCAGGATTCTTTTCCAGGAAACAGAATAAACAGTATCCACAAAGTACTAATAAGCAAATTTTCAAACAAGCTGAGGCAAGGACGCTCAAGGAAAACAAAAAGGAAGAGCCTCCCAGAACTAGAGCCAAGAGCAGTCCAAAAAAGACAAAATGACTGTTTGCCTCTTCTGTCCCCTTCCTACCCTGACAATCCTTCAAATCTCTTCTTCAGTCTAGGCCTCCATCTTCCACAGTACATCATATTATCTCAGACAAGTGGGTTCTGAAACTTATCAAACACGAGTACAGATGACTGTGGCAATCCTTTCCCTCTTTTTTAAGGGATTGTTTCTCATCCTGCAAACAGGATATCCTGGTTTCCTCCTATTTTAGAGCAAATGTTGGATCAGGTGATGATAGAACGTGCGCCTTCAGCTCACAGATAAGCAAAATGTGTGTATTAGGAATTTTTTTGGTACCATAGAAAAAGGGGAACTTAGCGACAAGTTTCAGATTTTTGTTTTCTCAATTCTCATCAAAATTTCAAAACTCAGTATGTTAACCCTTCAGACACTGTTACCTCTAATACCCTACTGCAGCCTCATGATAACATTGAATCTGAAAGGTGCTTATCTCATTCCAATTTGCAATGAGCTTGTGTGTTTAAGAAGATCTTCTGTATCTGGTTCACATTATCAGTTTGTTTTCTTACCCTTTGGTCTGTCGACTATGCAGTGGATGTTTACAAACTGCGTGGCTCCACTGCTTGCTTCTGCAGGCTTCAAAGCATTCACCTTTTTCCATATTAGGACAATTGTCTAATATTTTCAGACACTTTTTTCCAGTTGTCAGGATTCCCTGATACAAGTCGTGAAACTCCTGCACAGACTGGGGATTCAAAATAAATCTATCATACCATCCCAATTACTAGTTTTCAGGGATATCTTCTAGATTCATCCTTAGGAAGAACCTTTCTTCACTGGACAAAGTCAAACAGTACAAGGAAGTCTTCCTGGATTTCTCTAGCCAGTCTCAGGCTTCTGCTGGGGAATTGATCAGGATTCCAGGTTTCATAGCTTCTAAGAGTCTAATGATTACCTTAGCCAAAATTCACATGAGAAGAATTTGGTGATACCTCAAGTAAGTCTGGACTCTATCGTGACTACAGATGCCATCTCATTCCCATGAATGGGGACATTCCTGTATGCCTTTCCACTGATACCCAGAGCTCTTCAAACGATCCAGAGGGGACTCTCCAGATTGTAGTACTGACTCCATTTTGGAGTAGGTGACAGTGACTCTCCCTATTGAAACTGAGCAGAGGATAGTCACCACAAACTTTATAGGGTAGATTTACTGACATAATGCCAGAGTTGTTTAAGGCATCCTACCCTGAAAACACGTTAGCTAACTGCCTGGGTGATAGTTTTGCTACCTTATAGACATCTTATTTTCTGTGAACGTGAAGCAGGTGTTAAAGGAGGAGAAAAAACTGCTACTATAAGATCAAATATGTGTAAATGGAAAAGATTTTCTAGTTGGTGCCACTCTTAAGAACCAGGACTCTTTTAAGGCCTGGTTTCTTCTAGTTATTGATTATTTGTCTGTTACCTCTGGCCTGTCTTATTCTGTATAGATTCAGGTTTTGGCCACATCTGTTTATCTGTCCCTAGATCCTGCTTTCTACCTGTCCTCAAGTCAAGCAGTTTTTGAAAGGGGTTTTACATATCTGTCTGCATTTTGGTGGCTTCTATTTAGGATATGAACATTGTGCTTGAAAAGTTGACACTTCCTTTTGAACCAGCTCATTAAGCTGATTTATAGTTTTTAACGCATGAAACAGTAATAGTCAATGTTCTTCATGTTTCACTGTTGCAGTCATTACATTTGGGTTATCTGCTTGCAGGTAGCCCTCAGTCGGCCTGATTATCAAAGTCTTGGGTCCTGCGGTCGGTTGCTGTCTCATCTTCCATGATGTTAGGTAGTCAGGGGTATAAAGCATGCAGCCGACGCCATTACATCATTCTTACTTGCCGTGCAGTGTGCGAAGCTGGTCGGCCGACTCCTGAAATTTTTGTTTTCGAGTTTCAGATCCGAAGTCTTTAACAAAGCTAAGTACCCCATTGGGATCCTTTTTCTTGCTCTTAACCGATGTCAGTAAAAGTTAACAATTGTATTTCTTGTGGAAAGCATATACCTCATAAAGATTTTCATTCATACTGCATACCTTGCTTGACCCGCGGTGGTGGTGCTGCGGTAGCGTTGTCACCTCACAGTAAGACGCTGTCCGGTTCGATTCTCAGCTAGAGCGTCTTCTGCGTGGAGACATGCGTGAATGGGCGTACCTTCGTTGAAGGTTGTGCGTCAGGGCTGGTAACTCGGCACGTAAAAATCAACTACCAATCATTAGCAGACCGGAGTTCCGCTGTGGCGACCCCTAACCGGGAAAAGCCGAAAGACACAAGTGCATTCCTTGCTTAGGCCCAGACCACGATGTCCCTCGCTGTCGGTTTTGTGCCTTATTCAAACCTCGAACTATTCATCGCCGGTTCAGTTTCGCATCTAAATATTTTGGTACTTGGTTTAATTATCCCGAAATGGCTTCGGTAAGCCACCCGACTACCGACATTCCGAAAAAACGCAAAGATAAAGACAGAGACAGACCGCATAGGTCCAAAGCTGCCGACGATGCTTCTGCTAAGCTAGTCGCCAGTTCACCGGTATTCAGTGAGGCGCTTTTGCAGCCCCTGATACCCACTACTTTAGATTCACAGGCCTCTACTGAGACTCATTTGGAGTCTGGTATGCCGCGAGGTGCTTCTTCGACTGTTGAACCTGCGGATGTCTCTACCTTGGATGGGTCCGGAGCCGCTGTGCAAGCAACCAGCTTCTGAGGGTGTATTCAGGCCTACTGACTTGCATATTAAACCAATGTGATCACTCCAAAAAACAATGTGCTAGCAAGTACGGCAGATGCACAAGCCACAGTATCTTGAATATTGAACAAACAAAAAGGCCAGCACCAGGGATGGAAGCAGAAATAGAAGCAAAAATATTTTATTGTTTGAACCAGACCGGTTTCAGCTTATAGCTTTCTTCAGTGGTTATACATGATATGTGGTTGACAAACTGCATTTAAATAATGGAACCAATGAAGCAAATAATGACATCATTTCCTGTTAGACCCAAAAAAAGTAGTGCAAATGAAATACATGTATACATAAGTATATATAATATATGGCATATTTTACATTTGGACCTTGAGTGATTGGTTACTTGTTTTTTATACATAATTATTTGTAGATGTGTTTTTTGTTTGTACAAACACCTGGTCATTTTCAGTTGTACCCAATATATCATATAATTTGTGATTTAACCCTATTACGATAGGGACAGTAGTACCTTGAATATATAGGGGCGATTGTCTTATTGCTGATCAGTACATTTTTTCAAGCACATACCAACTTTTGGTTCACACACAGAGGTCTGCATTGGATTATACAACTCAATCTGTGAATATATGTTTTTGTCTAATATATTGCACACTTGCTTTAGCAACGATTGAAGTCGGCTATGTATAGAGTATTGTATTAACAGATGACAGACCAATATTGGTCAGTACCACAGATGTTATATACAGCTTTTTTTCTGTGTGCTTTATAATGATATGGGGTATCTCATTTGATATATACATATATATATATATATATATATATATATGTATATATATATATATATATATATATATATATATATATATATATACACACACACACAGTTGGGATCTATTGTGTGTCTTTGCTAATTAGGATAATTGTCATGGTTCCTAACTAGTTATAGTTCACCCTTTTTACAGACCAAATAACTTTGGTTTGGTCTCATTTACTATACCAGGCTTTTGCATTACGAAATCAATACACACAAATGTTTGCATTTGCAGTTTTGGTACAGTTTAGCAGTTTGTAGCAACACATCTTTGATGGTTCATTTTTTTGCGTAATTTTGTGAATTTATTTATGCTTCCATTTTTATATTTTCTGAGTAGCATAACGATTTTTACTGGGTCTGTGGTTATTCTATGAGATTTGGTCCCTTGGCATGCCATACACTTCTCTGTGACTGGCTTTTTATTCACCTATTCCCTATTACATATCTCAATAGACCATCGATTTTCTGGGTACTATATAGCTCATTACTCTTTTATACCACACATCACATTTGACTGTTACTTAACCTACAACTTATTGCCATGGATCTCAATAAACTACTTCATGGTTTGTGTGTAGACAAAGATGATATCCATGTCTTTGGAATAGGATTGGATAATGGTTCCAAAGAAAACATTATCAATGATCCAGTTGGCGATTGTAGTTCTCTGTTCATACAATTGGACAAACAAATTAGAACCTTACGTAGCAACATTTGGCATTCCAGGCTCTTTAAAGCCTACCAAAATCGTAACATAACACCGAGAGGCTTAAGAGTCAAGCATCAGCCTTTGGTCAGTAAAGCAGATGAAACTCTTTTACAGGATTGGAAATTGGCTCAGCAGAGGGCCTCTGTCATTTGTGAATATATTAGCCTCTTTTTATGAAAGGATGGTACAAGTCAATATTTGTGATGTGCAGGAAACATGCAATCAGTTGAAAGAATATGAAAGTTTACCCAACTTTAAGGATAAATTGAGTAAATTATCCAGGGAATTGGTGGCCTTTGAGAATGGTCGTAAGGAGAAAAAATTACATAAATTCAATAGGGATGTGCAAGACTATGGAAAAGGGCAAACCCTTTGAGTTACAGAGAAGCGTGAGGTTTGCTGAGGGCACCAGGACTCCAAGCAATCCCACTTTCACACGCAGAAAAAGACCTGGGTCAATATTAAAGAAGGATTCCTCACAAGGTACCACCTCTGGTGAGGAATCCTCTGCTACAGATACGGAAGCTAACCACGTTAGTGACTCCCCCATTTTAAAAAAGGGTCGCAATTCTGAATCCCCTTTAGATGTAGAAGACATAGGGGGGGACGCAAGCACAGGCATAGACACTCTAGAGGGCTTTCTTCAGAGTATAGTGAAATGAATCCTATATTTTCGAACATACACAATATTTCTAGTTATGTACTAACTTCTAATCAAGAAATTCTGTTAAATAAAGGACTTGGCTATATTCCAGGATTTTTTGTGGACGAAAGTGATTTTGTTGCTGATACTTTGGCTTTTTGTCATAAAATTAACTTAAAATTGTATTTTGATCAACAAGATAATACTCAAAGATCTACTGAATTTCGCTTCTTATCATCCAGTTTTAATCCACCCATGGATAAGCATGTAAATATATTCCAACAAGCAATTATTAAAGATTTGCACCATATTTTGGGTTCAGGTAACATCTTGAGACAGAATCTTAGCATGGATGAACAACAGGCACTACTTGATCTCAAATCTAATTCCGACATTGTCATTCTTCCCGCAGATAAGGGTGGGGCCATAGTGATTATGGATTCCAGTTATTACTGGGCTGAAGGTAAAAGACAGTTGTCTAACAATCAGCACTACTTCCATATGCCTGTAGACCCCACCCCAAATTTTAAAAAAGCCATTGACGCTTTTCTTGATTCTGCAGTAGAGGAAGGAATCATTAGTGCAAAAACAAGAATTCAACTAACAGTACGGGACCCCCGCAAACAATATCTATATCTCTTACCCAAAATCCACAAATCCCTTAGGGTACCTCCCGGTAGACCTATAGTCTCAGGAATTGGTTCACTTACTGAACCCTTATATGTCTGTCTAACAGAGCACTTGAAGCCCCTACTGGCATATATCAGGGCCAGAATTAAAGACACAACTGAATTTCTTCAAATAGTTTCGGAATCCCAATTGGAATCTCATTGGCTCATGTGTACTTTGGATGTGAAGTCTTTATATACCTACATTCCCCATTGGGCCGGATTGATGGCATTGGAATTTTGGCTGAATAGAACCAACATTTATCCTCCTGGTTTTAACACTCTTTTAGTCTGTATGGCTGAACACATACTTACCAGGAATGTTTTTTATTTCCAGGACCAATGCTACTGGCAAATTCAGGGTACAGCTATGGGGGCTTCTTTTGCCCCTATTTATGCGGATCTATTTATGGGGTATATAGAGGAACAGATCATCTATGATGGTATGCATAATTTATATTTGCCTGAAATTGATATTTGGCGGTGCTATTTGGATGACTGTTGGCTAGTTTGGAGAGGGGGATCAGAATATCTTACAGAATTTGTGGAGTATCTCAACTGTAATAAGTGGGGTGTTGAATTTACTGTTAATTATCATGCACAAGAAATTGATTTTTTGGATGTTCATTTGGAGCGAAAACTAGATCACACACTTAGAACAACAGTCTACAGGAAGTATCCACAATACAATAGTTTGCTACATGCTTCAAGCTTACATGACACACAATTAACAACATTCCTAAATCACAATTTCTTAGAATTAGAAGAATTTGCTCTTCAGAGCAAGACCTCACCATATGTCAACAAGATTTGACTGACAGATTTTTAGAGAGAGGGTATAAGCATGATAATGTTCAAAATGCCTCTACATGGGCATGTAATCAATCTAGAGAAAGTTTATTATCATACAAATCAAAACATTCTCAGGACAAACAGGATATTATCAGGCTAGTCACTACTTTTGGGAGGAATACTTCTCAGTTCACAGATATTATCAATAAAAACTGGAACATACTTAAAAGTAACATAAGATTAGATGACTGGTTGGGGGAGAGATGCAAATTTTCATACAGAAAAGGTAAAACTCTTCGATCACATTTTTCTTATTATAAAAGGATTACATCTCAATCAAGCCTGTATCATCAAACCACTCTCTCTGGAGACAGACTAGTGGGGTGTTATCCATGCGGACATTGCTCATTTTGTAAATACATTTTCAAGACCAAGAACTTTACCAGTAAAAATACAGGCAAATTATTTGACATCAAGTGTTTTGCCAGCTGTGGAAGTGAGTGGGTCATTTATTTAATAACTTGTATATATATGCCAAGCGTTTTATATTGGTCAGACCTCAAGGCAGTTCAGATGTCGCATGTCTGAACATTTGGGTGACATTAGGAATGGTAGAATGACCAACGCATTGTACAAACACTCACTCATTCATCCAACAGCCAAATTTACTTTTACCATTATTGATAGAGTTTTTGGAAATAAAGATTTCAGAACAGGATGGCACGATTTACTTAACACTAAAGAAAAGAAATGGATAGTGAAACTAGGGGGTCTTTTTTCCCCAGGTCTTAATGACAAGTTAATATATATATATATATATATATATATATACATATATATATATATATATATATATATATACATGTATTTCATTTGCACTACTTTTTTTGGGTCTAACAGGAAATGATGTCATTATTTGCTTCATTGGTTCCATTATTTAAATGCAGTTTGTCAACCACAAATCATATATAACCACTGAAGAAAGCTATAAGCGGATACCGGTCTGGTTCAGACAATAAAATATTTTTGCTTCTATTTCTGCTTCCATCCCTGGTGCTGGCCTTTTTGTTTGTTCAATATTAAACCAACGCAATCTTCTTCTTCAAGGCCTAAAACTCGATCCACGCCTAGAAAACCGACACCCAGACCGAATGGTCGGGCCCCTATGCCTAAAAAACAAATGATAAGAATGGCTGAAGACCTTATTACTCTAATCAGGGGAAGCCACCCTTCTCCCTCTTAAGAGACCTAGAACTGATTTTCCTTCTGATTCTTCTGATCAGGAGTCTGATGTTTCTGTTGTCTCTGATGACCAGGAGTTGCCCTTATCTACCTATGAGTATTCTGATGCAGAGGACTCCATTCCCTCTGCTTCCCGTCCAGAGGATTTCTCTTTTGGTGAAACCTTGCATACTTTAGGGAGCATTTTCACTGGGAAAGCCAGGATTATTCAGACTCCAAAAAGAGGCTTAGGGAATTCTTACTCCTTCCTCAACACAGGCCTTTAGCTATCCCTCCTGTACTGGACATTGTAGATGATACTTTCTTGGAGTATAGCCTGGCCTCTGACACTTTACCTCCGGCTCCCAGGAAACCTGACAGGTAATACAGAGTACCTGACTCTCACAAGTTCCTCTTTAAGAATCCTACTGCAGATCCTGAGACCATTTCACAGGGACCCAAAGGCATCAAGGCTACTACTGCCAAAAACCCTACCCCCTCTGATAGAGATTCCAGGGCCCTGGACAGATGGGATAAGAAGGTATACACTTCTGCTACTTTGGCCATTAGGGCCTTAAACTGCCAGATGTTAAGTTGTCAATCTCTCCTTCATTCTTGCTTGATGGGTTCGGAGCCGATCCTCGGCTCCGACTCGGCACTTGCTAAGCTCGAGAGTCACTTTTACCAGCTCAAGGCAGCCCCATATCCCATGATGCAAGGCGGTAAGTACCCAGATCTAGTTTGCCGCTTCGCTGATGAGGTCCTCCTTTTACCAGCTCCTGGTAAGTGAATTTTTACATTACTATTTTAGCCCCTTTCTTCAAAAAACCTTAAATTTATTAGTTTTAACATAGTTTTAGTCCCTTTCTGACAGAAATTTTCCCTGTCTCCTTATAACTTTCAATCAGACTTTCTAACATCCCATCCCCCCCCCTTTGTTAGGGTGTGTGTGTGTGTGTGTCTGTTATTGATACCTTTTGGTATATTTAATTTAATTTCTTGGACTGGTGTTGTGTGTGTTTTTTATTCACCATGTCTAAGGAAAGGGTCTCAGGCTTTAAGAAGTGTGACTCGTGCTGTCAGAAGATGTCTCTGACAGACGGTCACACTTCTTGCCTTTACTGCCTGGGGCCTCTTCACCTGCAGGACTCCTGTGCTATATGTCATTCTTTTAGCCAGAGAGTCCTGCATGAAAGAAGAAATAAATTGATTTTGAGGGGCCTACTTAAGCCGGAGGGCTCTCCGGCTAAGTCGGCCCCATCTAAGACTTCTAAGTCTTCCAAGGCCCAGGCTTCTGTGTCCAAGCCTGTGGCCTCGGCTCCGACTCATTCAGAGTCGAGATCGCTCGGCTGGAGCCGATTCTGGGTTACAAACCTTCGGCACCGATGGCTATCGGTGCCGATTCTGGTTCGACCACCGTGTCGGCTCCGATCGGTTCCGACCACCATGTGGCCCAGGCATCGGTGTCGGCTCCGACCGGCTCCGACACCCTTACTTTATGGCGTATCGGCTCCGGCTGGAGCCGATGCATCAGCTGCCTGTCTGTTCCGATAAGTTGTCGGCTCCGACAGTTTCTGTGGTTTCATCGGCTCCGATGGTTCCTTCGAGGAAGAGGTCTAGGTCCCCTTCCTTGGTGCCGATACTTTTGGCTCGGCCTCTCCTCTCGAACGGAGCCATCGGAGCCGATCTTCAAGGTCATCCAGGCTTTCTGACCATGATTTGGAGAGAGTGGTCAGTAGATTACTAAAGTCACAGGCACTGGCCCAAATGCTACATAGTCCGTCTCAACAGACGACTATTAGTCCACACCCCATTGCAGTTCCTCCTTCGACTCTACCCCAGAGTTTGGAGTTGGAGTCTTCGGGAATGGTTTCTGCTACGGCTGAGGGACAGATACCCCCTTCTGCTCCTTCAGCCTCTACTCTTATCTCCTCTTCGAGACCTTCCTTAGAGGGATTCGGTGGCCGGGCTTCCTTGGTCTCCTCCGAGGGGGTGAGTGGCATCGGACCTTTGTCCGAGCCCACTCTTCCCCTTGGAGCCTCGGCCTTGGTGAGCTCGGCTCCGACATCTGCCTCGGAGCCTTCCTTTCGGTGGGTCCTGGAGTTCCTAGTTCTTCGAGCGGGTTCTCTCGGACCTCCCTGGGAGGGGAGCCTTCGAGGTGATGAAGAGTGTGCTGGCCACTGGTCTCAGCCAGCAGTCTGTTCCCTTAGCTCCTCCCTCTATGGTGCCTGTTGACATCTCTGCCACTTCTCTTGCTCCAGGACCCAGAGATCCTCCGCCTCAGGTCTCCCCACTGGGAATATCCCCCTCTTCCGAGGATTCTCCTGATTTGTCGGGAGATCCTCCGAGGAAGAGGACCTGTAAGAGGAAACACGTAGACTCCCCCAAGTCTATCACTTCAGATACTGACTTAGATGAGTCAGAGGGATCCCCAAGATCCCCCTCTGAGGATGTCTCATTCTCAGACATCCTAGAACTCCTTAAACAGAGGGGAAACTGGCCCACCAATAATCCCTCTGAGGATGAGTCAGTATACCTGGAGGCGTTTGGATCTCGGCCCTCCACCTCCTGGGTGTCTCCGCCTTTCGACCCCCTTATGCAGGTTATTGCTCGAAAGGCGTGGGCTGCTCCTGACTCTGTAGAGCCAGTCCCTAGGAGGCCTTCTAAATTTATTACTGCCCCGTCAGACAAGCAATTCCTCACAAAAGGTGTCCCCGCTGATGTCATGGTGGTGGCGGCTGTCACCAAGAAGGAACTTGCAGATCCTTCCGTACCTGTCCATCCTCCTAATAAGGACTCTAGGACCATGGATAGATATGGTAAGCGGATGTTTTCTTCAGCGACCTTTGCTATGCGTTCGCTGAACTACCTATGTCACTTCACCAGGCTCCAAAGGGATATCCTTAAGGAGCTAGGTGAAGTCGTGCAGGATCCTACAGCTGCAGGGGCTCAGGAAAAAATTGCTTCGCAGCTAGGAACCCTTAACTCCATTGCAAACTCCTCCATGCGGCTGATATCATATGCTGCTGATGGAGCGAGTAGGGCAGGTACAGGTGTGGCTCTTAGGCGCCAAGCCTGGATGCGGCTATGTAATTTTGCAGATCCCTTTAAGGCGTCCTTCACAAACTCTCCCTTTGATGGGTCAGCTTTGTTTGGCCCTCAAGTGAAGGAAACGTTGACCAGGTGTGAGCAGGACGGCAAAACTCTTTCTGCCGTAGGAGTCCGTTTTCCACCCTTCTAGACCTTACCCCAAAGGACAGAAGGGTGGCAAAATGTGGTTCCGCAAATCCCAAGGAGTCATGCCAGATTCACGTGGTCAGTTTACCCCTAGAGAAAGAGGGGGTAACAACAACAGACGCCGCTCTAGAGGCAGAGGGGGTCCACAAAACCAGGGAAACAGAGAGTCTCTCTCTGACAAGCCCTTTCAGCATCCCTGAGATGTTGCCCGGCTGTCCCTCCTTGGAGGCAGTCGGGGGAAGACTATCGCTGTACCCAGAAGCCTGGCGTTCCCTCACTCAAGACAGATGGGTACAGTCAATCATATACGAGGGTTACAAAATTCCTTTTGAGGAAAGTCCTTTCTATCCCTCAAATTCCCTTCCAGATGTACCACCCGGTCTAAGGGAAATTGCAGAGTTAGAAGTCTTAAAACTACTGCAAAAAAGAGCCATTCAGTCAGTTACAACAGACCATTCAGAGCCCGGAATCTACTCAAGGTTCTTTTGGTCCCCAAAAGACGGGAGACTGGAGACCAATACTGGATCTCAGCAGACTCAACAAGTCTGTGAGGAAGACAAGATTCCGAATGGTCACTCTTCAGTCAATTCTGCCCTTCTTGCAGAAGGACAACTGGATGTGCTCAATAGATCTTCAGGATGCACTATCACATAAAAATTCACAGACGCTCCAGGAGATTTCTCCGCTTTCGGCTAGGGTCCAGTCATTTCCAGTTCAGAGCCCTGCCCTTTGGTCTCACTACAGCCCCCAGAGTGTTCACCAAATGCATGGCAGTGGTCACGGCTCACCTGAGACGTCAAGGATTCCAGGTGTTTCCGTATCTCGACGACTGGCTCCTTTCAGCCACCACCAGGCATCAGCTTGTTCAAGCCAGGGATTACACAATAAATCTTTGTTCTCATTTGGGCATCTCGATCAACTTCGAAAAGTCATCCTTATTGCCCTGCCAGTCTATTACTTTCATAGGCGCAAACTTAAACACTGTTCGGATGTCAGCTACCCTTACAGACCAAAGAGTTTCAGACATTCAAAGTCATGTCAGGATCATTCTAGCCAACAAGAAAGTACAGGCCAGAATGGTTCTAAAGGTATTAGGCCTCATGGCTGCGGCCATTACTCTTCTTCCCCTGGCTCGCTTCTACATGCGCCTTCTTCAGTGGATGTTGTTCACTCAGTGGTCTTACCAACAACTTCCAATGCGTCACCAAATTCTGGTGACACAGATTTGCAAAAATCATCTTGCTTGGTGGATCACTTCTCCCCAGATTCACCAAGGCAGACATTTTGTACCCCCATCCCCGGTAGCCACTGTCACTACGGATGCCTCCCTGATCGGGTGGGGGCATTATCAGGGCAGGATGGTTCATGGGACGTGGCAACCTTCGAATACCACCTGCACATAAATGTCCTAGAGATGAGAGCAGTGCTTTTAACGTTGCAAGCCCTCAACGACTTTCTTCCCTTGGGGACAATTGCAGTCCACACAGACAACATGTCTGTAGTTTGGTATATCAACAAACAGGGCGGAACCAAGTCCTACCCCTTGTGTCGAGAAGCGCTCAGACTTTGGCAATGGGCGATCTCCTCTCATCGGTTTCTGGTAGCAACGCACATCCCTGGGAAAACCAACATTTTAGCGGACAGATTGAGCAGAGCTATTCTCATGCCTCACGAGTGGTCTCTCAAGCAATCTATAGTGGAAGAGATTTTTCTGGAATGGGGTCGCCCATGTTGCGATCTTTTTGCTACTCCCCAAAACAGCAAATGCCCAGGCTTCTTCTCTCTCTTTCCTCTGCCAGGCCATCCCCCCAGAGACGCTCTGACCCAGGATTGGCCCCAGGGACTTCTTTATGCCTTTCCTCCTTTTCCCTGATCCTCAAGTTATCCAGAAAGCAACCGTTTTGAGAGCCAAAATGATTCTCATTGCTCCTTATTGGCCTCGACAAATTTGGTTTCCGTTCCTCCATCGTCACCTTTTGGTGCAGCCGTGGCATCTGGACCCAGTGCCAGATCTTCTCATTCACCAATCCGGTCAGCTGCACCGGTCTATTCCTTCTCTCAACCTCACAGCATGGTTGCTCCACTTCCTTCCTTAGCCAGGCTTCCTTTGATCTCTAACCCCGTTAGAGACATTCTAGTAGCTTCTTTAAAATCCTCTACCAGGAGGATTTATACAAGCAAATGGAAACGTTTCTCTTATTGGGCTAAAGCCAAGAATATTGATCCCTTCACTGCCCCAGTTCAGGCAGTTTTGGATTTCTTAGTGGAGATTTTTCATGCAGGCTCCTCTGCTTCAAAAGTTAGAGTTCAATTGGCTGCTATCTCGAACTTTCATGTCGGGTTCGCAGATCACAATATTATGTCCCACAGGCTTTGTAGAGCCTTCTTGAAAGGAATTTTCCTCCTGAAGCCTCCAGTCAGGAATCCTCCTCCTCAATGGGATCTAAATTTAGTGCTGACATCCTTGATTCTTCCCCCCTTCGAGCCAGCTGTTTCTTGCTCCCTGAAATTTCTTTCTTGGAAAACCTTATTCCTAGTAGCTATTACATCGGCCAGGAGGGTGTCTGAACTTCATGCCCTATCGGTTCGACCCCCCTATTTGGTCTTTCACAAAGACAGAGTATCATTGAGAACTAATCCGACCTTTTTGCCTAAGGTCGCCTCAAAGACTAATTTGAATCAATCCATTGATCTCCTGTATTTTTTCCGAACTATTCAAACAGATCGGAACAAAAACTACATTATCTTGATGTCCACCGCCAACTCAGATATTATTTTGACAGAACTAAACAATTTAGGAAATCCGATCAACTCTTTGTTTCCTATGCTGATAACAAGAAAGGCCTTTCTGTCTCAAAAGTGACCTTATCTAGATGGCTTTCTTCTGTCATCTCTGAAATTTATCGGCTCAGGGGAAAACAGCTGTGCTCAAAACCTAAAGCACATTCAACTAGAAGCTTAGCTACTTCTACAGCCTTTCAAGCTAGACTTCCTTTAGACACTATTTGTGCAGCGCCCACTTGGGCCACTCCTCATACTTTTGTTTCCCATTACAAATTGGACTTGGCCTCCAGGGACAGAGCCAGTTTTGGCTCTACAGTCCTCAAGAGTCTGTTCCATTGAGCCACCCAGGATAGAGGTGCTAGGGACGCGGTCCCATCAAGCAAGAATGAAGGCGAGATTGACAACTTAACATTGAGAAGTTATGTACCTACCATAACATTCCATGTTAGTTGTCTTCTCTCGCCTTCTTTCTTGCGACCCTCCCTCCTTCC